>NC_070592.1:29950955-30273455 GCF_027409825.1 Scomber japonicus
TGGCTTCTACGCAGTAAGATTCCTGGTTCCTCCAGTCCGCATGTTGATGTGTATTTGCACAAGGTACTCGACCCAGAATCACTCCCAATAACTGCAGCAATGGAGTATGAATGTGTGTGAATGAGTGAATGTGACATGTAGTGTAAAAGCGCTTTGACTGGTTGAAATACTAGGTACAGTACAGTCCATTAACTTTCATACATGCACACAAGCGCTTACATGTGCAGAGAACCCAGTATTTGTATCTATTGAAACAGAAAACATGTCAGTATGTGTGTTCCAATAAAATTGGAACTACGTATAAAAATCCTGTTTTATTTTATTACACTAATAATTGTATGATGTATAAGTGTTCATCAATAAATCATTTTGCAAAGAAGATACTCACACCAGGTCTCAAACTCAGGTTTCCCAGGCCGTGGACAATAGTACTAACTACTCAGCCAAAGCTCAGCTTTGCCACACATGGAGAGCTGCAGTTATTTATTCAGTTATGCATTCATGAGACACAGACAGCGCAGAGGAGACGGAGGTAACTGACCTGAGTGCTGTTATTTAACAGGGTTTTTTTCCTTCCGGAAAGCAAATAATTTCTGAAATATTTGTACAAATAAATATGCTTAAACATCCACTTTTTGTGCTTTTCTGAATAGTATATTTTATTAGGTTCCACCCCTCCTACAGACAGACAGAGTTATTGCTTTATAGTTAGATGATTCAGTGTGGTTTGAAAAACACTTGATTTTAAATAGATGCCAAAGAACTTTCAGTTCAACGGACGCAACTGTCTTATGCGTAATGAGGTTTTTCCACAGTTCAGCTACAGTGTTATCCTTTGCATAGATGAATGAGGTTTTACCTGTGCACTGTATCAGAGCACAGTAACAGTCCTGTAACATACCCTCCTGCTCTCTGGCAGCCATTTCAAATGTCCCCTCTAGGCAGATAGCTATGGATGCAGTTTAACACTCTGGTAGTCATTCAGTCCTGTAGTCACATAGTTAGGGCTGCATGTTGTCTTGTTGTGCTGCTGCATTCAAACATCATCACAGATTATACTACCTCTTCTATTGTTTCACATGGGAATGAACTGGAATTCATTCTTCATTGTTTCACAGGTAATTCAGAGCTGATGAAGGCGATGCAAATGCTATTTAATCACAACCCCAATCCATTAGATTTTCCATTAAGTTCGGAGCATTAAACAGGTAAATGTATGAATGAAGCAAAGCCTGTAGCATGAAAGGATTTGTAAAAAACAAACAAAAAAGTGCCTTGAAGGCTGATAGATTCACAATATACTGCCATATTGATTCATTAGGAAACCCATTCAAAAGCCTCAAGTCACTTTGGGCCTTGTCACAAAATATCCCAAGGCTTTCAAATATTATTTTTATCATTATTTTCACTATTTCCCCTTCCTTTCGTCTGTGTTAAAGAATACCCTGTATACTCTGATACACTAAATACTACTGTAGTACCTGTTCAAAACCTGTCTCTACCGGCAGCTACCTAAACGCATAGAAAAAGTATAATTAAAAACTGGTAGATAAGACACACCTTTTGATAAGGTGGAGAGAGGTTGGATCTGGATTTGGTTGTAGGTCTGTAAAAGGCCATCCATACTAAGAACGATAACTATAACTGTAATAATAATGTGAGCGTCCACACTTCTGAATAATCCTAACCCTAACCCTAATAAATGGTAGGTCCCATGGATGTATTACAAGAACTAAATGCCAGACTCAAAGATAATGAACAAGTAGCTCCTTCGACTTTGCCTAAACACTTTCCATGGAGATGATGTCACTTTAAAAGGTGCAATACCAAAAGTAGTAATGGACTTTGTATGTTGTGCTTGAGGTTGGTATGATTCCCATCTCTGATCTTGACGGTTTCTCCATTATTCAGTGACCCAAAGCTGACGTTGCAGTGCACTGCTGCAGGGCTGAGGAGGTGTGGGTGTGTTTGTGCCCTAGGACGTAACCGCTGTGAAACAATCAGAAAATAAAGTTGTATTCACTGGCTTTTTCACTACCACCACTCCCTCTCTAGATTCACTATCTAGATCACTCTACCTTAAATGCACTCTCTCCCTTTGCTGGTGTTCTCAGCTCTCGTTTTTCCTCTCTTCTTTTTAAAAAAGAGTCAGGAAGCTGACAGCAATGTCTAACTTTACTTGGATGTACAATCTTCCTAGTACATCTCTGTCCCCTCTCATGGCAGGATTTAACAGCTCTTTTCAGTCTGATCACTGACTGTGATTGGCCACCACAGCATGATGTTGGGTAGCATTTCACCAAAAGTTGACTCTGGATCAACTTTCTCATTGCAGGCCAGTGTGGCACCACTGTAGCCAAAAGCCCTGCAGCATGAACATATTACGTAGTGCCCATTGAAATGAATGGGAGAGCTGACGTTTTTGGTGCACTGTCTGGTTTGGTCTGAATACGGCCTTCGCGCCTGTATAATTTGTTACCAAAACACTTCACTCATTGAAGAAGAACATCAGTTACTGCAGCTCATTTACTTTGGCACAAATAAATGTGAAACCATTGGACAACTGGTCCTTCAATATCAATAACATAATAGTTCATTTGTTCTTGTCTACAAAAACGACCCATATATGTATTTTCTTAACTGGTGTCAGGACATTGATTATTGGTCATTGATAAGTGCTGTGGTTATATGGTTACAGTTTGGTTTAGTTAGACAAGTAAAACTACTTGGTTTAGGTTAGATCATGTTTTAAAGAAAGCAGAGTTGACCATATCACACTACGACCCTTTGTGTGCCCAGTCATTCAGCCTCACTAACGAGGCCATGCTGTCTTTCTCCTGACAGAAGACAACAATTGTTTTACAAGATGTGGCTTGTCAGGTAAAGGTGCATGGGCTGTTTTAATCACCCTTTCAATCAACTGGTCCACTGCAGGAACTTGATGAAACTTATCCTGACACGTACGTATCTGCTGTTTTTGTTTCAATTGTTCTCCAGTTACTTTGGGAGACAAGTTCCTAGAACTAAACGTGTGCTTTGTTCAGGTGATAATACATGTAAGTTCCAGATAGTTTTAGACATGCCATCATAGTTGGCAATCATGTTTTGTTAAGCAGAGCTGAAAGTATGACAAGGATGACTTCTACAAACACAACAATAACCTTTTATTTCTGAATGGGGAAACCAATACACACCAGAGAGAAAACATTTGGAGAAACCAACATGGGAAAGCCTTCATTGAAATTCAGCAGGCTATTCAGAGGGAGTTGGAGTCAGTGGTCAGACATGATAATGTGGATAAGACTTCTGAGCATCTGGCAACAATTGGGGTACCACACAGCCAAACACACAAAGGGGAAAAAAGACAGAAAAATGAAGGATCACAATGCCTGCAGTGGAGAAACTGAAAAACTACAAAGTAGATTGACACACTCAATGCACATTCAGCACATTCTACCATTGTTTGTCCAGTGGGTTACTTACTCACTGAACAACACAACAACATGCAATGGCTCCCACTTTTGCCCTTTTTAAATACCATACATCTGAAATGTCTCTATTTGTGCAGTACAGTCAAAACATAAGGAAGAGCCTTGTATCAAACCCTCATAGTTATTTAAAGTTCAGGGCTGTAAATGTTTGACCAATGCTGCTGTTATTTTTCTGATGAGGTCAGTCTTGTGTTGTCAGATATCTGTGTTGCTGCATTAAGACAGCAGCAGGTAGATCTTTTTAAAGCTTCCCAGGAAGAAGAACATTGTCAGCTCTCTCTAAAGTGAATACAACTGCATGAGTCATAACACCAATACACTGACTGCGTTCGTTGAATGCAACAAAAATCACCAAACTAAACCAACAAATTCATACATAATACATCACCAGCAACATTTCAGTGTGGATTTGTCCCCATCAGCTTCCTTTTCTAAATGTATTCTCCTCTGTTTTGTTTTACAGGTGGAGGGATGGCGCTGTCCTTTCTTCTCTTCTCCTCTGCAATGATGCCTTTATTCAGCGTGTCAGCGTATAATACATCAGCTGGTAATAAATATGTTGTCTCACATGCAAGTGTTTGATTTTGACACAATGTCTTCAGATGTGTTTTGGAAATCAATTTGGCTGCAGTAATACATCAACTTTTTGAATGGGAGTCAGTTGGAGTCAGCATCTAGTGGCCTTCAGTAGTATTGCACTTTACAGTACTTCCCCACTGGGTTCAACCTCAAGCTGTGGTAGTTTCTGCTTGGGTTCCAGTTGGAAAAGAATGGGTCAAGGTTTGATTAAAGACTGCTTGGTTACGGAAAGATCGTAATTTGTGTGTTAAGGTAGCTACTTTGTTAGGGTTGGGGAACCTTTGTTATCTTGGTTAAAATAATAACTTCTTCAAGTTTTAAGTTTATTTTATTTATGGCACTTTAAAAAACAAACAGACTTTGCACCAAAGTGCTTCACAAAGACAGATAATATAATATATATGCATATACAAGCATGAATGGATCAAAATGAAGATACAAAATTTAAAGAGAAGTGTAAAAACCCTAAGAAATCAAATAACAAGTAAAACACATTAAACACAGTTAAAAGCCAGAATCTTTAAACGCTTTTTAAGTGTCAACAGACCTGTCTAAAGGCCTGTGTCAGGCTGTTCCACAGCCGAGGGGCCACTACAGAAAAGGCCCTGTCCCCAGACTTTTTTGTCTGTGAGCGGTGCACTGCCAACATGCTGAGGTGGGAGGATCTGAGGGATCTGCCGGTGTTGTAGGGAGTGAAAAGTTAAAGATATATGCATAGGCGAGACCATGGAGGGATTTGTAAACAATTGGTAGAATTTTGAATATTTTCTAGTGAACCAGGAGCCAGTGTAAGGATGCAAGGATGGGGGTGATGTGGTCTTGTTTTTTAGGTCTTGTAAGTAACATGGCTGCAGGGTTCTGGTAGATTGAGGGATGCCATGTTAAAGTGAGTTTTTGGCATGTTGTTTGACATAGGCAGAAAGGTGACTGTGGTTTTGAACAATGCTATGATGTGGAGGTCCAAAGAGTATGATGTCTGTCTTGTCCTCATTTAACAGAAGGAAGTTGTGAGACAGCCAGTCTTTGATGTCATGGAGACAGTTTTGTAGTTGGGTGACATTGGTCTGGTTGTGTGAGTTAAGGGGGAGGTAGAGAATCATTTGCATAGCTGTGAAAAGAGATCTTATGACTTTGTATGATTCTTCCTAATGGGAGAATATAAAGACTGAAAAGAAGTGGACATAAACTGAACCCTGCGGAACCCCACATGAAATATTTACTTCTTGGTTTAGGCTAGGGAACAATCTGGGACATGGTTAAAAGAAACCAGTGTTGATTGTCATAAAAAAAAATATTTGACCATATGGCTCATGTTTTACCTATTATTAAAATGTTTAGGTAACCTAAAAACACACAGTGTACCACTAAATGGATGTTTGTGGGTAGGTGCTGGATTTGCATGTATTCAGTATTCTTCAGTCCTGTGTCTGGCCCTTTTCCCTCTGTCATGTCAGTCAGCCTCTGAGCATGAAATTGCTGCCACAGCTCTTGAGATCCGTACTGGACAAGCACCATTTCCCACCTCTATCAGCCTGGCTTGGCAGGCAAGCCCAGCCCCATGTTTAAAAACCAATCTGCAACCAATGGAGCTGAAAAGCTAATGAATATTTGCTGTAAACTCATAGTGCTTATTATGGTGCTTTCATATCTGAGCTCATGCTTTGACACTAATGCTCAGAGGCAGATGTCAGATCTCTGTAATACAGACAGAAACCTGCCGTCAGATTAGTGAGCTGTCAGTCCCTCTTTGTGCTGAGCATTGGGGGTGGTGATGCAGGGTGTTTGGTGGTGTTTGCTATGGGAGTCACGTCTAGTGGTCTTTCCTGGCCTCTGGTGAGAAATGTGGTGAATGTTTATTAATTAGGGTTTTACACTGTGAGTGAACCTGCATGGAATGGTAGGCTCCAGATGTATTATCCCCAGGGAAGGCAAGGCAGTAAGAGACAGAAAGACTGGAGATAATCGGATACACAGAGAATTCTTGTGATGTTGCTTGAGTGAAATGGAGCTTGCAGTGAACTGGCAGGAAATAAGAAATGCCAGCACACAGAGGAGGCTCCTTAGAACTGATTTTCTTCCCAGGACTGATTGATTCCTCTGTGCTTTAATGGATTACTGATGACCACAGTGTGAAGTAAGGTGGTGGGTGGTGTGTATCAAGGTCACTGCCCATCTACATCAAAGCTAGGCTGACATCTTCATCAAAGAGTCCGTTACTATTCTTCTGGCTTATTTCTCCCTCTCTGTATCGTCTTTTTTCTTCTTTTTTTTTCTTAGTCCATTTCCCTCAGTAATCTGTTTTTATTCAAAGGCTGCTCAGGATTTGAGCACTGGAGAGCTGATACTTGCTAGCTGGTGTTGGCAACACAGGACTTTAAATTTCAGGCTATATCCATTTTTAGCCGTCTGTCAGACCTGAACCTGGTGGGTCCAAACAGCGTGTTTGGTTTTGAGTAGGGCCAATCATCTTTTCCTTGTGTGTGTTTTTCAATGTGTTCCAAATAAATGCCTACTGGGAGTTAAGAAGGGAGACAGAGTAGCCAAAATGTTGAATTAATATGAGAAGCTAACAATCAGTGATAAATTAAATGAAGAAAAAAAAAAAAAAAAAAAAAAAAAAAAACATCCTTGGATGGCTAGATGGTGGACTTTCCTGCAGGAGACTACTCTTTGTTTCCCATTTCCAACTTCCAATTTCATGTATACAATCATGAGTAAAGACATTCTTTAAAAAACAACACAAAACGTAAGCTTGTGTTGGTTACATGACGACAAAGGTTGCGTAACTTTAAAGAAGGATAAACCACATTAAAGGTGAACATTTTAACTCAAACCATGATCTTTCACAAACCCTAACCAGATGGTTTCTATGCCTAAACTTAACCAGACCTTAACCACAGAGTTGTCACACCACAGAATTATTTTTAACAGTACTGTATACTATCTTTTTACACACACACACACACACACACACACACACACACACACACACACACACACACACACACACACACACACACACACACACACACACACACACACACACATACACACAAACTGACACCCAAGTCCCAAACAACCTATCTCAGCAATGATAACTAGCTGGCATTATTTTAATAGATATTATTTTTGTCAGTTAGTATCATAACTGGTGATTTTTTGTATACTTTTTGTTGTTATTATTATTATTTCATAATTATTATTATGTAATTATATAATATATATAATAATTATTATTATATTATTATTATTATTATTATTATTACTTGTTTTGTCATGTATTTGTCATGTTTTCTTACTTAATGTCTACTTACTGTTGACAAAAAGAAATAACACAAATTATTATTGATTTTTTTTCCACATATATAGTTTATACATCATTGACAGACATTCCATGCTGGGGCTGAAACAAGCAGGTTGTTGGCCCAAAGCAGTGTGCAGCATGTTAAGCCACTTCATAAGATTACCTCTGAATGTCCTCATCTCCTGAAATACCAATGAGGGACTGAGCATGTCTGTTTGTCCAACAAGTGTTTTTACACACAAGTATTTGTTACCTTGTTGTGTAGAGATGCAGTAGCAAAATGGAGGTCACTGACGTGAAATGGGAAACCTGTGATGATGGACACATGTTGCATTATAATTCTGTTCTGGACATTTTATTTCTGCAATGAAAAATAGCTATTTGAGACATTTTGATTCCTGGTCTTTACTTTTCAGGCTGCCTGTAATCTCAAAGGAGAAGAAATAGTAAAAGTTCTTATCTATAATAGAATATTGATAATAGAAAGTTATTAGTGTCACAGGTAGGGCTGTGCCATACATACGTTTTTACTAGGGGTGGGACGGCTCACAAAATCCACGGTTCGGTTCATGTCACGGTTTTGGGGTCACGATTTTCAGTTCGGTTCAGTTTATGTTGTTCTTTTTTGGAGGTTTTTACACTTCATTTCTCATATTTTTAGACCGGATGTGGTCATCAGGTCAAGAGCGCAATAAAGATCAATAAAAAAGTAATTTAACACTAACCGACAGTCATATGTATCAAAGAGAACGGCTGCAGGTGGCACCAACTCATGAACACACAAAACAACACCGCCTGCCTAACCCAACAGATCCCCACTGACTCACTACAGCAGAAAAAACAGCTGAGATAAAAGAAATAAAAAGCTTCCTGGATTCACTAATTTTACCTGTGGAAATAAAACATACTCAGACTAGACACTCAAATTACCATGTGCTGACAAAAAAATGGAATTTATGAAAATAAGTAAACCTACTGCCCAGATCCTTAAACTTCTAAATTAGTGCCTCTGATGAATTAACATTATTTTACACACAGGCTAGGCGTGAACTAGGGCTGGGGTCCGGGATTCTCCCTTGAGAAACACGTCATCAAGAGGGATTTCCCATCTGATCGGCCATGACTGACGGAGGAAAAGATCATAACAATATAAAGAGCTGTCACATGAAGACCATTGTGCATGCATGCATGCTACATAATACATTCATTAATTTGAAGTTACTAGAAATGCTTTGTTTTTCTGCGTCAGTTTTTTAATTTTTTATATGCACATTGATTTATTTACAGCCGCTGCATATCTCCTGTTCAAATGGACCAATTTGCCTCACAATGCTAAAATACAACAAGCCAACTCTAAAATAAAACGTAACTTATCCCAGGCTACATTATACAACCTATTTCAATAAGCACAATGCAGGATAAAAGAGAAAAACACGCAAGGAAACTGTTTTATTGATGCTGCTCCAATCCGCCTGTGGCACGTGGAATGATGATGATAACAACTGGATAACAACTGGAATAATAATAATAAAAATAATGATAATGATAATAATAATAATTATAATGATAAAAATAATAATTTCCTTAGGAGATCAAGGTCACATGTCAACATAAAATGGGACAGATTAACTGCTATGCTAATAATAAAAGGCTATAGATATTTACTCTGTAGAGATATTTTGGTTTTCAGAGATGGGTCTACATGTTTGTGTATCCTACCATTTGTGTTTTTGTATAGTTTGGCTGCTTTGCTATAATCAACCTGCATGTGGAGATGGTGAGGCTCTCTCAGGTCAGTTGCTGCTGATGTTTCTACTGTTGTAAAGCTGGGCATGGAACAAAAGCCTCCATCCTCCATAGCTATTTAATGAATAATGAAATGCCAAAAAAAACTCCTGAACCGTGACAACCGCATCGAACAGGACGGATCTTTAAAATGAACTGTTCACCCCTAGTTTTTACATGATAGTGTCATATCACGATATCAATGATATAGAGATGCAATGACATATAATGCTATTTACGCTCCCTGGTGTGCATGCACACAAAAACAAGCACAAACATGGAGAGTGAGAACAGTGCGTCAGTCCAGGCAGCAACAGCCTCCTATGACAAGTTAGCACCAAAAAAGGGAGCTACTTCAATAGCGTCAGAGGTCAGACCTCCAACAAAGCACAATATTTTGCAAAATATGCAAGAAAACTGTTACCACTAAAGGTGAAACACAAGAAACTTGTCTCACAACTTGAAGCAAAATCACACCATTGAGTATAACCAGGCTATGAAGGCACATGAAGAGGAGATTCTAGCAGCTTGTGATGTGTGGCACAAACGCTCACCTTGAACAGCTGCTAACAGAAAGTAGTGCTCTTTACAACAAACACTCTCCCTCCTGGTTAGCATAGGTGAGCAGTTGCTGCACAGACACGCTCTCCTAACCTCTCCAGTCGTCTTCATTTTGATTTAAAACTGTAGTAATGTCTTCTGTGTTGTCCTTCTCACTAACATTGTGCTTGGGTTCAAATTGAAAAGGATGAACAGAAGACATTTTTATCTCACCGTAGTGTAAACAGACGGGGACCAAAGACTGCTGCAACCATTTGACCTCACTATCCAAAATGCATTGCGTCGTAAACAACAATGCCATCCTAATAAGGCCTACTAGTCTTAATAGTCAGAGATCCTTGTAAGATTTCCAGGGAAAACACTACCTAGGTTTCTTTTGTTTACATTTGACTTATGCTGTGTCACTACTATTGCACTATAATGCTGCTGCTGCCACCTTGTGGCAATAGATTCACATTTAAAATTAGGTAGCCTGTCATCAATGACAGTAGCTCATTGGAAAAAGAAGGATAAAAAATACCCTTCATTTTGTTTGCACTAATTACTGCTGCTGCCTGCAAGCTGCAATCACCGATAAAACACTATTCAGTATTTTTTTCCTATATCATCATTAATATCGTTATCGCAAATTTCCTTGGAATATCGTGATAACATTTTGTGGCTATATCGACCAGTCCTGGTCACAGAAAACAGGCTCTAACATGGTGAATGGACAAGAAGATCATTGGGTTCATGGGGGTCCATGGTTTGGGAAGGATGGGTTAAAGTTAGGAGTTAGGTCATGGTTTAAATGAGAAGATAGGAATGTTTTCAGAAATATTAGTGGCATGAGATTTTCCTTTTTTTTAAAGTTTTTTTTGAAGTTGAAATTCTGTCCATGTCATCTTAAGAATGTCTGCAGTAAATGTCACTTAAATCCAGCTGTATCTTGTGTATGAAATGAATCATTTGACCTGAAGGTTTAACTGCAGCAGTGAGTCAAAGAAATCATTAGAACCATGAATATGCACAGCTTATTTCATGGTCTTCCAGCCAGTAGTTATCAAAGACACAAGCGTGACCAGTTTTTGGGGCACATGTCATTTGGTCCATTGGTTCATTAAATCTGGACTGAAGAGTGACGACGTGGCAAACCACACAAAAATCCCTCTCAACTGTAGCAGTAGCGACATTTTAAGTTGAGAATTTATCATGAGTAGTTGCAAGAAAACGTGTTCTGGGAGGTTTGCTTTCAGTCCTGCATTAACAGGAAATGTAGACAGCTCAGAGGAAGCGTTCATCTATTTTGAAGTACAGAAGAAGTTTATACTTGTGGCCTTGCTAATAACTGAATATCCTCAAATAAAAAAACCTTTTGAAAATACAAGGCATGTAAAGGTACAGTACCTCTGAGGCAGAAGTAATTGGGATAGGAGAATTATGTTTTTTTTACATTGTCACCTTACAAATCTCTGCTTTTCTTTCACTAGCCTAAATCCCTAAGTACATCAGTCTCAGACAGTCTGAACATGCAAATCTCTCTGCTCCCCGCTAGTCTGGCCCCAGCTGGCCCCATTAACTGCATTTCCATCCAACTGAAAGCACAATTTCTTCATGTGAAACCATTCCTCAGTTGACAAATAAGCTCTGCTGGCAGCAACAAGCACAAAGCTCACATGGATGCTGTCTTACTAGAAAAAAATCACTGATGGGGATAACCAGTGAGTTTACTGCTGGAGCCCAGGCTGCTGATTAATATTTGCTGAAAACATAACAGAGGTCTCCATCTAGTGGTAGAGAAAAGTCTGTAAGCCGTTTTTAAAATCAAACAAATAGTTTATTTATATTCTTTGTTTTTCATCTCTAGCTTTTTAAAAAAAAAACTATTATTCTACATTTCATTAGTGGCAACAGGCTGCACTTTGTGAACTCCTCCTTCTCACTTGGACTCATAATACAAATCAGTATAGTAACCAGAAAATTAAATGAAAATGTTAAAATCACATTTATCAGCTCAGTAATCATCTGAGACAGTCAGTAATATTATCTGTAAACACTCGAAAATGTCAGAATGATCAAATATATAGAAAATATTTAGTCACAAAGATCAATTAATTAATATTAGGTTGGGTGAGAATATAGGAAAATACCTCATATAACTTCATCATTACATAGAATAGTCGTTATGTTGCTATATTGAAATCATTAAAATGAACAGCAATAGGACAGTCTTAGTCATTTCTACAGATTGAACTTTTAAGTTCACTGATCCTCTGCTTAAGTTGTCTGGACGTTCTGCGTACATAAGCTAGTCCACAGAGACAATATATCAGACAAATTGAGATATATTAGACTCTTGTGAACTCCTTACACGTGTGTGAAGGTGACTTTTATTATATATTGTTACATTGTGCACAGTGTCTACAACAATAATTACCATTTAGTAATGGACTTAATAATGTCTGACTCTGTGCTGCAGTATTCTGCTGCTGAAAGTTGGCATCAACCATATGGTCTCTGCGTTTTTTCCCCCCATCTAAATGAATATTGGTGCCAACTCAGGATCCAAACTCAGGATATGTGTAAATTCAGCTCACATAGAACTATAGTTTACACCTCTGCAGCTCCACATGTGACTGAATGAAAATGATGATAAATGTTGATGAAACAATTGTTTCTTACTGACAGATAACAGTCTCCTCCTCTCCCTCACTGTAATAGTGTCCATGTTGCAGATTAAAAGGAATAAAACAAGAAATATTGTTGTTACTGCTATAGGCCTAGACTGATGGGGGACTTCCCATGATGCACTTAGCTCTACTTTTCTGCTCTTCACCTCCATCTGTATACATTCATGTCCCAATAATGCAACTTGGCATCTTTTCGCTTCCATAGTTTTGTGCTTTTGTCTCTCCTCCTGATGCTTTCTGCAGATATTTCTTCCTCTGTGATCCTTCTTTACACCCCCTCCTCCTTTCGTTCTCAACCCAACCGGTGAAGGTGGATGGCTGCTCCCCTACAGTCCAGTTCTGCTTGAGGTTTATTGCTGCTGTTGCCAAACACTTGTTCATGGTGGAATGTTGGGTCTCTGTACATTTTTTTTGGGGGGGGGGGGGTTCACCATGATAATGTTTAATATCTTTTTTTTTTTTTTTTAACCTCTAAATTGGACTGTTGATGTGGCTGTCAGGATCCAGGATCAGTGTTGAAAAGCAGAACTGTCTGTCTTGCAGCTCATTAACAGCCGGTACATTGAGACAGAAAAGAACTGGAGGGAGGGTTGGGTCATTTTCTGCTCCACCTGATGGTGTCTCTTTTTCAGGTTGTGCTATAATCCGTCCTCCCAGAGATGGAGGGATACGGTACAGAGGCCTGACACAAGAGCAGGTGAGGAATGGCTGCTGCCTCACACGGATTAAAACTGCAGAAAGATCAATTCAAATTCACAAGTCTAGTATTCTATAGTATAGTACACATTTAACACTGTAATAGGATTACTAATAATGTACACTGTGATCAAAATGCATTCCTTTACAAACAGTACAGCTATGTCGAGGTTGTGCTATATATTTCTATTGGTATGGATTGTGTGTGTGTGTGTGTGTGTGTGTGTGTGTGTGTAGATCCGCAGTGTGCAGGTGCTCCCTGTAGACTATGAGATAGAGTACATCTGCAGGGGCAACAGGGTGATCGTGGGACCCAAGGTCAGGAAGTGTTTGCCCAACGGCACATGGACTGATCTGAGCCAGCACAGCAGATGTTGTGAGTTTCACCTCAGCTGACTCTCTACTTTATCCATTCATCACACATCTATTCATCCTCAACCTGTCACAGCTGCTCCACACATTCTGAATATACTTCATCACTGAGTGTCTGATCTTCTATCTCAGAAGGTCAGAGCTGTCCTCTGATGTGGTGATGTTAGGCTGTGGAGAGGCTCCTGCACTCTGTCCTTACAGGCCAAATCTCTGAGCATCATTAAGTTTAAGGCTTTCTTCAGAAACATGTTATCTATATCACATTAAAGGTGCAGGACACCAACTTTGTTGATATTTGTGTCATCAAATCATAGAAATGTCATTAGTTGCTGGTCATTTCTGGCATTTTACACTTATTTCCTGGTTGAAATGCTGGGATTTAAAACTATTAGACTGTGTTGTTTCCACAGAGTGGGAAGATGAACATAGTGAGATTTCACCTGTTGGTATACACTGAAGTAAGTTTGATATATATGTTCTTATAAACCATGTGAGAAGTTTAGAGGGAAAAATTATTATTATTAATATTATTATAGTATTTTAAAAGCTTGTAATATTTTCCATCATATCAAATCTACATGTGAAAAGTAACTAAAGCTGTCAAATAAATGTAGTGCAGTGGAAAGTTCAATATTTCCCTCTGAGATGTAGAAAGTAGCATCACTTGGAAATACTCAAGTAATGTACAATTACCTCAAAACTGTTCTTGAGTACAGCACTTGAGTAAATGTACTTAGATACTTTGTACCACTAGAAACTCATTATGAGTGGATTAGTGTCTTTCTGATTAAATGTACAATGAGGCATCACTAAGGCTTTTGTTTGTCATAATCACACTGTACTGTACATCTCCTGTGACAGGGGAAATAACCTTGACCTACACTCAATTCATGACACAGGTAAGAAGGGTCCAGTTGAACACAGTCTTCCTGTGGTTATGCAGCCAGGACACAATGTTGAGAGATCTGAAAAATTAAAATATAATCTTCTCCTCTAATCTGAATGGCCTCAAGATGTCACTGTCATTGAATTCACTTGTATCTTCAGTATCAGCACGATCCGCTTCAAAACATCAAACTAGACCTTTTATTAAGCGTGTAGTGCAATTAGTGCACACAATGGTGGATTGACACTGTAACCAAGTCAGTCAATTAAGGTTGTCAGTCTTCCTCTATAATCCCATTCGCATTTCATTCATTATTATTTGTAAAATTTGAATTATGTTTAAATTTTTAATGCTCAAATTTAGTCTAGTCTCAATATTTACTCTGTACTATACTGTTAACATGTGGTTGTTTTATGTTCTGTCCACTAGAGGGCATAAAGCGTTCAGCTAGCTGCTAAGTGATAACTAAGTTTAGGCACAAATGAATAACGTCAACTTTAATGAACATTTTAATCTCAACACATTCCTTACAATTCTCTCTTAAAGACCATAAATATGAAGGCCACAACTGAGCTTTCATTTAATCAGGAATGAAGCAGCCTGCTGTTAATCGTATTTATATTCAGGCGATACAGGACATATATTCATATGATGCTAAATATGACATCAGCATACAAAAAGGTACAAAGCAATTATATGTTTAAATGAAAGGAAATAAACAACATATGTGTTATCATTGTTCTAGTTAACAGCCTCCCAATGAAGAATCCTTGAAAAAAGCAGCCCATGTTTGAACCTTCTAGCTAACCCCTGGTGTATGTTTGATGGAGAATGGGTTTACAGAAAGTTCTCATATCACTGTGTTTCTAAATAGTATCTTGAGGTCATTCTGATACCTCCAGGCATGCATTGCTTGATGCCTATGACTATAGACCACTTTCCTATTCAAGTGATTGGGAAAGTAGTCTCAGACTTTTGGACCCCACTGTACATCACACATCTAATATCTTTATAGTGAGGCTGTTGGTCATGGTTATATGGTAGCCAGGAAGTGCAAAACAACATTACAAAGTGTGAAACGCTTTTACAAAGATTGCGACAAATTCACATTTTGGAAAATGTTTACATATCATACAACAAAATGACATGAGCAAAGCACTTTTACCAAAGACAAAACAAATTTACATTTTAGAAGACAAATTGACAAGATGAAAACACATTTACGAGCGCTGAGACACATTTACAAATGTTGTAAATAATAATAAAAACAATGTCAATTGTAGTTTTACAATTATAGAAGAAGATTGTGTCATTTATACATTTTTTGGGACTTGTAAAAGCTTTTCACATCTAAAATGTAAATTAGTTTTGTCCTTGGTACAATTGTTTCATACTTTGTAATGTTTTGCACTTCCCAGCCACCATAGAGTTGACTATGTCCTCTAAAACACAACTAACGTCATGAACTTCTATGGTTATGTCATGCCATAAAAGAATCCCTCACTCCCCTTTTCTATATGTCACTTTTTAGCCAGTCAAATTTGTACTTCACAATATATCTTGCACTTTTCATCTTTGTTTATTGAAGCCATGAGTTGTCAGGTTGAAAATATCTGCCCCCAAGTGGTTATAATAAAAAAGACATTGTGGCAGACAGCAGCTCACTCACAGCAGCTATCACCATCTCTCTGTCACTAGGACCTGGCATTAATTACGTGTGTTTCTGGTGATCAGATCACAAGTAGACAGGGCTAAATAAGTGTAAATGAACATCAAGATCCTCAAACTACTTGCCCAGGTGATCTGGAACACATTTTACCACATATGTTTTGTAGTGTAAACACTGATGCGTCCTGATGCATCCATGGCAAGTTGTAACAGGATAATATGTCATCAATACAGGACATGGTAGTAATTTTGGTAAAAGTGCAAAAACAGAGATGAGCACAGATGTACGTGGCAGGAGTAATGTAAATCGTAGGAATACATTTTTTTTTAACCCTTTAGCCCACATTAAAAACTAATCTGACACTTGTCTGACTGATGTAATAACTAGAAGTGACATAGGCAGCAACAAAATCTGGACACAAGTGGTCAGCTTGAGACCCGTAATGGGGACATGTGTGAACAATATGTCTCAACTGTCCACATGTGATTGGATCACCTGAGATGTGTGTATAAACAGGTTCATATAGGACGCTTCTTCAGAACATGCATAGAATAAAGTCTCCTGTGTTTGTCTGTCTCAGTGTTGTTGTGTCCTCGGGTATGGACATCACTGGAAAACGGCCGAGTGTCTTCATGGCCCCTGGGGCCCCCAGTGGAAGGGACGGTGCTGCAGTACACCTGTCTGCCTGGCTTCCTCATCATGGGCCGAAACACAACACAGTGCAATAAGTTGGGCAAGTGGGACACGCCCAAACCTGTATGTCACTGTAAGTCACTCTCATTGCTTTACACTGTTTCATGCATCAACGTTCAGGTTTAAACTGCAAAACACAAACAAAACAAACACAAAACATCCAGGATACTTTTTTGTTTTCACAATATGTTTATTGTTCACCTTTGCGAAACTTTGGGTAGCGAATCGCATAACCCACCTCACCATCACTGGTTCGAGCAGCCTCTCTGCTGCCACTGCTGTTGAAATGCAGTGCTGCCAAGAGAAGTCTATAGTAAAAGTGCATGTGAATAAATTCAGAAGTAAAAGCGTCATGTAGAAAATTTGTAAAACCCATTTTTTCTTTTGTAGTGAGTAAAGGCAATGTTACAGGACAGAGTATTCAAATAGTATAAACAATAAAAAAGATAAAGAGGTCAAACTTTATATAATTGTGTTGCTGCTTAAATAGAGCTGTCTGTCCAACAGCTCTATCACAAAATCTACATGTGTTAATTCAATTATATGTTAAAAACGGAGGTCATAGATAATGTAGTAGTTGTAACAGCCTACATCATACAGAAAGATGTTTATAATTATTTTCCCTCCAACATTATGTAAACAGATGTGTAGCATATACAATTAATTCTAGATATGAATAATACCCTTACCTGATGAATGATGTGAAGGTGGGAGGCTACACTGTGAGCCACAGTGAAGCACAGATGATTGAGGAGCCAGCTGATAAAGAGCCTCTTGCTCTGGGTCAACAAGTGCTGCAGCTCTGGCTGTAGAGTAATTTCCCCTTCATTATCAATCAATCTCAATCAATCTTTATTTGTATAGCGCCAAATCACAACAAAGTTATCTCAAGGCACTTTACACATAGAGCAGATTCTAAACCGGACTCTTCAGGTTTTAACTTTAAAGAGACCCAACATTCCCACATGAGCAACAGTGGCAGGAAAAAACTTGCAGTGGGCGGCCATCTGCCTCGACCGGTTGGGAGAGAAAGGAAGGATAGGAGAGAGAAGCACAATGAAAATCAACAATGAAGCTAGAAGGTCCGGGACTGGAATCTGTCATCTACAGGCCCAGATTACCTGTGAGACGAGAAAGTACAAACAACTCCGGGGAAGAAGTTTAGGTTATTGAATGCATTAATAGAACATGAATGTTAATGGATATAGATGGATGGATAGAGAGAGAGAGGGAGGGGGAGAGAGGAGCTCAGTGCATCATGGGAGTCCCCCGGCAGTCTAAGCCTACAGCAGCATAAGTTAAGAGCTCTAGGAGCCCTAACTATAAGCTTTATCAAAAAGGAAAGTTTTAAGCCAACTCTTAAATGTAGAGAGGGTGTCTGCCCCCCGGACCAAATCTGGAAGATGGTTCCACAGGAGAGGAGCCTGATAGCTGAAGGCTCTGCCTCCCATTCAACTTTTAGAGATACTAGGAACCACAAGTAGACCTGCATGCTGGGAGCGCAGTGTTCTAGTAGGTACATAAGGTACTATCAGTTCTTTAAGATGTGATGGAGCCTGATCATTGAGAGCTTTGAAGGTGAGGAGGAGGATTTTGAATTCTATTCTGAATTACTAGCAGTCTCCCAAATCCTTAGAAACACACCAGATGAAAACACATGACAAATGTATTTACTGTACAAACAAAGTCACTAAGCTGTAACTAAACTTGACAATTATAATATTAGCAAAGCGAGAATACCAGTAAGGCCTAATAATCTTAATAATAATGATGGAACGTAAATTTTACAAATAACGTTGCTAACATTAGCAAAGCTAGCTAACGTTTGCTGGCATTGCTGCTTTATTAGCTTGGGAGTTATAAGCAAGCTGTGTTGCTCTACAACAGTTTATACATTTCACGTTGCTTCTCATAACTGACATCATTATATTGACTAGGCTGGTAATTAGCAAATGATAGAAAACAAGACTTACAGTTCACGTTTTCTTGAGCTGAGTCTCTGACGGTCCGTGTCTCCTGCCGGGTTAAATGCCGTCGGATCAGGACTGTCTGCCAAGAGATCCTGCATGAATGATGTCATGTCTTGACTCGCGGTAGACAAACTCCTTCTCCTGAAACTTGAAGAAGCAAATAAGGAGCGTTCTGCTTTGGTTGGGCTTTCCAGATGCCAACGTATGGTGGACTCGCTCCAAGGTGAACACTTTATCTGGATTTAGACCCAGCCACCCTGGCAGTATGTCGCTGATAAAGTCGAGGAGTGTTTGTTGGCCTTGGGCTCCCTCATGTAGACCGAAGAGCCGGAGGTTCTTCCTTTTGCCGCGGTTCTCAAGGTCCTCAGTTTAGGATTCAGTGTAAGCGATTGGCTCGGCTAGTGCAGCTAGTGGTTAGTCAACTGTTTGTTCTGCATCATGTATGCGATGCTCTGCTTCTTCAATACGTGTTGCATTTGAAGACACGTCACTTCTGACGTCACTGTTACATTAGCCATAGAGTACGAAGCGGGTTCACTTCTTACCGGGGTAAATCACCATGGTAATTTATGCTAAACGGGTAATCTGCTCCGGAGCAGGTTATGTTCTGGATAAGAGATCAACGAGTATAAAAGCACCACCTCCTGACCAATCAGTTCTCTTAGAAAATGACCTGCCCTTTCTTAGAAGATCCTGTCAACATTGGTGCGAGGATCGCGAGAGGAGCGCTTAGGAGAGAAAGAGTTTTTAGTGATAGACGCAATTTTTTAATTGGTCAAAATATATATTTAAAAAATAATCATTGAGGCACGTGAGGGATATTATTCTGTAGGTTTGACATCCTGAGATCAAAGTGTCAGGGAGCATAATAACTGTATTTATTTATTTGTTTTAATTGTAAAAAAAAAAAAAAAATGACGAAAATATATATTGTATATATTGTAAAATAATCATTGAGGCACATGAGGGATATTAGTCTGTTATACAGTTGGTTTGACATCATTCACTCAAATGATTGAAGCATAATAGGTTTGTATTTTGAATGTTGAATATTAAACTAACTTAATGTCTCTATGAAAGGAAGGGCACTGAGGAAGCGATCTGCCCCAAACGTCTGTGCTGTAATAAAGTGACATTGTGTGATCAGAGTGTCCGTTTATATTGTCCAATTTATTAATTTGTAGCTATAATCTCACGAATTTACACATTAACAGAGTCGGCTATTTTCTGCCAGCATTGCTTCCTGGCTTTTGCTGCATCGACAGTGTTGCTTTTGGCCTGGATGATGTGTTTGAATTCTTCATATTTATGAAGAATAATTGTCTGCTCCTCCATGGTAAAGTAGTCTGCTCTGCAGAGTTTCTCCATGTTTGTGATTGGTCAGCCGCTGCAAACACCTCCCCTTTATGTGAACGCGCAGAGATCCAGATTGGAAAACCCTGGGTTCAATTACCGAGTTGATATCCAGCTTCGTAGTAACGCTTATCATGATTGCGAATGTCTGGGTAAATCAACCCAGGTAACAGAGAGATATCCTGGGTATGTTAATCCAGCTTCGTAGTACAGGCCTCTGAGCTCCGCCCGGAGTGAATTCAGCTCGTTTAAAACTGCCGCTGTGTCTGACATGACATCACTCCGCCTCGCTGCAGGAGGTTTTGACATCTCGACGCTGTGGTCTCGTTTGACAAATTAGCAGTAGGTTATATATGAAGAGTTTTGATCAAAATCGTGCAAGGTTGTTAGGAGCTTTATTGCTAAGCTGCCATATTGGTCTTGGTCACCTGACCTCCAACTCCAGGAGAAATATTTAGTGTTAAATTACTAATATGGAAATAAGTATTAAAGGTAGCATAAAAACGGCTGAATGGTTTTTTTTATGTACTTAAAGCGCAGACACACCTTGAAAAGAAAAAAAACAAAACAAACCAACATAAGAAAAAAACAAAAGAACCTTACTGGGAGCTTACAGGTTATGCTGCTGCTCAGCTCTCCGCCATGATTGGAAGCAGCTGAATGTTTTTGTTAATGCCAGTTTTATGATATGTTGAAGCCCACTCTGAATGTTTTGATAGTCGTCTTCTTGTTTTCTTGGTGTGCTTTGTGCATTATCTTAATGGTGTGAAAACTGTGAGATCCCTTCAAACACAGGAGAGACTGCTCAGACCAGAGAAAGTCACTTTAATGAAAAGTAAGAAACACAACAGAAATAGAAAGTCAGTATTAGCATTGTATTGTGACTACAGAGCAAAACTACAACAGTGTGAAAATACCTGATTGAATGTCTGCACTCAGCATTATTAAACAGTGACTTTTCCACTGTTCTTATGTGCTTCAACACTAATTACACACTGCATGTCTGTGAGCTGCTTCAGCTGAACTCAGGAAGAAATTCTCACAACTTTTCAAGATGGCTGACTTTTTCTTTTTCTTTCTTGTTCCCAAAGATGATCGGCACTACAGAGGTAAGAACATTTTCATTCTTTACTAATGAAGTTTACTGCCTGACTTCCTCCAACTAAAACTGAATGATGCTGAAATGTTTTTATCTGTGCAACCAACATGGTCAGCTGGACTGAAGTGGCTGCAGGTTTAAATCCGGCTCTGTGGGTGAATGTTTGTTAATCAGTGAATGAAATGTTCTTCTCAAAACGTGTTTCACATTACACACTTATCCAAAAATATGCAATGTTAACTAAAAACATGGATTACCGAAACAAAAATACATGTCAGTGCAGTATTGAAGACTGACATAAAAAGATATCAAATTAAAATCAGGGTTGAAAATGTTTGTATTGCTCTAACTTTTTCATTTACTGTAGCAGGGTATTTACTAATATTACAGATGTAAACGAGCACAGTCGCAGGCGAAGTGAGAGCTGAGGCATGAATTGTGCATGTCAGGAAAGGATGGAGTGCACATAAAATGTTTTTTGCAGCTAAACTTGGAATATTGGTTGAAAAGTCCATATTCATCCTGTCTGAGAAATACTGGCTGTGTGGAAATAGGGAGTTGAAGATCCCGATGCTGTCAGCTCATCAAATAAAACATCAGTGATTGAATGATGTATGACAACTTTTAAACTCCTTTCACAAGAAGAAGCTGCCTTCATATCAAACATTAGTTTGAAGGCTGGAATAATATGCAGGAGAGAAGTGATGGAAACAGAATGTAAAAATAATCAGACTGTTGTTTCTCACTCTTGTGTGTAGTCGCTGGGCAGAGAGCTTTGTAACACATCATACATAGTGACTGTATCTCTCTCTCATTGGTTCTCTGCTATAGTCTTTCACCTGCTGTGTGTGTGATTCTGATATAAGAGCTGCAGATTGTATAGCAGTTTATCTCAAACTTTACATTGCAGTTTCCTGCTGCACAGATCGGTCTGCACTGATCACTGCAGCATTCCCTCCCCCAAATCTAATTCCTCTGAATAGGAACACCTTAAATATTTTGCATAAAGTCAAACAAGCAGTTTTTAGTGATGCTGCTTTTCTTTCATTTTACTGGCTCAAAATCTGTAGTAAATATATGACCAAGAGTCTACAGCTATGCTAGCAGCTGTGTGGAGCGATACACAGGCAGAGTAAAAGCCCCTCCTGTTGTGAGGTGTGTATGTGGCTCTCATACAAGTAGCCAACCAGACTCCACCATGACTATCAGTGACATTTCAAGTCACATATTATGATTTATTTTTCACAACTGAGACACACTGACATGAAACATTTCCATCATTAATGAGCATGATCTAAGTCACAAAGTCTCCTATGTAGACAGAGAGCTGGGAGCAGCAGCAGGTCATCTGAACACATGCAGTGCTCAGGTAGAGGTGTATAAATGACTACAGGTCTGTATGGTTGAGTGGTTAGTGTAGTCAGCTGTTCTCCTTGAGACTGAGGTTTGACAGTGTGGGAACCTTCTGTGGCTCCGATAGCTTAAACACTTACACTTACTTACATAGCTGTAATAGCTGATAAAACATGGTGATTGGTATTATTTTCATCTTAAAATCTTCCCTCTTTTCTTTTCCTACATCATGCTTATTTTTAACCCACAGACTGATTTCTTTGCCTTTGTCCTACCAGCTGTCCACCACAGTAGGATGTGAATGAATGGAAGGTCTAGGAAGCTGTTTTGAAGTTTCTTCAGGAAGCATTTGAATGTTACTGCCATTAATTAGCCTAAAACATAAAAGCAGTCCAGCTGTATATTCATACTGAGCACCCTGACAACACCACTGGCTGAGCAATGTCTTCTTTCTCCTTATTAAAAACAAACAGCATTTTTTTCATCTAAAATAATAATATTACCAAATCACATCTTACCATTAAATCATTTGTTGAGTAACTTATAGCAGGCTCAGGTTATATTTCATTTAATATCAAAGTGCATCGTATTTCCACTTAACATACAGTATACAAATATATGATGGGCTGGTGATTGTTATCAGGCTGCTTTATCTAATAGATTTAGACAGTCCCAATCTGTTTCCCAGCCCTCTCCTCTACTTTGTCTCTTCCTCACCACTTTTTTTCTTTTGAGGAAACGAGCAGGAGGAAGGACAAGCAGGGAATGTCGTCTGACCACATGGAGGCAGTGTTGCATCAATAAACCAGGGAGTGAACCTAAAGAACAACAACCTTCAGTGATTAGGTTAACTTTGTGTACATACTGAACACAGTGGTACATACTGACGTCATTTTAAAGTATAATTATTGTTGACAGACAGACAGACAGACAGACAGGCAGGCAGACAGACAGGCAGGCAGGCAGACAGACAGACAGGCAGGCAGACAGACAGGCAGGCAGGCAGGCAGGCAGGCAGACAGGCAGGCAGGCAGGCAGGCAGACAGGCAGACAGGCAGACAGGCAGGCAGGCAGGCAGTGGTTCAACAACTGCACACAATATATCTGTTGGCAGGTGTGTGCTAAAATTAGGACTTCCTTTTGTCTCTTTGGGAAGCAGTACTGACCTCATAGACTGAGACAGAATGAGGAAAGATAAGAATTTTAAAATCTGTTTGTAACATTATTATTGACAAAACTACCAGAAATATCACACATGAAACAAAAAGTATGGCAATTAAATACCAGAAAAATATTCAGTAAACATAACAAGAAAAGAATTACACTCCATGTGTTCTGACAATTTTTATTTTTATTTGATTTCATTTCTTTATCTTATTTTCTCAGTAGTATCATTCAATTATTTTCATCAGTATTTTTCATTTGTGTGGTGCATTCAGTACTATACAGCCCCAAAGCTGATGAAGTTAACCATCACAACTCCATAACTGCTTAGATTTCAGATTATTATGATGTAACTCTACAACATGTATTAGACTTAAGTCTTAGACACTATTTATAACTAAAATTAGAGACGTCAAATTTGACTGACTCTTCAGTGGTTTCTCTGCATTCTTCATAAATATACTCAAATAAAGAAAGCAAAATGATTTCCATCACTGCATCAATGATCCTCATCCCTAGCTCCTAACCTTTATCTACACAACAAATCACTAGAACTGAAACTTGATTTTAAAAAATGGGCTCATAAAGACATCTCATTAAATGTGCAAATAAAGTAACCATGAGATATACAGGAGAGGAAGATTGTGTTGCTGTGATATATGTATTATTTCCACAGTTGAGATCCTCTGTATCTGATAGAGAAAGATCTTATAACTATACAGATTTAGATGAACACTTTAAATTATTTTATAAAAATTGTAATAATGACAATTCTTTCTCATAGAATTTACAACTAAATGTGTGAATCCTGAAAAGCCTGCACTTAGAACAGTAGGTGGCAGTAAGACACTAGCCTCAGCATTACAATATAATACAAAAAGATTAAGATGTATGACAAAAGCAATAGTCAGGTTCTGATTTCTTTCAAATACATTCCAGTGTCAGATCTGTCGTCATGCCAGAGTGCTATTGCTATTGTCTCTGGATGTGAATGTTTCTCTGCCAGGATTATCCCACTGGGTTGTGTGCAGTGATAAATGATGGTGTCAGTGCCACAATCTGTCAGAGATTTGCAGGTATGCAGGTAAATAATGCCTGGGAGGGACACACACAGATGCCCAGAGGATGGAGGGGAACAAAGTGGAGAAAAATAGTAATGGTGATGTACTGAGGTGGCATAAAGAAGGAGCAGACTGAGACTGGAGATTGAAGGAGACAGCGAGGGCAGGAGATTTATGTTTAGTAAATGGTATTGTGTGGATGTTTAGAATGAGGCAGGAGAAAGCTCTCTACACTTAGATTACAGTCCCACTGACTCCAGCTGAGTCCTCTTTGCTCTCCGGCTCTGGGAACACATTGTCCTCTTGTCTCGTCCTAATCAACAGCTAGCATCTCTTCTATCCTTAGAACGAGAGAAAGGAATGAGGAATTGGGGCTACATCCACATCATGTGAGAGGAACATGAAGTCTTTTGAAGCTGTCAGACATTTCAGTTGATTTTTTTTGAAGACTCTGGCTGCTTGTGATAATTATTCTCTGCCTTGTCAGATTTACACATCCAGTCAGTGAAACATCTGACTTAATTTGAAACAGCAAAACACAGCACCTGTCTGTACTGTAGTGGCTATAGCATTTCCTGCACCAGCTGTGATCATAAAATGGTTTATTGACTAAAAGGTATTAAGCTCGTTGGCTGTCACTAGCACAAATGATGAGAAGCCTTACTGCACAACAAAAACATCTATAAAATCCAGTATATGTATAAATATACTTTCTAAGCAGTGTGTTTCCTATGTGTCATCAGGCTCACTTGTTAATGAGAAGATCACAGGTATGAACTGTGCTTCACATACATCACTGAGCTGTCAAACTGAATTTAATGGAAATCTGATGAAATGTATAAAATGGAGATGACTAGTCATAAGATTAGGAGTCCAGTTCATTCCATTAAATTAAGATGGAATAGATAAAAAACAGGCATTATAAATTATTCACGAAGAGGTCTTACGACTGAGATGTAAGTGAATGAATCCATTTATATACTCACTGAGCACTTATTATGAAAACCTGTGCAATCCAATACAACAGCTCTGCCATAAATTCTACTTTTATGAAGCTTATTGACATGGTTGACATAGTCAGAATACTGCTGATAATACTGCTTTATATTTATTATTGGGGTCATAGAAGGTGGTGGTGGTCTACTAGAGTGCATTATATTGGTCTGATGTTATAGCAATTCTTTTTAAAGATAGCTTCTTGCTGAAGAGAGTAGTGAATACCTGCACTTCATGAAAAAAGTTTGATGTCAGAAAGTCTGGAGGTAAAAAAACCCCATCAAAGAATCTATATTTGTATGTGTTTTAAAAGTGCACTTGCATGTTCTATGGATGAAAACAGCATATTGACTGTCAGAAAAGCATCTCAGATAAATTATCTTCTAAGAAGAAAACAACCGACAACTTTGACAACAGATGTACACAAAAGTAGACCAACACAATTTGGGTGGGATACTGTAGTTCTGTCTGGTAAAACATTACAGTTTCAAAATATCTGAAATTACAAAGTAAAACTTTTTTTCCTTTTTAAATGGAATTAAAGTGTAAACATATTTGTCAGAGTAGCCTAGTGCTATAAAAGTCCATTTCAGTCCAATAGGTTGAATGCACACAGATCACTTGCATATTCACATATAGTTGCTATATAGAAATAAATTGATTTGACCATTTTATAAAAAAAACTTATCACATCTAAATTGGTTTTAATGATGAAAATTAAAAGTTAACTTAGCCCAGATTTCATAAATATTGAACAATTTCCTGTTAATGGGATGTGATGAATCATTTGTCCTTTCAAAGTAAAATACCTCAGTTTTCACAACCAAACAGGAAAGCATGGAGTATAATTGAGAAAGTAATTGTTGCCATATGGCAACACCATGCAATAGAGGGTTGTTTGATTATTCATTCATCTGAGTGAACTTTGTTATTCATGTGTTGAGATTTTTCCTCACCTGTAGATACATTTATAACTTTATATTTAACTGACCTGCACTAACTAACACTGTAAAAACTGCCAATGTATTATTTGAGTGGATAATCTTGTACAACTATTCATAAAAATTATAATGTGATACCTGTCTATAATGTGAATAATCTTTTGCATATAATACAGTAACCAATTTCATCTTATTACTTTATAAATTCTGAGGCTATTTTTAAATGGAAATGTAACATCTCTTCATGTCTTAACATGTGTTGAGTACATGGGTTGGCAGCCAGTGAGGGATGAAAGTCCTATTTTTTGTACAAGACTCCCACTAGTATGAGGGTTAAGAACACATTTAATCATGTACTTTTTGTTTAGTTTTTGGCTTGTAACAACATACAGCATGATGTTACATTTGTCTTTCAAATTGAAACTGAATTTATAATGTAATAACTATATATCACTATATGCAAAAGGTTATTAGGTTATGTGCTCAACATTATAAAACATTGTAGTTAGTTAAATTATTACATGATTTTGTTACATCATCCACAGTTATTATGCTACTTGCAGTTTAAAGATTAGTTTATTGGAGTAAATGAGCACAGTTAACATATTTATTAAAATACTATGTTGTATTAACAGCCCTATAAAAAATACTACCAACAGGATATTTGTCAGCTCATACAATAGTTTGCTATAATTATCCCCATTTCTTTTTGCCTCCTGAAGGTCCTATTGACATGCTTGTTATACAACCTGAGCAATCACAGTTCTCTATTCTGCAGATAATGAAGAAACACTTCAGTGAACACACTCAGTGTTCTTTCCAATAGGCCACAAAGGTCAATGTGTTGAGCAGTCCTGAGCTGTCAGCTCCTTGGTAAGTAATAAATAGAATGTATTATTACCAGGACCACTGGCTTGTTACTGCTGTTTCCACTGTGTGGCTACACACAACTCTTTGTCAACAGGATAACTGCAGTCTGTCCAGCCAGTTGTGCCTGGGTCTCACTGAGTGTATTAGAGAAGGGATTTTGTCCTGGTATTTGGTTGTGGTAATGTGTTCCTCAGGTTGTTTAACTGGAGGCAGCATTAATCCAGGATTTAACAGAGGTTTGACGCTGAGGCTTGAAGCTGTGGCTGTAGACAGCAGCATGCATTAGCATCTTTTAATTAAGACTGCTCTCCAAATATCTCATTCCCAGTATGCTTCCACCACCTACCCTGAGACAAACCTAGTGACAGAAAGGTCAACTCTGTGTGTGCGTGTGTGTGTGTGCGTGTGTGTGTGTGTGTGTGTGTGTGTGTGTGTTAAAGGATAATTACCATTTTTTACAACCTGGACTGTTACGGCCCTAGGCCGTTTGCATTGTTTCTCCCCTTCCTGTGTGTGTTGTTCCACCCCACTGTTTGCAGTGGATCCGTGAAGCAGATCCCTGGCGGCTGGTGGATGAGGCTGATTGGTGTGCGGCGGGTCCAATCAGAGAGAGCGACAGCTATAAAAACCCGGTGTGCCCTCCCGACGCTGGCAGACACCTCAGCATTTCTGTAGTAGTAGTCATCCTGTATAGTAGCATGTGTTTTGGTTACCCAGATTTGGGCCAGGGGTAAGGATAGTCTCTCTCTTTATATATACTTATTTGTGTCACTTTGTTTTCCGGCGCTAGGTTTAGGGGTGCTGATCATTTGTATTTCTGTTTTTGTTTAACACTAGAGTAGTTAGTTAGGTTTCTGTTTTAGAAATATTTGATTTGTTGTTTATTATTCACTTTATTCATGAGACAGTTAGCTCCATTTTATTTGTTAGGAGTCCTCCTTTTGTTATATTTGTTTATTGATTTATCAGCACCTGGCGGCCCTTTTCTGTTGGTTTTAGTATTAATTTCCACTTGTCGAATTAATATAATAAATACCACTTTAATTTCAACAATCATTTCCATCGGGTTGTGTGTGTTACTTTCCCTTTTCCCCAATGATCTGGGTTCGTAACATACATTTTGTTTTTTTTTTGCTTTTTTTTGTTTTGTTTTTAAATTAAGCATAAAATACGATCATTTACTGACCCAGACAACTTTGGTGTCATTTGGAGTCGTTTGGACGAAATTAGCTCCAGTGGAGCGCTGTGTATATCTGTATAATGAGAGTACACGGGGTACCGAAGCGCAGCCTCTATATAACACATTATCTGCTGCGAAACTAGTTCATTTCACCAATATTTAGTTATGATACCTTAGTGCTATTATCCTCCGAGCCTGTGGTGGCATGTGAGGCCAGAAGATAGGCGTCTGGATGTGTCAATAAACGTCTGTATCACAACACTGGAGGATTTCTGCTCAATGAGAAACCGGGCTGTGGTAGAGGCGTTCGGAAATGACATCATCCAGATCAGAGGTTAGTAGGTCAACCTACAGACCCCGGATGTTGATAACATGCCACCACGGGCTCGGAGGATAATAGCACTAACGTATCATAACTAAATATTGGTGAAATGAACTAGTTTCGTGGCAGATAATGCGTTATATAGAGGCTGCGCTTCAGTGCCCCGTGTACTCTCATTATACAGATATACGCAGCGCTCCACTGGAACTAATTTCGTCCGAACGACTCCAAATGACACCAAAGTTGTCTGGGTGAGTTAATGATCGTAGTTTATGCTAGAAATAAGGTCCAGGTTGTAAAAAATGGTAATTATCTTTTAATAACATGCAGAGAGGAGGAGACTGGAGATCAATTTGTTTTTCTGCCTACTTGTTATCAGATCCTTCACAAAGCAGTCACATCAAACTGAGACCTGTAAAACTGTTTAGCTCATGTAAGGAAAGCTCAAGAAATTGTAAGCCAAGGCCATGTTGGACTACAAAACAAAACTAAGAGATCTAATGATGTACATGCTTGCAGCCCAATGTGGTTAATTACATTAAGCCTAACTCTAACCACAGAATTACAGTAAACATAGCTGCAACTGTGAAATTTAAGGGTTAGGATATTGTGATAATTGAGCCATCATTCCAGTTATTTTTAATGAAAGAATGTCTTTAAAATAATTAGGTGAATGCCACCTTTTCATTAAAAAAAACCAAGACATTTTATAGAAACGTCATCCAGGAAATAAGCAGTACATTAATGGATAATGAAAATATGAGTTATTTTGAGCCAGTGCTTTCTCATTGACATGGCTGGAAACATTCTGTGCTATTCTATTATTACTCATCATTTTAATGATGATTAGACATATGTAATGTTTTTTGTTTTTATTCATGTGTTAATAATTAGCACAGATGTGCCCTGTAGTGGTCACACACTGGCACCAAAGCATCCAGTCAGTAGCTGCTCAGCATGCTGTCAGATAGTGAGATGTGTTAAGTACAGTTTGGAGGTCAGCTATGATGCCTACATGAGCACAAGGGAATCAGTTTTTGACAGATTTAGTTTCCTCTGTGATGCACTCTGTGCAGAATGAAAGTTTCGTGTGTCTGCCTGTGTGAGCTGTTTAGTCTCCGCCTCACCTGAAACATTCATCAAGTCTCTTTGGACACGTTATCAGTTGTTGCTTTCCTCCTCCACCTCATCAGTCCCTCTTTTTTCACCTCCATTATCAACAGCGTCACAATTATTGGGCTTTTTAGAGGAACTTTGGACACTCAAACACTTTTTTGCCAGCTTCTCTTCTTTATTTTTTTTTATTTTAGTGAATATCTCACAATTCCTAAATGTGGCTATCTGCAGCCCCCAGATCAGCCATAGATGTATAACAGAGGAGCAAAATGTTGATGAACTATATTCTAACAATTCCCATTCTCATTAGTTAACTGAATTGCATGTGTGTATACATAATACACATGTCTAAAATGTTGTCACTTAGTTGACAGCACACACATGTTGCTCTGCCTCATCTGTATTACAACATTTATGAGCCTTCATGACTGTGAAAAGTGTATGGTGATGCTGCTGTGCATGTGTACAGCTGTGTGATTCAGTGGGTTGTTGTCAGTGCTTCACATCTCCCAAGAGAGAGTGAACTAGAAGAGAGCATTTTAAGATTACAATCCCATATGGTGTGTCACCCTCACCAATGAAGATGTTGAAATAAATGAGTTTGCAAGAACAAAGAGGAGGCAATGATCAGTCGGCTAAACATGGCAGTATAATTAACATGCCTTCTGATTTAAGATGCTTTATGAATAATGTATATAGTTCTGACAGATTGCTAATGACACGAGAGGTCAGAGGGCATGAAAGGACTCAACAATACACTAGTACACACTTAATCCATCTCAGCACAATGAAAATAATCTCCATCACTTTGAGTGTCCTGAAACCAGCACTGTGTCCTACAGTTAAGTAGTCATGTCTCATGATGGTGACCTCACCATCCATATGGCACATATAGCTAAGGAGCTAATATAACACACCTTTCTTGATAATGATATACCCTTGACATAGATTTGCCTGCAAGCAAATATCGTCCCATGGGCCAAATTCCACACAACTTCATGTTTTCCTGTTATAGTCTGCAGTTAAAGACTGTAAAGTGAATTCAGACATTTTCTTCTAAACACATTAAATAAGTCATAAATGTATTTCTAAAAAAGGTGTAAAAAGCATTTCAACCATTTAGATTTGAATTGTGGAGCTAGGCTTCACAAACTGTGTTTCGAAATTTGTGTGATCAGGATCTGTGCTGGTCTGAAAATCGCTGCTGCCTTATGTAACGTGGCAGTGATTAGCATAAACCCACCCCTGCTGCTGTAGAGGTATAAATACATTCAGTGCACAATACTACTACTACTACTACTACAGTCTACAGTTAGCTGAGTTAGCCACGGAGGTAGCCGCTGAGTTAGCCGCTAAGCTAGTCGCTGGGCTAGCAGCTGAGTTAGCAGCAGAAAGCTCTCAGACATGTTTCGGGCATAGACTCAGAGCTGGACAGTAACGGAGTACATTTACTTGAGTACAGTACTTAAGTACAATTTTGAGGGATGTGTACTTTACATGAGTATCATTTTTGGGGAGTACTCATGACTTTACTCAAGTACATTTGAGAGGCAAATATTGTACTCTTTACTCCACAACATTTCTATCCATAACCATGAGTACCTGTTACTTCTACTAAAAAAAACAACAAAAAAACTAAATTTGTCGTTTCCCTCTCAAACGTGATTGGATTGTGCAGGCACCACTGATTGGGACAGCCCATCAGCAATCACCTTCAGCCAAAGTCAACTCCATGGTCAGGTTAGATGAGAGACGAAACCATGGAGGAAAGTAAGGAGAGAAGGAAGGGTGGAAGGAAGGAAGGAAACCAAGGAGGAAACAATGGAAGAAGACGCAGCAGGTCCATCTCGGCCCGGGATGAAAATGACTTGATTTTACTTTCAATTCCTTTTACATTCTCTAAGGTATTAACATTAACATTTTTCATAACTCCATCTAGGACATTTCTATACATAAATGTAAACACTGTGGCAGTAGTAATGCAATATTTAGAAAATGTACTCTTGTACTCTTGATACTCAAGTACTTTTAAAAACAAGTACTTCAGTACTTTTACTTAAGTAGACATCTGACCGTAGTACTTTTACTTGTACTTGAGTAAAATTTAGCAAGGGGTATCTGTACTTTTACTCAAGTAAGGAAGCTGTGTACTCTGTCCGCCTCTGCATAGACTGTATAGAAGAAATGGACATAACATCCGTAACATCAACCATTGGTTTGTGGACTGCTGCTCGGAAGCCAATAGTTTCTAATCTGGGCAGCGCCATCTTGAAAATGTCAAAAATGGGAAAAATAAAAACACGGATTCTACTTATATGGGCATGAGGTTGCGAGGGCTGGAGCTTGAGGACATTGTGCAAGCAACCTGTCAATCACAACGTAGCCACGCCCTAATGCATACCCTGCTTTATCGTCAAATATAAAATCAGGGAGGCCAAAATTTCACAAATGAACATCATACTGCATTGAAGAAGGCTTTAAACTAGTGATTGAGACCATAAACACATTTTGAAAACGTTTACTGAGGTTAGAAATCAAGTGAGAAGTTGGTGAATTCTCCATTGACATGTATAGAGACAGAAGTCCTTTTGACACCAAAATGGTCGCCCCCTGGTGGCCTGTTGCTAGAATGCAGTTCTAAGTTACTTCTGCGTTGGCCTCATTTCAGACTGGAACTCCCCGCCTGGTTTCGGGCATACAGTAGACTGTATAGAAGAAAGGTTTCGGATAGAGGTGGTGACTTTGATTGACAGGTGACACTTGGTAGGGGGCGGAGTTTCAGCGAACTCGGCGGGCACTCCCACAGCATTTGGGAGCAGAGAAAGAGGCTGATTTTTACACAACTTTGAAGCCTAATTTCATATATTTGGCGATTTTTTTTTAATCATTCAAATTTTGTAGGGTGGTTAACAACACACTTTTCTGTGGTATGTCAAACTCAGAACACATATTTATTCTTACTTTACATGGACTTTAACTTCATTTTTCATATACAGCACCAGTCAAAGATTTGGATACATCTTCTCATTCAAGGTTTTTTCTTGTTTTTACTATTTTCTACATTGTAGAGCAACTCAAAAGACATCAGAACATAAAATAACGCATGGAATTATGTAGTAATCAAAAAAGGATTGGTGTTGGCTATGTTGTTGCTACCATGGCGACAATGTTGATTACATAACGTAACCATGGTGTAATCCAGATTCACAGAGTCTAGGTGTAACTGCTGCTATTTCAGTGATTTCAGTTCAATAGATGAATTCTAAAGTCACTATACTACAATTACTTTATCAGTAAATGGTAAATAGACTTTTCTAGTCTTCCTACCACTCAGTGTTTTTACACTACAAGTCACATTCACCCATTCACACACATTGATACACTGTTGGCACAGCCATATGGAGAAATTCAGGGTTCAGTGTCTTGACCAGGACACATGCAGGTTGTGTTCATTTTTTTGTTATAATTACATCTGCATTTCTGGTCTAATTAAGACAGTTCACTTATTGATCTGGTCATGAGTTTGAGTAATAGAGGCATATTAGCTTGTTGTGTTACTATACTCATCACAACATCTGGGAGATTAAAGGAGGTGGGGATGGCACAGCGGTGGTTAGTACTGTTGCCTTAAAGCAAAGGGGTTATGGGTTTTAACCCACCAGCCAGCTGTTTTCCCCCTGCCTGCATGGGTTCTCTCCAAGTACCCCCACTCCCAAAACATGGGCAGAGTAGCAAAATCCAGCAGTAACAAACACAACGTGCTGACCTTTCACAACGGAACTTAAACCAACTCTGAGGTGAAGAGAATAAGTTGGTACCCAGTCTGTTTCACCTCAATAAAACTGACTGCATCCTCTCAGCATGTTGGAAGGTCTTTCCCTTGAGGACCAGAGAAGCTGCTTTACACCACTTTACACATAGAGCAGGTTCTAAACCAAACTCTTCAGGTTTTAACTTTAAAGAGACCCAACATTCCCACATGAGCAACAGTGGCGAGAAAAAACTCCCTTTTAACAGGAAGAAACGTCAGACAGAACCAGACTCAGAGTGGGCGGCCATCTGCCTCGACCGGTTGGGGTTGAGAGGAGAGAAAGAAAGGATTGAGGAGAGAAGCACAATGAAAATCAACAATGAAGCTAGAAGGTCCGGGACTGGAATCCGTCATCCGGACGTCTACAGGCCCAGATTACCTGTAAAACCAGAAAGCAGAACCAGAAAGCAGAAACCAGAAAGATAACTCCGGGGAAGAAGTTTAGGTTATTGAATGCATTAATAGAACATGAGTGTTAATGGATATAGATGGATGGATAGAGAGAGAGAGAGGGAGGAGGAGAGAGAGGCCCAGTGCATCATGGGGGTCCCCCGGCAATCTAAGCTTATGGCAGCATAAGTTAAGAGCTCAAAGAGCCCTAACTATAAGCTTTATCAAAAAGGAAAGTTTTAAGCCTACTCTTAAATGTAGGGAGGGTGTCTGCCCTCCAGACCAAATCTGGAAGATGGTTCCACAGGAGAGGAGCCTGATAGCTGAAGGCTCTACCTCCTGTTCTACTTTTAGAGATACTAGGAACCACAAGTAGACCTGCATGCTGGGAGTGCAGTGTTCTAGTAGGTACATAAGGTACTATAAGCTCTTTAAGATATGATGGAGCCTGACCATTAAGAGCTTTGAAGGTGAGGAGGAGGATTTTGAATTCTATTCTGAATTTTACGGGAAGCCAATGCAGTGAAGCCAAGATGGGAGTAATATGATCTCTTTCTAGTTTTTGTCAGAATACGAGCAGCTGCATTATGGACCAGCTGGAGAGTCTTTAGAGACTTGTTAGGACAGCCTGCTAATAATGAATTACAGTAGTCCAGCCTAGAAGTAACAAATGCATGGACTAGTTTTTGAGACAGGATATGTCTAATGTTTGAAATATTATGCAGATGAAAGAAGGCAGTCCTTGAAATTTGTTTTATGTGGGAATTAAAGGACAAATCCTGATCAAAGATAACTCCTAGGTTCCTTACAGTAGAGCTGGAGGCCAGAGTAATGCCATCCAGAGTAGTTATGTCGTTTGATAGTGAATTTCTAAGGTGTTTAGGGCCAAGCACAATAACTTCAGTTTTTTCTGAGTTTAATAACAGGAAGTTGCAGGTCATCCAGGCCTTTATATCCTTAATGCATTTTTGTAGTTTAGTTTGAGTCATGTAAGAAGGAGCAGTACAGAGAGTGTAGTGATGGTTGATATAATATTGCAATTGACTTTATTATAATTTATGTGTTGCTTCCAACATAGTTTATTGTCAATTATCACCCCAAGAAACTTGATTTCAGACACTGTCTATTTCTATATCATGCAAGTTTCTTGCATGTGCAAGTTGACCGATTACCAAATGTTATAAATTCAGTTTTGCTTAAATTTAGTGTCAGTTTATTTAAATCAGACCAACTTTTTAAATTAATTTCCTACTATATCCAAGAGTTGTTCAAAGTTATCCCCACAGCAAATTAGATGTGTCACCTGCAAATAAAATTACTGTTAGTGTTTTGGAAACTTCACATATATTATTGATACACAAAATAAACAATAATGGTCTCAACACAGAACCCTGTGGAACCCTACACTCAGCCCTCAGCAGTTTCTGCAATTTCTGTTCATTAGGTAACTGATTATCCTCTGGTCCTGTATTGTAAGTCATGGTCAACTGTATCAAATGCATTTTTTTTAAATCAAGGAATACTCCCACAGTATATTATTTATTTTCTATAGCAGTTGTTCTCTCGGTCACAAAGTCTCATAGTGCAAATGACGTAGTTTGTATATTGTGTTTTGAGATGAAGTCGTCTAATCTAAGAGTATTTTAGAGAATTGATTTAAAACAGCAGCTGTTCTCCTCCGTACACCTGCACACAGGTTTTTAAGATACTTTGTAGGTCGGTTGTTCCTGTATCTTGGAGAAGTTGCCACAGTTCTTCTGTGGATTTGGGCATCTCAGCTGCCTCTGCATCTTTACGTAATCCCAGTCTGACTGCATGATGTTACAATCAGGACTCTGTCGGGGCCAAATCATCTGCTGCAGGACTCCTTGTTCTTCTTGTAGCTGACACAACTCAGCCTTCTGCATCCATAGATGGTAGCTTGTCCATTTCTATGGTGGAAAAGTGTTGACATTGTGAGAGGATTGAAAGTGATAACATCTTTCGGACATTGTTGTAGTAAGTATTATAAGAGGAAGCATTTGTGAAGTTAATTGGGAACCACCTTCTGATGAATTATTTAGTTAGTTAGTTAGTTAGTTAGTTAGGAAGAGGAAAAATAATTTAATCAATCAGTCATATATGTAAAAAATGATTAACTCTGAATACAGTGACCTACATCTTTGCTGTGAAGTAACAAACAAATATGACTTGGCTATAAATCAAGATATTTATTGAACTTCCAAGGGACAAGGCTGAATAGGAAACACTAAGCATCTGCACATATATGTATATATACACAAATTCCCATGAGTGGGAAGTCTGAGCCCTATTGTACATGAATGAGTACATTAAATTAACAAGTTAGTGTGACCAGAATGAATGAATGAATGAATGAATGAATGAAGACTCTAACTACAGACAATAACATTTTAATTTTTGAATACCTTTTGCATCAACTCTCAGATAGAAGCATGGCAGATTGCTTTCCTACTGTTTCCGTGGTGATGAAGGCTTGATCATGGGCAAACTTCCCAGAAAGCACTGAGCAAGGCAAAGCAGGCTCAGTGTGATCCTCAGGTCGCCAGGGTAACAGCCAGATGAGAGCCGCTGCAGTTTCAGTGAAGCACTCTGGTTCACTACTTCTTTAGGAGAGTGTGTGGGGGAGGAGGGGGGGTAAACACATTGTAGTATTGTGTGTTTTAGTCTGGATGCATTAAGACAGTTGAAGCTGAGCTCTAGCAAAAAGATCATGGAAAAGTTCAAATGAAAATAACTACACAATAAAAACGATGGTGATTATAACCATTACAGATATTCAGATGTGAAACGGCATGGCTGGGCTTGTGGCTTAGTCATCATTGCAGTCTTTTTGCTTCTTAGTTGCTTCCTTTCTGGAGACTGTATCTCTCAGAGAAAAATTAAAAAGATGACACCCGAAATGCAACACAGGCTTTCACGGCTGAGGAGGCAGAGAAAAAATAGAGGAAGCAACAGCCACAGAAGCAGTGAGCATGCAAACAGAAGAAAAAAGAAGAGCCCTACACTGTAAGAAAAGATACACCATATCTACTCAATAAAAATGAGGCAACAGATTACAAGCAATATTATTAATTAAATTTCACCATGTTTAGTATTGAGTAAATATTAATTAAATGAGACCCTTAATAGTTAATCATTTAATGAGTAGATTCGAATAGGAAAACATCAAGGAATTAATTAAAACCTAAACAAAAATATTGAGTTGATTTGAAAAATATAAACTTCAAAATGTGTAAATAGTACTAATAAAAATTAATTTAATTCTACATATCAATGATAATTATCACCTACATTAAATCAGTGCATTAATTTGAATTTTGAATTTAATCAATACAATGAATTCAATCTAAATATTTTTCTTTCTTACGAATAACTGGTATATGACCCAAAAAGTACAGAACTCAAAATACTGCCACATTGAATGTTTTTAATTAACCATTAACATACACATTGTGTAGCACTGTGTACACTGCAACCAGTCTCATTTTCAAGCCAGAAGTTTGCTCTTGAGGGACTGGACTTTGTTTGACAGCTTTAAATCATCAAGTTTCATGAAAAGTTTTTGGTATACCTCAAAGGTATACTTCAGCTGTCTGGGATAATCGAGATTTAGCACATAAGTCCATCCAAGGAGGACAGAGCAAGCCCTGGCAATATCTCCAAGTCCTGTGATGACTTCCATGCCCTCTATGACAATTCCAATGTTCATTGGGCTGTTGCTTGTAGGAGCTCCAGGCTTTGTGGTCACAGGAAGAGCTGTTCAAGTTCCTCCAAGTTTTCAGTGTCCTGCAACATGAAATTATAAGTGGCTTAGTATACAACTGTCAGAAAATATATTGCAAACATATCGCATCACTAGACAATACATTTATTGCAGTTGTCATAGCTTTTAAATCTATTTTATTATATTTAGTTTTTTGCAGGTCACATAAAAATATGTTATTAACCACCCATGCTGTTTCAAAATCAGCAGTATTCTCTGCTCTGAGCCGCTGGAGGTGTGATCACTGAAAGCATGCAGCTACACCCTCTAAGCCTAAATTCATGCAGAACTTCTCAACAAAACTCCACCATTTAAAATAACCCTTCAGGACGAGCAACATGCTGATATATTTTTTTTTAAAGTAACGGTAGGAGCCACTGTTTAATTCGGCAACTATTTTGTAGGTCAATTTGTACTTATTCCAGTAAAAATGTAACTTAAATGACTTGTTAACAAGCCATCCATCACCATCATCTTGATGTTAAATGGCCATTTTTTCCAATGGAGTTCGGCGGCCGGCTCACGAAACTCCCAACAATTAGCCCTAATCAAATATGAAGTAATATTCTGTTACTGCGTTTCCCATTTCTTGCCTATAACGTCTTCAGACACTGTTAATACACTGACTTCACGTGCGTTTTAGATAACTAACCTTCACATTTGCAAGTTGCAACAAAACAGCAAAACTACAGAAAGGTTACATTACCTGCCCGGGAAGACGAGCTCCACACAGGAAGTAAAAGCAACATAAGTGAGGCAAGTGCAGTAATGTAATAACCCCCAATATTTCACTTTTGGAAAGGTGTCTAACCTTAACATTAAAACAAATGTACTTGTTTACTTAATGTCATAAGAATAGAGTGAGGAGATATAAACAACACGCAAGGGACATACTGTAGGAAACATGATAACGGAAACGCTAACCCACTTCAAAATAAAAGTTTGTGCTTCGATCCACATGCATTCTTCCAAAATGTATAATGCCCTGTTCATATTATAGCGCAACAACTAGCCCATTGAAAACAAAACAAGTTTTCTTACCTTAGTCAAGCAGCTAAAAGATGTTGAAGAAGATTCATTCATTGTCTGCACTCTCTTCAAATGTCTTGTGGCTACAATGATAGCCTGCTGCATTCAACAAAGCGCACTTTGACAGGAAATGCTTTTGAATTTAAAATGGCCTGATTAAGTTACTTTGAATTAAATCAATATTCTCCCTCTTTTGAATTAAATAAACAGAATGCTTATGTTTTATTTAACTACAATGAGTGGATTTTTTCCTAAACATTTTTGTTTGAAATTTAATTAAATAACTGCCACAAAATCAAAGACACAATTATATTGAATATATTTGACCTAATATATTAATTAAAATCTACATGACCACAGAATAATTTTTTTCACTGTAGATGAAGAGACAAACTTTTCTAGCCTAGGATGCATGCTTTAAAAGGAAGAGAATCGTTAGCTCTCTTATGAGCGATAGCATTGATTTCTAGTTAATTTCTTTGTGCAGAGAGAAAAACTGACCCTCTAATAAAAGGGACATCATTTTATTCCTATCGAATATTAAAAATTAGGCACTTTCAAATTTAATTTTCCCTCATTTCTTTTGCCAATGCCAATTTAATTGGGAAAAAACATGAATATTTGTTTAATCAAAAAATACAGAATAAAATGAATAAACTTTAATTTCCTAATCTGTAATTAAATCTATTAAGAAAGCATTATTCTAGCAAACCATAGCACATAATAGGCTTATACTGGTTAATATCAAATAAATCAAATACAATGTGTGACTTAGAATTAACACATTTTGAAGCAGAATTTAATTTCCATCATATTGAACTAATGAGTAAACAGCAAATTAGTAGTAAAACAGCAAAAGTTAACATTCGTTAAACAAATCATGATTTTACACATTTAAGACTCATGAAGACTCTAATTATGCTTTTTAAAAAAAGGAGAGGAAGCTGTTCATGGTTCCATGCCATCCTCATGCCTGTAGGTACAGAGACACTGACAGACCAAAAGCAATCATGTTTTGTGTTTTAAAGAATTCAACTTTTCTTCCGTGCCTGGGTTCATTGTCTGATATTGTTAAAATCTCAACGAAAAGCTGTTCATCATTTGCTTGATGAAAGTTTCCATTTTTTCCGTCACAACTGACTGATTCAGTTTACTTGCTCGCCATTTTCTCAACACACTAGTGAACAAGAAAGAAATATGTTGGCAAGTTAACTTAATATGCATAAATAGATTACTGTTATTCATCTTATAATAATTCCTTGACTGCACGTTGGTCTGCTTTACATGTTTTCATTAGCAAGTTTCTTTTCCTATACAAACATTTGATACGAATATATTACAAGAAACCATATAAAAGGAAATAATAGTACCTCAAAGGGAAAACATATTGTCTGGAAATACATCAAAAGGTTCTGTTAAGAGATCTAATGTTATTGACTGAATAGACACAGTTGTAGCCAGTGTACCAGTGTACCAGAGTCCACTGAGCAGGTCGTCTAACTCATTTTTCCACTCCACTACACTGAAAAAAACAACTCATAAGATTTACTTAAGAAATATATCCTAAGTATTTGCACGCAAATGATTTAAGTAAAATGTAATGCTGCAATATCAAGTAACACTCACTTGCCAGTATCAAGTACATTTTACTTACCATAAAACATAACAGTTGTGAAGATATTAAGTAACATTTACTTAACTACATCCAAGTTTGAAGTTATATTTATTTAAACAAATTAAGTAAAGTCTACTTGTTTTTCAACATCATTTTACTCTAAATGTTAAGTACATGTTATATATCTGTAGTATTTGCTGTTATGAAGTCATTTAGTAGATTTGAATGATTTTCTTGTGCTTGACATTTTAATTGACTTGGTTACATTACGTTACATTACTCACTAAAATGAAGTAATCATTGCCAGCTTTCTTTTGATAAATGTTACCAAATAAATGTAACCAATACTCTATGAATTTAATATATATTTATCACATATCACACAACTATATTACAGTGCAATTAAACTGTTTATTTTTCATTTTAAACAGTTTAACAAACAAGAACAGTAAAAGTAAATCCACTACTATTGTGGATTGAATTATCCAATCTTTTAATGGGGCAGCCAAAAATGTAACATTGGCATGACTGACATAAAAAGAACAAACAGACAGTATTACACAGTATACACATCCAATATACACTACTGGGGCAAAATATTAGGAACACTGTCAATATAATGCACTATAATGGTAGAGCAGCACCATCCACCACAACTTGAGTAATAAACATAAAGTGGAATGATCACCTTACTGACAATGTAAATAAAAAGTGAGCATGTAGAAGCTTAACAAAAGTAGAAGCTGGCAGAGCCGTTGTACTGGAAATAAATATTGCATTAGATTGTGCAGGTGTCCCAATACTTTTGTACATGCCTGACTTGAATGTGTCTGGAATACAGTATTTTTAAAATCTTCAATGCAGTGAGGATTGTACTTCCTACTTTTATGTGAAGCAAAAGTTGAATATATATTCGTACTGTAGTCACAATTAACAGTTTCGTGTCCTGAGGTGTTCAAAATATTGCTTCTGTGTTAAAACTACATGAATTACATACAAGACACGAAAATGAAACTATCTGCCCTGACTGTTGAGTCTGTGTATGATTTCTAGACACATGTGCATGAAGTGCCCCTCAACTTTTAAATAAACAAGAACAATCTGAGTACAAGCAGGGTAGTGACCGGCCTTGACCAGTGTGTGGATGCTTCAACCTAGAATGTTTTATGAGCTCTAAACGTTTTGATGACCTAAAATTGCATCTTTTGCACAACCATCTCATATCACAAGAGGCCTACTCTTTCTCCCTGATGAATTTCTCCTCGACCTCCTCTCCCTACACCTCAACTCCAACTGTCCACAAAGTCCACTGGCTCCTCCAAAGGGCACCCTGAAAATGAAGAGACACAATTTGTGGTATTAAAACAATGGTCTAAAATATTCAGTCACAATTTTAATATTATGTTATAATGGATGAATAAGGGAAAATAACATGCATACATTATTTTGTACTTGCCTGAATGATGAGAATAATGTTCTGTTCTGATTTGCTTCCTGTTGATAGATAGAAAAATATTTTAATAAGACTTCATAAGAAATAAACTGTATCATGAACAAACGTAAATGAACATTTTGTTTTGTCTAGCTAAATAAAACAATTAACACATGACAGATTTATAGAACTTGTAATGCCATAACGTTGTTATACCGTTACGTTGGTGCTTTTTTAATATCCTAACTTTAGTTATTTTTATCGGGACAAACTGCAGCCCTCCCTCCTACAGGTCAGCACGGACCAATGTGTCGTTATGCACGACGCTGAAGTTAGCTTCCGATTCGCCAGTCTCCGATTCGGCACTAACTTTAAATTAACTTAACAGTGACATATCTTGCGTCACAAATTTAAAACAGAACGGTAATAACTTACCTGTGAAATGACTGTCGCACGTGCTACACCTTGCTCTGTGATCCTGTCACGTACGGAGTAGTGTTGTGTCGTTCGCGAACGTGTCGTTCGAACGAACGAATCTTTTGAGTGAACGAAGTGAACTGAATCACTTCATGAACTGATTCGTTCCTTTCTCAGTTCAGTTCAGTTGAGCTCAGCCGCGAGCATGGCTGCCGGTCGTGAGTGGAACTGCCGCGACTCACTCACTCGTTCACTGCGAACGAATCACTCAGTGAACGACAACACTTTGAGTGACTCTGAGTGAGTCTGACACAGCGCCACTTTCAGCACAGTACGTGAACGAGATTCACGTCCTCAGCATGTCGTTCAATGAATCATTCGCGAACGAATCATGTTCACGAACTGCTGAAAGTGGCGCTGTGTCAGTCACTCACTGACTCAGGGCACTGAGGGCTGAGGAGTTGATTCACGTTCAGTACATGTACTGCTAACATTAGCGCTGTGTTGCTAACATCAGTGTAGCATCATGTTATGTTATTTTACTGTGCACAGAGGACACTTTCACTGTGTAATATTTTTAGTGCATGTATAAGCAACGCTGCGTCTCCCGCGAATGATTGTATAATATAGTCCTTGAACGCACCGTCCCTCAGTAAGTGAACGTGAACCTCAGGGCTGAATCATGAACTGAATGACGGATTATTTGGCTGTTTATCAGTTCAGGGAGTTGGAGAGCACTGAACGATTCGGTGAACGAATCATTTTAATGAACGGATTCTAAAGATTCAGTACAGTACGAACTGCCGTTCCCATCACTAGTCCGGAGCAGAGTCAGTCCTGTTGTATTGTGCGCATGCGTCGTGCATGCGTTTCAAAACGCTCCACTTTCAGAGTAAAGTGTTATGTCCTATACATTAATAGACAGTCTCAGAATCACTCGGTCGCTTTCAGCTCAGTCGGACATTTGTTTATATTCCAGCAGGCCCTACAGGAAGTGACGTCATTCTAAAGGAACATTACACCTGATCGCACTGCACATAAAGTTGATGTAGTATTTCTAGGTTTATGTACATACAACTATTAAACATTTATATAGTATGAGGAAACCAAAGTAAAACTTACTCTTCCCCCATAATTCATGTATTACGTTAATAAAAAAGCCTATAATGTAGTTTATAATGCTGTACAAATCATTAAAAGTTGTTCAATCCAGATCCAATTAAATGAATCACCCTTTTGGAACTAGTGGAAGCATCACTAGAGTCATGTGACCTAATATGTTTTTGACCTCTCACTGTCACAGCTTTTTTTAATATAGCTCTGAGCTTACTTAGAATAAGTTATTCTGCATGTATAATTATATGCTAATTTTATCTCTGTGAAATCTTGAAATCTCTACGAATAATTAACATGTGAAATGAACAACAATCTAATGTATTTAAGGTATAAACATAGAAATAGCCATGAAATAAAAAGAAATAGTCAGAAATGGAAACTAAATTGTGCTACGACAGATGGCAAATGAGGCACATCAAAGACACCATATAATATCACTGACAAGTGCAAAAAGTATAGATGATTACAAACTGATTACAAATTAAATAAATGCCGATTTATTCTTGCTGTTTGATACACTCTGGATAAATATAAATAAAAATGGGTTGTGTAGCATCCTGTGAAATGTTAAATACTGGACCAAAAGCTATTTATTCCTCGGATGCTGCTTTAACTAATGTAATATTATTTTTGATGACTGATATATTTGTCATTCAGGGTCTATCTTGAACCAACTCAACACTGCTCTGCAGCATTGACAGCGTTTTACGGTCAAAAGTTCTTACATTTCTGAGTTAAGTCATATTTTTCACAGAAGTCCACGCTGTGTGATAAATGCAGCATGAATGAAGCATCAGTTTATTATGTGGGAAAGTGCAGAGCAGTAGAACATTATGATGTTTTTTTTTCTTAATATCTTATAACAGGTAGAAGCATGTTTCTATACGATACTAACATCCTGTTGCTAAGTGAGTCTAGGGCTGTTTTATTATCATTGTTTGTAATTGCTATCTTTAGTTTTGTAAATTAACATTTGCCTTTAATGTCACATACATCAGGAGAAACACATGACTGAGATTGAGAAAGTTATTTAGTTAGTCTCTAGGAGGAAATAAAATGTCATGAAGGCCCTGCATATTAAGCTTTAATTAATGACATCTCAGGAAATCATTTCACACATTTACTACACAGAATACATACTGCCTGTAAAATAGGTCTCATATCTCAAAGGCCCTGTCTCATAAGCACAAGAGTGGCAGTGTTCAGAATGACCTGAGCAGCCTGTTGAATGCATGTCTAATACAGCTATGTGTTGGCCTGCTGTCCCACGCTCTGATGCTGTTATTAATGCTGTGATGTATTGCTCTGTCAGATGCCTCTCTCCTCATTTCACTGAGGCTAGAGAAGGTCAGCACAGGTTAAGTGCTTGGCCTGAGGGCAGCAGAGCTGTGATCTGAGCTGCATTCCAATATCCAGGCCCATACACTGTATGTTTACAGTTAACACAAGCTGCTGTTAAATGGGATCTAGGGTGAATGTTGTGTGGCAATAGGTCCAAATGAAGAAGCAATGCATATTTACAGACTGTTTATATTGTTATAGTGTTTTCACTGCAGTGCTGTGATTTCAGATTCTTGATTCTTCATAATACAATTGTTTTCACTGTATTTGTGCATGTGTCAGAAACAGCTGTTGCACCAACTGCATAGACGAGTGAGATTATATTTGAGTGTTGGCTTTTCTCAATCTGTCTTGTGATCTTATGATTTATGAACATCAATTATGGCCCTGCTACTGGCCAAGTTCAAAGTCCACATTTAGCAAAGCTTGGCGTGTGTGTGTGTGTGTGTGTGTGTGTGTGTGTGTGTGTGTGTGTGTGTGTGTGTGTGTGTGTGTGTGTGTGTGTGTGTGTGTGTGTGTGTGTGTGTGTGTGTGTGTGTGTGTGTGTGTGTGTGTGTGTGTGTGTGTGGCTTTAACAAAAATCCAAGCATTCCTTTCACATCAGTCAGTGGTGATGGCAGAGGACAGCTAAACCCACAGTTGTAATTATTTTTCTTCACAACTGTCACAACTGATACTATTTGTGTCAGTTGTCACAGTTGTGAAGGAGTTGTATTTCACCAAATGTAATTGAAAATTTGAAAATTTTCAGGGATGTGAGGAGCTGCTAATCAACAGACAAGCCAGTAATCCTCCATGGTCATCACAGGGAGAACAGTCTTATCTGGTGCTTCAGATGTCTCTGTCATAAATGATCATTCCTTTTGAAAAATGAATTTTGAATTGAATATTTGTTGCTGCCTCTGTGGACCCTTATATGTACACAGGTGGTGTTTGAGATTAGACTTAGTTTTATTGTAAATACCTGTAGTACAGTAGTGAGCACAGGTTGACTGCATCTCACAGTCAATGCAGTTAGAATCTTTGAAAAAGTTAGTACATTTATGTAGTAAAGCTATGACATGTTTTAAAGTAAAGCTATGACAATTGTTATGTTGAAATGCAATTGCCTGAGCCCAGAGTTGATAACTGCTGTACTCTGTATTAAAAAGGCTCGTCTTTACAGGCAGTCACTCCACTAAATCACAATTTTGCTTTACTTCATTAATTTAACCTGACCTTTTGTTAATGTCAGGTTATTTTGTTTACAAGCTGTGGCAGACGTTGTTAGAAACATTTAATTATTATTTCTGGTGCTATTTTTCATGAATGTAGCTAACTAACTAGCTATATAGGAAGATAACTATCCCATTCTAAATCTACAAAGCCTACAAAGCTTAGTTGTTTGTCCAACACAAACAGCCACCAGTGGGCACAACACCAGACCTATTCAAATCTCTGACCAAAACAGATCAATCCATAAGTCAACCATGCTCATATATATCTATCTCTATCTGTCTCTGTTTCTGTCTATCTCTCTATTTCTTTCTATCTATCTATTTATCCACCCACTGTATCAACCAGGCTATAATTCATAGGTGTGGAACCAGGCATATGTGTTTTTTCTAAAATGTTTGTCAGTGTAAGAATAACATAACCATCAGCCTGGTCTTCATACATACGTAGCAACTGTAGCATTGAAACCGGTGCATGCTGCAACAGAGAAGTAAGCGTTCCAGTGATAACAGTCACTATAACCATGACAAATAGAGGAGCCAGAAATAGCTGAGCAGGTTCAGCTGCGTGCCCACAGACAGCCATGGAGAATAGTGTGTTTTATGGACGCACTGCAGATCACATTAACATTATTACACTCAACAGGAGCGAGGAGAGAGAACGATAGAGCAGAGAGACAGGCAGGAAGGGAGGGGATGGAGATGGAAAAGGGCAAACAAGACAGCGGATGGGAAGGGAAACTGAAGGAGTGAAAAAGAGCAGAATGAGAATATGTGTGAAAAAAATAAGGGGTAGAACCGCAAGATTGAGGTGAAAGGTAAAGTTGTGTAAGTGAGAATCTAAGATGTTGATAAGAAGAAAGTGTGTTATCAGGAGAAAGGGGAGGGAGAATCATATATCTGAACTGCTCTCATATAGCTGGAGGCCAACTGCAGAGGACTGAGCCTGTAGAGAGGGTGACCATCACACAGAGCAGTCAGGTGGTGGTCAGCTAATTCTGCCCCCAGAGCACACAGTGAAACGCATGGATGAACCTCTGACTATTATTACATTCTACTAGCCACAGCACAAAGGCAGTGGAGGCTGAAAACAACAAGTTAACGGTTCATCTCTGTTGAGTGTTTAGGGTAAAGGCCAAAGAATGTGGTGACAGGAATTTACTGCGTAGGTCTTCATGGGTGCTTATGCAATGTGAAAAGGGCTGAAATGAAAAGTAAGACCTCGAAAAATGTTAAATATTTCCTTCTGTGTGACACCCACCAACTTCACCATCTCAGCAAATTGTATTTTCTGCATTTCAATTTTTTTTTTTTAGATGATATCCTCATTGAAATTTAATTGGACAATGAAATAATCCATTATGGTATGACCAGTTTGAATTATAATCATTTTGTCTCTCAGTATGTTGCCATGTTTTTGCATCATTCTTACATGACAGGTCTACATACAATACCTATAATACTATGCAGAAGAAGCCAGTCAGAGATGTGAACCACAGCTGTAGTGAATTCAAAATTGTCATCGAATTTGTGAACAAAATGTTGCTATAGTTACTGAATTCATCCAAAATCTTAACTGGATTGAAGCTGCAGTTTGGATCTGTAATGTCAATTTCAACACTGTAAACTTTATGTCTCATCCAGCGTTAGTGGTGCACATCTCCAAACTTTAACCTGTGATTGGATGTTTGTACTAATGATTCAACAAGGAGAGATTCAAGTTGATCCAAACTGTAGCAGAGCTCCAACTGTGACTCAGCTAACATTGTGGAACAGGACTGTACCATGTAAAACCAAGGGCACCCAAAATAGCTCTGTTGATGTTGTTTTTTTAAACAACCATAACCAAGTGTTTCAGTTAACTAACCTTAAGTCAAATTTAAAGCTACACTTATCAATCATTTCTACTAACCATGTGTAATGTGAAAGGGTTTACTGCAGTGATAACCCACTGAGCTTCTTCTCACCTCTTTCTAGCATCTTTAAGCTCATTGTTTTATGACATCTTTACTGGTATTCTTCACTCTCTCAGCTCTCATCTACCTGGTTTCCAGCAGCAGTAGCAGACAGATGTTTTCAGTGAAAGAGCTCTGAACCCACTGCACACTACTTGGCCTAGTTTTTGGAAAAAGACATCCCAGTAGTAATAGTAGTCACATACTCACACACTCTCCTGCTGCTTTCCAGGAAGTGATCAAAATGATTGTCTCTGGCATTTAACATAGAGTTATAAAACAACCCATAATGCACTGCTGTAGGGGTTGATTTTACACCAGTACTATATTCAAAACAGCTGTACTAGCTGTGTGTTATGCTACTGTAACATGCTAAACTAAGATAGTGAACAGGGTAAACATTATGTTAGCATTATTAGCATTAGCATTGAGCTTAAAGTACTGTTGCCTGAGTACAGCCTCACATGAGACTTTTAGTCTTGTTAAGCAATGTTTCTGAATTAAATAGACAATAAAAGGTGTAGTGCAGTGCCACTCATGAATATAATAATCAAAAATGTTTAATGCAATCTGACAAACATGTTGGAGGTACAGTATCACCAGGCACGTGCACACATAGGGCCCTAGGGGTGCTTGAGCCCCTGCCCTTTTTGCCTCGTATTAAAAAGTGCCCTCTGTGCGTGTGTGTGTGCGTTTTAAAAAATTACATTAATAAATTCCTCTTAAGGATGTAAAAAAAACCCAGCTGTACAAAAATATCCATGGTGATCTACCGTACCCATTTTCTTGTAATAGGCCTACGGGGTTGTTGTGTGTGTTGAGCCTGCTGCTCCTCTGTCTGTTGAGGCTCCGCTCCGTCACAGAGCCGCCAGAGAGAGAGAGAGAGAGAGAGCTGCCCCATGGATAACTGAGGAGACGTGACAGTGGAGCAACGTGAACCTGAGTTACGGTCTAACTAGTCGCCGTCCACTTATTCAACGTGCTTAAATATGGGTCATATTTCAGAAAACGCTCTATTTTAGTCAATGTGTCAACTTCTATTTTTGCCGGACGTCAAATTAGCACAGAGCAGATCGTGCGGTACAGGAAATCGTGTGCAAAATACAAAATAAAACACCGGGTTAATTTTCAAAATAAAATACACCGTGTTTACGGCGGATCATATTTCCCTTCTCACTACAGGTCTGAAGTACAGGTCCGAGGTTTAGATATAAAGATTATTGTGACTTTGATAATGTGACACAAAAGAAATTGCAATTACATATCACTTTCACCTACACAGGACACACAGCTAAGTAGTTAGCTTTCTATTAGAACTATATTTTTTAATTTTACATTAATTTCCATATTGTGTAAAGGACCGGAAAAAAATGTTGGCACGCAGCTGCCCTTTTCTGAGTTTGAGCCCCTGCCCCTCTATAATCATGTGCACGTCCCTGAGTATCACTCAACAGTCTAGACACACCATCTCACTCCCTTGAATGACAGTGTATCCAAAAACTTTAGAGTGGTACTGTATGCCATTTTCTTATAACATACATTTCAGAATTAGAATTAGCCCTGCATTTTGTTTATTTTGTTTATATCATGAAATCTGACATGAATCCAATCCCAGGTAAAGGACTTGAACATGTGTAAATGTGGCTTTATGCAACTGCAGAAGTCTGTGAAGAAATGAGTTCATTAGAGCAGAGCAGGAGGAGGTGTTGGCTGGAGAAGAGGAGATAAGGATATGTGTATGGGGAAGTAGTAGAAGACAAAGAAGGAACAGGCTTCAGAGGGACAGACGGTTTAAACAGCAGGTGTGCTAGAAAGCAGTTGTTGCTCATATTTCACACTCCAGTTCAACAGAACAGATTTGGGGGGTGAGCTGTTGGGGGGGGGGGGGGGGGGGGGGGGGGGTAACAGCTATGATTCCATCACCAACTGCTTCTCCAATGACTATGGGTTATTGTGAATTCAACACAACACAATTACTTACTTTCATCTCTGGCAGCTAAATGATGACATCATCTACTTCCACTGTACATATTCTCAGGCTTTTATTTTGCCTCCCACTGCAGTGGTTATTGTTAAATATGTTCTGCTTACCATTGGGACAGCTGGATGGGACTGCTGATGTAATTTGTGTCCCGAAATATATGAACAAATGCAATTTGGTGTCAAATTGAGCAAACGTATCTGGAGACTGCACTCCTTGGTGGAGTGATAAAAGGATTACTACACTGATGAAATAAGAAGGCTGCATTCAGCTAAGAAATGACGCAGCTGATCGAGGCGAGATGAGACAAGTTTTTGATGCTTTTAATATCTGATTAACAAACATGTCCCTTATATACAGTAAAGACCACAATGGGACAAACACAATGAAAGATACATGTGAAGAGGAATTTGGAATTTCAAGTCATTTTGATGTTTTATGGGCTCAGTGCAGTGACTGGCTGCAGCTTACCATGAGTCGTATTATCCACAGTGAGATTGACAGGTTGTAGCTGTAGATGCTGTGCAGAAGTGTTGGTCAGATTGTCAAGAAATATTTCCAGGCAATAACATTACAAGTTGTGTACAGTTTAAACAAACAATATGTTTAATATTTATCTTTAGAAGTGTTTGTAGGTGTTTTTAACTTTGGACAGAAATAAAAAATGTATGCTTAGCTAGGCTTATAACATCCTGTTTTCAATTCTGTAAGTGATATACAGATTAAAAATCATCTGTACATCTCGATCCCAGAAAGAAGTTGACTATGTGCATTCCACAAAACCTTTATGGGTTATGTTTGTTTTTTGTTTGTTTTTTTAAAAAAACCTGTAGAAACTGTTAAAATAGGTAAAAAAATGTTTAAAAAATATAATATATATAACATATAAACACCATGCAGTCAAAATTAGAAATCCAGCAGACTGAGCAAAGATATTTTTGTTAAAAAATGTTTAAAAACTCCAATTTGAAATGGAAGTAAGCAATTGAGGCTGATGTGAATTTATGGGGTTTAGTCACTTAAACAATAAAAACCCCTTTAAGATTGATTTTAAAGTATTCAAAAATCATTTTGGTCTGACATGGTTTGTCCAGAAAAAAATCTATCACATGACATTCATTCTCCCTCATTAAAAAATCCAGAATATATGAATATGAAAATATTTTTAATTTCAAAAATGTTCTGAGTACAAGATGTCTTCTACTTCACTGTCAAGTCATTTTCAAGTTTCAAGCTTCAAGTTTCCACACCACAGTCAATTGATTGATTTTATTTATGGATTATGAGATACAGAGACAAAAACAATCCAAGAGATCCCAAGAAGTTAGAAGACAAAGAAAATACAAAGAAGCAGAAGACATTTAACATAAACCAAAACCCAGTCCTTTAAAAGATCAATAACTTTAATTTATCAAAAAATAAAAGCAGCTTAAATCAGAAAGACAAAGACAACCAAAACAAACTATTTCATTGCAAACTCACTCTACATCTGTTAGCTTGTTGCATAAAAAGTCCTAACCTGACTTCTATAAGCCTCTTTTATATTTATATTTTTCATATTTGGCATATACACAAAACATCAAATGATTTGGAGAGAGCACTGTTTCATAACTCTGTTGTGTTGCTAGGTCTAAGGGATTTACTCACCACTGAGCCTGGTGGTGGGATGGAGACTGTAAATATAAAAACAAAACAAAAATGTGTTCAAAGAAATGTAGACTGATTATGTAAAGCAAGTGACAAATGTACTGAAATGAACACAATAAAGTATATATGAGATGTTAAGCTCTCAGTAACTTCTAGACTGTGTTTGTCATGTCACATAGTAACAGTAGTTTATATAGTGGTGTTCCAGATGGAAGGAACCAAATACCCAATGGGGTTTCTGTTTATCCGCCAGAGTTAGATAATGAGCGAAAATACAGACACAAAAACATTATGGCAATACTTCTCAAAAATACAGTATTGTGTATGTAAAAGCTTATTAAAGCACTGTATTTTCAGTTTTTGATTCATAAATGATTGAATTGATTTGACATGTATTTATCGTTGGAGAGATAGCTGTAGTTGTTGTTTTTCCTTAGTATTAATTTTTAGCTCCCACTCTCCACCAGCACATCCCTTTGCCTGCAGTGATCTTGGCAGCCTTTTGAGCCAATTGTGCCACCCTGCAGTGATCTAACAACCTGCTGCCCCGTGTGACCTGGCAACCTAAGCAACCAATCACAGCACTGTGAAGAATCGATTGAGGCCTTGAAGCCCCGCCTTCAAAAGCTGCCCACAGTGCCATTCAGCATAAGAAAGCCAGTGGAAATTAGGTCTCAAGACCAGATTTGTCCTTTTTTCCCCCCTAATACGATGCAGATGGTGTGAAATGTTAATGAGGCTTGCTGGACACTTTCAGCTGCCAAAGAAGAGACACATTAACCTCAAAATAGGACAAAAGTAGTTACTTTTAGGCTTATTCTTATCTATTTGATCAGCTTTTTAGTGTTTATTTTTATTACTACCGGTGTTATTATATAATGAGTTAACATCTTTATGTGCACCACAGGTGGGCTTTTCCTGCTGAGTGTAGTATATGAGTTATCTGACTGGGATTGAAACTCCAGGCTCTGGATGTTTCTCTCTCATCTCATTGTCACTTTGAGCCTGTGCTTTTTTTTTTAGAACAGGCCTCAAGGCTTACTGCTGAGCTTGGGACAGAAAGCCCATGAATATCAGATGTAGCCCACAGCTCTTGGAGTCCTGTCAGGACCATTGCACAGGCAGCACTAAAAGATCCCTTTTCTGTCATTCACCCGCACTGCCTCTGTTTAAAATTGTCAGCCTTAACAAGCCCAGCCACTTTCATTATTGTCATTAAACAGATGTCAGCCACAGCTGGCACACGTGAGGGTCCATTGGGAGAGTGAAAAGTACTTCCTGTATTCGGGAAGCCTCTGTGTGAAGCCAACACAATCCGGTAATTAAGGTTTCACCTTAATTCACCTCCTCCAGTAACAAGGGCAATTTAGTTTAATGACTGTGTCTGTGGCATTGGTTTCATACAGCATGTCCCACTTTGAAGAGGAGAGCTCAGCAAAAGACTCAGTAGCTCTAGGCTCAGGTGGAAGAATACTGTACCACTTACTGCATATTATCATCTCAAACCATGTCTACAAGTGTGACAGTGAACACACGCCCACAGCTTTAAATTGTGTATTTGTGTGCATATAACCACAGTGCCATTCAGCAGAAGTGTAATCACTTAATAGTAGGGGTGTAACGTTACATGTATTCATCCAAAATTGTCATGGTACAGACTTTGTGTTTGGGTGCATATGTATGAAAAGATTATGCTCTGTGACCCAAACAATTACTGTCAAAAAAGTTTAATAATCCACTTACTCTTATGTGCAGAACAATAATTAAAGTAGCTGTATGTAACAAATATATTCCAAATAATCATAAAATGGCCCTAAAATGTAACCAGACATTAAGGAACCATGTTAATTTCAAACACTGATATCACTGACAGTAGTAGTCCAGCCAGAATATTCACATTTGAAAAGCTCAGTTGCAGCCCTCAAGTAATGTTTATGTTGTCATTCTGTGTTTTGGCCTGATGTGCCACTCACCACCTATCTACCAATCACAAAGTCAGTAGTGTTTCAGCATCCAGGTTGCCAGTTGCCACTGAGCTGCAGCTAGGAACACTGCAGATAATGTCTGATGTTACAAAACCAAAAAAACCTCATTATGACTCTCAAATACGTCGTGACAATTTGAGAAACAAAACAAGGGTATGTATAGGAGATGTCTTTGCTGGATCACGTCCAACAACTGGCAACACGCGTGAACGTCAACTCTGGCAGGGAGGGGGCGAGGAGAGACAGCTCTCTCCAGTGTTTTGAACGTGAGCCGCAGTACCATTTCTAAACGCTTGGTGTCAGAGTTACATACTTCAACTTTAAAGAGCATGAGTTTCACTTTGAACATTTTGGTATTGCACCACTTAGCTGGAGCATGGGTGTATGCTAGCTAGCATAGGCAAGGTAGCATAGTTACCCTGTAGTGTCTCTGCCATCTGAAGGACAAACTAGAGACCCATAACACTAACTGAGCGCAACACTATTATTAAAATATGTGGCATTATATCCATAGTGAAACTATACCGCATCTCCCTGTCCTTCCCTGCTGTCTGTGACAGAACAATGTTTTTTAAAAAAAAAATTGATTTATGACATGGTCAGCTAACATGTTGTAAAAACCAGTTCTGAGAGAGAAAAATGTTAAAGTATTACAGTAAAAGTACTGCAGTATTGGATGTAGTATGCAGTATTACAGTAAAAGTACTGCAGTATTATGAGTGATGTAGTATGCAGTATTACAGTAAAAGTACTGCAGTATTATGAGTGATGTAGTATGCAGTATTACAGTAAAAGTACTGCAGTATTATAGTGATGTAGTATGCAGTATTACAGTAAAAGTACTGCAGTATTATAGTGATGTAGTATGCAGTATAACAGTAAAAGTACTGCAGTATTATAGTGATGTAGTATGCAGTATTACAGTAAAAGTACTGCAGTATTATAGTGATGTAGTATGCAGTATTACAGTAAAAGTACTGCAGTATTATAGTGATGTAGTATGCAGTATTACAGTAAATGTACTGCAGTATTATAGTGATGTAGTATGCAATATTACAGTAAAAGTACTGCAGTATTATGAGTGATGTAGTATGCAGTATTACAGTAAAAGTACTGCAGTATTATAGTGATGTAGTATGTAGTATAACAGTAAAAGTACTGCAGTATTATAGTGATGTAGTATGCAATATTACAGTAAAAGTACTGCAGTATTATGAGTGATGTAGTATGCAGTATTACAGTAAAAGTACTGCAGTATTATAGTGATGTAGTATGCAGTATTACAGTAAAAGTACTGCAGTATTATAGTGATGTAGTATGCGGTATTACAGTAAATGTACTGCAGTATTATAGTGATGTAGTATGCAATATTACAGTAAAAGTACTGCAGTATTATAGTGATGTAGTATGCAGTATTACAGTAGAAGTACTGCAGTATTATAGTGATGTAGTATGCAATATTACAGTAAAAGTACTGCAGTATTATAGTGATGTAGTATGCAGTATTACAGTAGAAGTACTGCAGTATTATAGTGATGTAGTATGCAATATTACAGTAAAAGTACTGCAGTATTATAGTGATGTAGTATGCAGTATTACAGTAAAAGTACTGCAGTATTATAGTGATGTAGTATGCAATATTACAGTAAAAGTACTGCAGTATTATAGTGATGTAGTATGCAATATTACAGTAAAAGTACTGCAGTATTATAGTGATGTAGTATGCAGTATTACAGTAAAAGTACTGCAGTATTATAGTGATGTAGTATGCAGTATTACAGTAAAAGTAGTGATATATTATTATATATGACATCATTAGATTATTAATAGTGAAGCATCAGTGTTAGAGCAGCATGTTACTGTTGATGCTGCTGGAGGTGGAGCTAGTTTACTACTTTATATACAGTTAAACCATAAATCAGCATAAAAAGTTTGAGCCATAGTTATAGACAGTGAGTTATTGTTTTTCCAAATAAAACACCAAAATGTTTTTTCTAGCTTTCTTTTTCTCTGCTGTACCAAAATTGTAGTAAACAGTGACCCCAAAAACGAAGGTACATACCGAGCCGTGAATTTTGTGTACTCTTACACCTATACTTAATAGTGAGGTCACCATGATTAAAGAGCAGATGCATATTCCAGTCTCTTCTAAGTTAGACTGGGGCAAATAACACCCCAGTAATCAGGAGTCAGGTGTCTAATAATAATGCACATGTTGAGAAATAAATGAATCATTTCCATCTATCTCTAAGGCCGCTTTCACACCACTAGTTTGATTATTTGGTGCGCACCAGGCAGTAAAATTGTTACTATGTAGCATGCAGGTGTGGTCCGTGTTCACACCTGCAAACAAATCAAGATTGGTCCAATTGATGTTCCCTCATCTTCCGGTAGGTCGGTATTTGGTGCAGAGTCAAGCAGACCGAGACCTCCTCTTTTTGGAAATTTCGGTCCGCTTGATTTAGTGCGCACCAATTGATGCTTTCACACCAACGAAAACAAATCGAACTAAGAGCTTTGGTCCAAATGGACTGTTTAGTGCGCACCAACTGCTGTTGGTGTGAACCGCCCTAAGAAAGAAAAGTGCCCTTTTCCAAGGCTTTGTTGAAAGAAGAGATTCAGCACGCTCTCTCATCTGCTGTCTGACAAACACTGAACAAACTACGGCAAGCTCAAAGGACTAAACTTAACCTAAAAAACAATACACAAAAACACCACTAGGTGGCTACAATCTCCACAAGCTGTGGGCAGCACAAAGAGATATGCCAGTTAATAAGTAGTATGGTGCAGTTTTATTAATGACCACAATGTGAGGCTATTGGGTCGATGATGTGATATATAGTACAAATTTTCATGAGAACGTGTGCCAAGTTCTATTTAATTAAAGACAACAGAATCGCAAAAATATTATGTTATAAACTTGTGCCTATGACTGAATCAGAGCTGTTCTGATATTCAATACAACAGATATTGCTTAAATAATTATACAGAGTAAAGCTAACATAGTGTCAGCTCTCACACAATAATAACAAATAAAGATATCACACAAAAAGGAGAGACCACAAGCATAATCAAAGAAAGAGAAACCACACACAGACTGTTGAAGACGTGAGTATAAACACGAGCCTGCATATAGCCAAACTTGTAACACCTGTCACTGAAAGAACCACTATGCAAAAATGTAGACAGAACTGTAAACTGATAGAGAACTGATGGACAATGAATTGAATGTGACATAGCTAGCAATGATGATATGTCCACAGGAACAATTGAACTGAAAGAAACAGACATGTATTGTGCTGCCAAGCTCAACCAAGTGGATGTCTGACTGGAAAGAAATATTGAAATTAAACAATCAGACACCCATGGTGTTGATAGATATAGATGTTGGCTGTAATGTCATACCCAAGAGGGAATTGGAAGCATTGAAACTGGATGAAAAGAAACTGCCCAAAGCATGCTATAAGTTACTGCTTTTTTGCCAAAAAGATAAGTCACAAAGTCAAAAGACCATTAAATGCCAATACAAGGACAAAGAGTATGATCTGGACTCTCAAGTAATAAAGCAAGATGCCATTGCAGTAGTGTCTAGTGTTGAACTAGGGGTGGTTAAGAGGATGTATGGAGTAGAAGAAAAAACAGAGAGTTATTGTGAGTAAATATGAGGATGTATTCACAGGACTGGGCTGTGTTCATGGAGTTCATAGTGTATTTCTGTAAACAGAAGTTTCACCAGTGATTCATCCATCAGAAAGGTCAATGTGGCCCTGAAAAAAGACATAGAGAAGGATCAAAAATGGATGAAAAGCCGAGGTGTCAGAACCCACAGAATGGGTCAGCAGCATTGTGACGATACTAAAACCAAAAAACATCAGGATATGAGTTGATCCACAGGACTTCAACAAAGCAATAAAAATAGAGCACAAATCACTGAACATTTTGATGGCAGTTGTTGCAAAGATGCCAAAAGCAAAGTGTTCTCATTTGTTGATGCAAATCAAGGCGACTGGCAAAGCCAGTCAGATGAAGAGAGCCCCAGACGTTGTACGTTAAACTCACTGTTGGATACAAGTTTAAGAGACATTCTTTTGGTATTTTTAATCAGCAACCAGAGGTGTTTCAGAGATGCCCACCACTGTAAACGTATGACCTGATAAACTTAGCTAATAAAAAAGGTTTGACCTGCCTATGGATCTACATTAACTCAGCTACTGTTTGGTGTAAGTGTGGTGGTAAACCAAGCTACCCAGGATATGTTTTCAACCATTATTTCCAATTTGTTAAGCCCATTTCCTTCTGCTTTGCAGTTCCTGCTAACATTACTGATGACCTGAGAAGGGTATGAACAGACAGATGTGCTACCTCAGTGACACATGGGGTTCTATTTTATTGTTGTCAGTTAAAACCAATGGATCAGTGAATACTCAGCTACTGAGAGTGAAATCATAGCTGCACCCCAGTTACTGAGCAGTGAAACCTCAGTTACTGACCAGTGAAACCACAGCTAATGACTAGTGAAATCTCAGCTACTGACCGGTAAACACCCTGCTACTGACCAGTGAAACCTCAGCTAATGCTAGTCATTAGCTGAGGTTTCACTGGTCAGTAGCAGGGTGTTTTGCAGCTCAGCTACTGACCGGTAAACACCCTACTACTGACTGGTGAAACCTTGGGCTACTGACCAGTATGTTGCAGCACCATGCTCTTGCTGTCAGAACTGTTCTCCCAGCAACTTTAATTTTGATTTCTGACCTGTCATCACAGTGTCTGACATTTGTCTCTGGAGCACTGCTGAAAGCTGCATGCCAATGTGGTTTCATGCAGCCAACCCTGACGGGACTCAGTTTGACAGACAGCAGCAAGAGATTGTTCCTCTGTGCATGAAATACAAACAATGAGAGCCAGTCTAGTTTGCATTGCGATTTTATTAAATTAACCTTATTCAAATCAGAAATTCTGTTAGGTTGGAGCAGAAATGAATTAGTATGCTTGACTAATGGGGAAGGAGGGTAGACAAGGGCCTGAATATATGGGGACATGTAAGTTACAGAAATAGGGATATTACCACATTGGGCACATAAACAGATCTTATACATGACAAACATCCCGTCCTTCAAAAATGACCAATATGATGTTTTTTCCAATCTGCTGTCCCTCTTGTTAGTGACCTCTGAAATGACCAGTATAATGGTTATATAACATAACTTACTGCTTTAAATCAAACTAATTTACCATATATAGGGCCTTAAATTAAAACATAGTCCTCCAAAATGTTCCAATAGGACTGTAATAAATTGTTAACAATAGCATTTTCTGATCTGCCAACTTTATGGTTAAGATTTGAAGGCAACTACTGTCAAGTTGAAGAGAAACCAATAACTCAATACAATAATAAATATATTAAAGTAGTACGATCTAGACCTGGTCTATGTGTAAAGTGCCTTGAGATGACTTTTGTTGTGATTTGGCGCTATATAAATAAAGATTGATTGATTGAATATTACTAGAATATTATGTCATATAATATGATATAATGTATTCCAATAAAAAAAAAAGTTTAACTCTTTACATTGAGCTGACAGGATATACATATATATACAAGACAAAGAAATATTGTAGTATTAGCCCCCCTCATGGCTTAATCCCATCCTATTCTGAACTCGGTATTGTTCTGGTTTTTGTCTTCACTGGACCTGGTCTTGACTTGGTCTATGATGAACTTGAGCTTGACTTGTGAGGCTGTGTTGACTGCTGCTGTGTGCACACACTGTGCATGTTACATAGATTAGAACACAGCTTTGTGTATTTGCACTGGAAAGAATGTGGAACACAGCAGCAGTGTAAGTAATGGCAACATGTCGCATGTGATATTGTTTGGAAGCTACCCCGCAGGGTTTTAGTGCCTGGGCAAATATAGAAATGTGAAAGTTAGTCAGAGAGGAGGGACAGAAGAAATAGTACGAGCAAGAAGAAGACAGAGGAAGAAGCAAAACAAAGAATAGAATAACAGAGAGAGGAAAAGAAGATGAGCCACAACAGCAGCTTTCTGTTCGATCCTGTGTTCTACTTTATAAAATCAGGTCTTCTCTCTTTATTTTTAACCTAAACGTTGTTCAAGATGCCATTAGAAATCCATTTTCAGGGCAGGAAGATTCATGCAAGAGATCATTATTTGTTAATTTTACCGTAATCAGTAAAACAGTCAATACCATCAAATAAACCCTCATACTAAACATATTGATTAATAAGACTGTACTACCACCTAGACAAAGTGAGCAACTGTTCTGGGCCCCCAGGTCTGCATGTTGTCAGTGTAGCATTGACTTTGTTGTAATTTGATTAATTTCAAATTAATTTGATTATACTCACCACACAATCACAATTTAAATTAAAGCTGCAAGCAGCGATGATCGGGCCCAAGCCCCCCCACGCACCGCCCCGTACGCGCATGTCGGTGCGTGCTGCAGTCACACGGCAGACACAGCGGGCACGTAGACGTCTTGGCACCGGGGCTCGTATTGAACGTTGTGTGATGGGGCTAAGTCATATCGCATGTGTCCACTAGGTGGCGCTAGAGATCACCCACCAATTATATGTCATGTTGCAGTGTGTGATGTGGAGAACACATCCTGTAAATTTCATATAAATCGGATAATGTTTGTCATATGAGGCTGACTTCCTGTGTCCAGTAGGTGGCGCTGTGTATATGAAGCAATATTGATGCATAGATGTGTTCAGGGCGGGACCCTCTACATGCGTGATGAATTTGGTGTAGGTGGGACAATGTCTGTAGGAGTTATAAGGACTTCCTGCTTTATGGCGAAGCATCGAACTTGTTTGCACAGCCACGCCCAACAGGAAGAAGTCATAAAAAAGCTTTTGATAACTTTTCATCTCCAATGTCTCAAGATGACTCTGAGCGAATTTGAAGTGGATGGGATGAAATCTGTAGGACTAGTTTGTTCAAATATGATGCCTGGAAATGACCAAAAAATTCACCAAAATATAGCATTTTTCCCAAGATGGCCGACTTCCTGTTGGACTTAGGGTATGGGTCCAAATGGCGTTTTTGTGCGTCTGGAGATGATACATAAACCTACCGAATTTCATTCTTCTATGTCAATGGGGAAGGCTGAGGTTCAATTTTGAAATATTCAAGGGGGCGCTTTTGAGCCGTTTAGTCACGCCCATCCCATTGAAGTATATAGGATGTTAAATGACCCCACTCCAGACGTGTGTGTTGAGTTTCATTACTGTGGACGCATCCTTTGCCCCTAAAAACTGTAATCGTATTATCATGGCGTTGAATGTGTTGTCATGGCAACGGTATTTGATGATGGGTCATGAGTTGCAGAATGTAGCATCACCAAGGTCTTATGTCTCAGCTGAGTTAATTTCAGGTATAAATACTTAAGATTATGGGAGTAATCAGTGAAAGAATGAAGCAAGTGACTTCCTGTTGCCAGTAGGTGGCGCTATGACTGTCACTAAATATGAGACTGTACATGTGTTCAGACCAGGACGCTGAACAAGCATCTGAAATTTGGAAAAGCTCAGACCATGTGGAGTCAAGTTATGAGGGTTTGAAATTTCATGGCGAAGGATCGAATGGTGAAGGAAATTGTCGGCGCCGCCACGGCCAAACCGGATCCCTAATCAGAAAGTTTTTGATAACTTTTCATCTCCAATGTCTCAAGATGTTTCTGAGTGAATTTGAAGTCGGTCGGATTAAATCCCTAGGACGAGTTCGTTAAAGTACGAGGCGTGGAAAACACCAAAATGATGCCAAAAACGCAGATTCGATACAAAATGGCCGACTTCCTGTAGGAGTGAGGGCATAGGTCCAAGAGACTTTTTAGTGTGTCGTTACACGATACATATGTGTACCGAATTTCGTTTATCTAGGACAATCTCAGTGGTGGGGCTCGCTTTTTTAAGTTTTCTAGGGGGCGCTATTGAGCCATTTTTTCTCGGCCATTTTCATGATCCTTAAAATATCAAATTTTTCGCCAGGTCGGACATGACTGCACATTTTGGTGACTTTTCAGGCACGTTTTGGCTGTCAAAAATGCGTTTACTTTATAGGAACGATAATAATAATCTCTACAGATACAATAGGGCCTTCGCACTGTATAGTGCTTGGGCCCTAATAATCTTGACGATTACAATAGGGCCTTCGCACTGTAGTGCTTGGGCCCTAATAATAATTTCTACAGATACAATAGGGCCTTCGCACTGGTAGTGCTTGGGCCCTAACTAATACGTTTAAGTGCCCTAAGATAGCCTCTGCATTTTTATGTCTTGCAACCCTGTCTCCTTGAAACTGAATTAATATAATTTTGCAAAATATATTTTCAAGGACACCTAAATGGATTGTCATTTCCATTATAATTTCGATTTAAGGAGGTGATATGCTCTGGTAGTGCAGGAGTCTTATGGAGTTGGTCTGGATGGATGTAACACAGGAACATGACACCAGAGATCAGATTTTTATTGTGTGTGTTGTATATGTAATTAGGATCAGGCAACAAAAGCACTTTGGTTAAAGAATAAGGCTGGCAGTATTCTATGTTTCTTATTGCCAATTAATCTCATGTGAAGAGTAAAACCAACAATGAACTGCATATTCTTCTGTGGTATAGACCTTTGTCGTTAAAAACACATCAGTGAGCTACACTGCTTCACTGGGTGACATGTTCCTTTACCACAATGTGTTTGAGTACAACAGTTTGCTTTGAAGTGGCTCCAAAGATTATAAACAGTAATCACATTTTATTTTCAATCTCTAGAGAGTAGTTGTGTGTAAGGCACAACATATAATGTGGTTCTGTTTACAGTGCTTCACTAGGTTGCATGCTCCATATCACAATCTTCTGACTTTTTACTACATTGTACATTCAGAGATTTGTTGACAATAAGAAAAGAATCATAGAAAATCAAAAAAATTTAAAAAAAAAGTATTTTCTATGCTTTCCATGTCATTTACAAAAACGATAATGATTTAGGTTAAAATTGTCACTTTTTCTAGATTACAGAGGGATGGGAATTGATAAGATTTTAGTTATCAATGTCATTATTGATTCTGCTTATTGATCCGATTCTCAGTCAATTCACTTATGAATTCCTGATCAATTCTTTGTGGGGAAAAAAGTTGGCCTACACAGGTTTTCAGCGACAACTCAAGTGTTTTATTATCTTCACTGTTTATCAATAACTTAACATACTTATGAATATATGACACATAACTGGTAGGTAAGATAATTCCGCAGCCAAAAATGAACTGCATTAATTAATTTGAAAGCATCTTACAGTCTCCTGTCTGTATGAGAATAATGAAATGAGGGGGAGGCAGACTCTCTGCTGTTATTAATGTTAATGTTATTAAGATTATATATCCAGCAGTGGAGAGCAGCCTCTCTGCTGCATCGTTAGCTCTGGGACAGACATCACTGTCCAACATACTGAGTGTCTGCAGGGTTATTGAGGTGAGACAAACTGATCACCCAGTTCTTTTCTTCAGCTCAGAGTTGCTTTAAGTAGTTTAATGTGGCAGTGTGTGTTGGTCAGCTGCTGGAGTTAGCTACAGCGCTCTGCTAATGTTAGCCTCTGAGTGAGGGTGTAGAAAGTTCAAAGTAAACTTCATGTTCGTCTCACAAAGGGAATTATTAAGTCATTCAATCAGTTTTTGAAGAAAACTGCAAGCTGAGTATAACTTGTGGCCATATAGACAGTCTGGAGGCTGCTCTGCCCTCACAGATGAGTTCCGCCTTTCCATTCCTGAACATCGATAAGAGGACTCGATAAGCACAGAGACATACAATTCTGATGGATTGGACAATTTGGAACTAGTTCTACACTGGAACCAGTCCTAGATACCCATCCCTAAATGCGGTGTGGGGTAAAGTTACTACTTTCTTAAAGTTGGGCTACCTTCATGAGCGTCACATTTCCAACCATTGAGTGAGGACTATTTTTTATGAATTGTAACTACAATCATCTGCTAACCTTAAGCGTGTGGTTATTGTCGTACCATGGTTGGAAATGTGACACTGACAGTTGGCAACAGGAAACTAACAGTGGCCTCCTGGTTCAGAGTCCACAAATGTCCACTGAGGGGTTATACTAGTGTTGTAGTACTGGAGATCGGTCTTGGTCTCGAGACTGGTCTCAAGACCATTTTTTGAGATTCTTGGTCTTGTCTCGGAATTGAGGGCATTTTTACTCGGTCTTGTCTTGGTCTCAGACTGAGTGGACTCTGGTTTTTTTAACGAGACTGGTCAAGACCACCGCTTTTTGTCCATGCCTTACTGATAAGGGTGAAAAAGGACCCTCTCAAAAACAGCTTATAACTTCAAATCATTGGTAGTGTAAAGATTTCCCCCATCTGCAGCTGCTACCTGCTACCTGAGACGACAGGAGGAATGCGGCTGTGTGAACTCATAAGGAAAGATTGTTTTTGTTGTGGCATTTATTTAAAAGCAAACTTAAATAAAAAGAAAACTCACATTTTGATGTTTTGTTATGATTTTCCTATATGGTCTTGGTCTTGTCTCAGTCTCAACCTCCAAATGTCTTGGTCTTGTCTCGGTCTTGGTACTCTCTGGTCTCGGTAATGTCTTGGTCTCGGTTGGTGCGGTCTTGACTACAACACTAGGTTATACCATCCACCCAACCTGTCATCTCAACTGTACCACTGCTCAAATAAATGATGCTTAAGATATGGTAAAGCTTAGACAAGTTAACCATGGTTAAGGTTTGGAGAAGGTTGTGGTTACAGTTTCAAAGAATCACTTCCATTTATAAGACAAGCAGCGAATATGGCAGTCTCACACAAAATCAGATACATTATCATCCAAGACTTCAGCCTCCACACCCTCACTTTCTGCTTTGTTGCTTTCTACTTTGGCACTGAACTTTTACATTTGACATATATCACACACTATCAACATGAATGTAATTCCAAGAGAGGAAAAAATGACAGCCTTATGTTTCTTGCAGAATATATTTAGAAATCATGTCTTACAAGGGGACCTGTTCTGTCAAAATCTAAATTTAAAAAATGGTCCATATCCATCAACATGTAATAATATTAAATCAAATTATCACAAACTCACATACAACAAACCTGGGGCCATGTTGTATTCCAGCATTGAAATGGTTAGTTTCAGGTGCTCTGGGCTAAATGGGTTGGGAACGTAGGAGCCCACAGCTCAGGAGCCCCTCAGTGTCATGTCCATAGAAACTGGTTTGACAAGTTGTGTGTGCATAGCTGTCTGGTCTGAAGTAACAGTGAATGACAACACAGTTTGGTGATAGAAATGAGCTGGAGCATGGATAATCCCAGAGAGATGGCGATACAGATAGGAGGAGGCATAGAGAGATACATATCAACCCACCCGAGAAAATGAGAGCCGGTCAGGTAGAGAACTGTGTCTGGAAACAGGAGTGGGATGGAGCAGAGAGAGATAGACATCACGTTACAACGCCAGGCTGAAGGAAGGAACAGCCGAGGGTCTGTGGCTGCTGAAAATGGGAAAAAAAGAATGAGGCAAATAATGAGAATGAAGAGGGAAGGATCAGTGTCAGCCTTTACTATGTTGATACATTATTAAAAATACACTCAGCAAACACACACACACACACACACACACACACACACATACACAGATATATATAATGGAAGGCATCACCCTTCTCATAAAGAGACAGTGATGAAGAAATGTGTAAATGTAGGAGGATGTGGTGGAGAGGAAAAGCATAATTCATTATGGCTCAGTAACATTTCTAAAAAAGTGGTTGGTTAAATAAAGAATGTAAGGGTTCATGAAGAACACAACCGGAGCTGAAGGAGATGAATAAATAGAAATAAACAAAAAGCAGTGATTTGTAGCATAATAATACATCAATCTGTTTTGTCATCTTTACATTTGAGAAATATAATCCATCAGCATACATATTAGATTCACAATATACATCATAATATGATTAACTATATTAAATACTGTAAGGCTGATGGAAATGATAAGAGTATATAAAAAATAACCTATATATGATTTTTTTTTTAAATACAACAGTTTTTGAACATGACCTTCGGAGCAATAATTGAATTGAACAGTGCAGTGCAGTGGGATGCAGTTGAAAGGTCTGGAAAAAGCTAGTGAGTGGACCTTACATTATAATTATGATTTTATTCTTGTGCAGACAATTTTTTAGGCCAACACTGTATTGATATTAAGGTCTGTAGGCTGGTTGGAGTGAGTAGATGAACAAGGCTGGATTACCAACTAAATCCAACTTGGTCCAGGACCCCAGATCTGCAGGGACCCCAAAGGCCCCAAGTTCACTCTGTACAAGCAATTGGCTTGTGGGGTTTTTTCGGGGGCAATGTCAAATCTGGGTTTAACCATATTTCATTTAATCTTATTATGTTTACATTATACAGTACGTTGTTCCTAATGCACATATTCCAGACTAACAGTAGTGTTTGGTTTTTGGGGTTCAGGTAGATATATAATGAAGCTGCCATGCTGTACTTAAAGCAAACTCGTGAATTTTATTTTCTCTCAATTATATTTTTTAACCGTTAGAGGAAGATTTGATTACATCAACATGAAACATGAGGTTAAACCACCACTACAAAATATGAACACCTGTTAGAAATATCTGGTTCGTTATTAAGAACAGTTCAAAGTACTGTATGTGACTGTAGAGGCAAATCCAACTAAGATTCCTAAGGTGCATTTTAGCAAGAAAAAGCCAATCACTGAGCTTAAAATCCACTTAAGGTGAGCAAAAGTTAAATATTTCAATATTGATTTTACAATCTACAAACTAAATCTGTTCACTTTTAAGGCTCATGGGTATTGTAGAACTCGTAGAACGCGTATTCTTGGCGCCAAAATCAATAATACATGACTTCTAAGAAATGAAGTGTAAATACCTGCTGATCAGAATATAAAGCTTGGTATTGTTACATTATCCAGTAGACGCCTGTGTTTCTATGTTCAGTAACATTGAGGAGATTATTTAAAGATAAGGATTTGAGTGGGAACCAAGGGGCCCACCGTTTATTTCTACTCTGAGCTCTGGTGATAAGATGAGTTGGTGTGTTTTTGTTGGAAAATTCTATAGCGCCCAAATAATGACCCTTTTTCATTCTTAGGAGAATACAAACGGCCCTAAATTGTAGTTGTGATTAATATGAAACGTGGATGAATGAAGGATATATGAGTGAGAAGCTTTTGCAAGCTGAAGTGCGGGTGGAAAGAATGAAGTTTTACTGTGATGGGTAATGAACATGTCCTGAAGACTGGCGGTGTGGCGGAGGATAAAAAGACAGAGGGAGGAGGGGGGTTGTTGTGGAGGAGCGGCCGCAGGGGAAGGCGGGAGGATGAAAGATAAATGAGCGGGCTGTGTTAAGGGATTGCAAATTCAAAGTGGTTTGTGAAACGGAGAGACTGAACACCCCCCCCCCCCCCCTCTCCTCTCTCACACGGTGCCGCTGCTGCAGTCAGCCTCAGTCTTTCGCACAGAGCTGCTCACTGCTCACTGCTTTCTCCCCCTGAGGGCTCACCGCATTCCTGCAACACCAAGGACACTTTTTCATCTTTAGATCGACCTTTCTTTCAAGTCGACCTTTTATTTTTCTCCATCACGTCACTGGATTATTGCGGTTCTTTTCGATGTGTGCTTTTGTAATGAGCGTTTTGACAAGAGAGCCGTGAGTATGTAGGCGGATAGACGAGGAAGGGCAGATATATGACGAGAGAGGATCCGGACAAAATAACGCTCTTCGTGTGTTTCCTCGTCAGCTGAGTGTGGATTTATGTTCAGATTTCGTACAGAGGTAAAGGACGCGTTGTTATCTGCGTGAAACAGGCTACGCGAGTTTAGTTTCAGTACCTTGGACAGCGCAGGGACCTTAATCTCCTCTTCACATCCCAGTTCACTCAGCTCCAGGCTGCCTTCATGTTAATCAACCGTCTCTGTTCATCTTCAGACTTCACCCCTGTAGTTTAATGATTGCGTTCAACGAGTTGCTTGAGGATGCAGCAGAAGTTAGAGGACGATCAGGGTTTATAAAGTTCTCTTCAAAACATGGTATACTAGATAACAATGATTTCCATAATGCTGAATTAGTTGAAGAGGAGTGGGAATCCATAGTAACAGAGTAAGAGTATTGTATGTATTGTCATTGTTTGTCAGCTGCTAGATTGTACATGTGCTCCCATCTCTGACGAAAACTCTACTGGTGCCCCTCATGGGAATACATCCCTCTTGACCCACACAGTCCACCCTGCAGACTCATAGCTCAACAGTACTGGAGAATAACTGACTTCATTGAGTACCTCTGAGGCTCCAGCACCCACCAGCCATGGCTCCACTCCTCAGCTACTTTGTGACCCTTACCCTCACTGTCCTCCTATCCTGCTCCTGCCCGGCTCTAGGCAAGAAGAAGCTCTACATTGGCGCCCTCTTCCCCATGAGTGGTGGCTGGCCTGGGGGCCAAGCCTGCCTCCCCGCTGCTCAGATGGCCCTGGACCTGGTGAATAAGAGGACTGACATACTTCCAGACTACGAGCTGGAGCTGATACACTATGACAGTATGGTGAGTAACTCGGATACTACACAGTTATTTCATTCACAGTAGAGGCTCAGTCAGTGGATCAGAATCAGAGTTGATTTGGAGGTTTCCTGTTGATTATGTATCACCATTTCCAGTGTTTTCTAAACTACTGTCACAGTAACTATGTCTGTATGGATGGAAAGCACATTAACAAACAGGTTATACCAAAATTACGAATAAAGTAAGACTTAATTAAGTCTCTCTGGTGAGGCACTTATTCCTTAGAAATTGTGTTTTAGCAACTACAGACTTACTGGCTTATTACAAAGTGAAAAACATGAGGATTTATTCATGGATTTATATGGATGGATTTATAATTGCATTGTTATCCAATAAAACTGATAAACATAATTGAATTATCCACAACTTGGTAACCATCATGTGTTCTTATTAATGATAAATAATCTGTAAAGAATTAGTGATTTATGATTTATAATTATAATTTATTAACCATCAGTAACAACTGATAAACCTTTTATAAAATGTGGAAAGTGCTGGTGAGAACGTAAGGCTGTTCTAGAAATGGTTGTCTTAAACTTTTAATGAGGTGAAAGCATAAATTACACCTCTTAATTAACTTTTCATTATTTATATCTGGAGTCCATACAACAGATTGTGTCACTGTGGTTGTTTTATTTATATTGCCACTCAGTAATTAAATTTTCACCTCATGTCAGGCGTCATTAAGATAATTGGTAGTAATCTCTCCTCTGTGTATTTTATGTTTTAAAATGCGGCATTCAGGTCATAAAATGGGTTGCAGCCCAAGCAAAATGTTCTACCTACTGTATAGTGGTGTAACACCTGCATCGTTGTGTGTTTGCATAAGAACAGAAGCTATAAAACCAGCTCACATTCAAACAGTAGCACCCTCTCTGCTAATGGCTCTCTGTCTGCTCACCTTCTTAACTGTTGCTCTTCTGTTTCTATTTGTTACCTTTCACTCCGGCAGAACTCCAAACCGTATGAATGCAACACAGTGTTTTACATTTAAATATGATCTCTGCAGAAAAAAAGAGCAGGAAATGATTTGGTCGAGGAAATATAATTAGAAAAAGAAAAGTATGGAGGTCAAGATCAGTGAGAAAAAAGTAAACTTGTGATCGTCATTTCAGTTTCTGCCTGTTTGACCAAGTTATGTGACAGTGGGTTGCTTCATCCTTTTTCTGTGAAAAATAAAAGCAGGCTGCCATAGACCTTCTATCTCAATGTGTTTTTATACATGCAAACACAGATGATTGTGGACTTAGAGAGAGAACTGAACAACTTTTAGCACCTTTTCAAATGCTTTGAAAATGCTATGTTTTGGAGGAATAGTGACTACTGCCTAGAAAGAGAACAGTATTACTCTGTTTAAACCATGTATACTGGGCCTATGAAACACTTGATGTTACAAGTAACACTTAATCCAAAATTTAGCATTTTGTGTTGCCATAAAATTGTAACTCTTCTTTTAAAGTCCCCTAATTACTAAGTATATCCCCACTAAATATATGGTAAATTATAGTATATGTGGGACCTATAATAATGGGGTAGCCATTATTTAGGGGAGGGGAGATAGTCTAATCACAGGAGCACCATTTGTTGTAACTGGTAACAATGGTCTCACTAAGAGAACACTAAAAATGTAGAGAAGTAATAATCACAAGAACTAATGAAGTCACTGCTGAACACCAACATGTAAGAAGTAGCTCCACTAAGGAAGGACTACTATAATGTATGTGATAGCCTTGCTACAAGGCAACCATACATGTGAAAGTAGAGAGGATTGCCTTTGGTTATTATTAATTACTAATAATTATCCTAAATAATTATTAATTATTTACAAGAAATTAAAGAATAATCACTTCTAATGATTAATATGGGGCACCACCGGGAAAACCGGTTCAGTCAGGAACACTCTCGTCATAGATTAAACCATTTATTGCAACAAATGGAAATACAGTTTCACTTGGTGTTGAAGGCTCCACTCTAAGATGCTCTCTGGATCAGCCATGCTGAGCTAAAAACAAGGAGCTCGATGCAAAACTACCCTGCAGAGTGGGCCATGATGGGACCCTGAACCAGAAAGGTGGAGGCTGGGGTGATGGAGGCAAGCTTTTCCAGCAGCAGTGTGAGTGTTGGTGTAGACCAGTGTACCTACAGTCTTATTCTATCTAGAGTATTATTTAAATAGACTGCCTTGCTGTGAGAATGGCTGTGATTTGTGTGTGACTGATAAGGTATGCTGATTCAGTCAGAGACTGTCAGCTGATTACAGCTGGGGAGTATGACTTCCATGTCCTGCATGAACTAATGCTGTGCTTTATAAATAACCAAACTGTCTGATTAGCCTCAATCAGTCATAAAGTAGATAAGGTGAAGGTTTGAAACTATTTTGATCAGCCATGTATCACAATAACATTGAGAGAAATGCACAATGACCACAAAAATGCTTCTCTTAGGGTGTGCAGGTGGTCGAGTGGTTAGAGTGAATGCCATATACCCAGCCGACCCACTTCCAATCCCAATCGGAGGTTCTTTGCTGCATTTCACAAGTTAATCAATGAAAGGTTATCAATTGTACAACCATTATAACTAATAGACAAACAACAACAGATGTTTATGACTGTATAAATAAACAGGTATTTGTGTGTGTGTGTGTGTGTGTGTGTGTGTGTGTGTGTGTGTGTGTGTGTGTGTGTGTGTGTGTGTGTGTGTAGGAGAGAAGAGGGGTGCGTGTGTGTCTATGTGCGTGTGGGCACAGGGAGAGAAGGGTGTGTGTGAGAGAGGGGGGTGTTCAGGAGCATGAGGGGTCCAGGTTGACAGACTCCACAGTCTCGTCACACAAGAACAGGAAGCGGATACGGGGCACCGTTAACCCACATCAGGCTGTGATTCTTCCTGCTAGGCCCTGGACCTTTATCTTTGAGCAGACAAAAGGGAAGTCATGTGCTTTGGTTGAATAAAGCACCAGGATATTGAGGCCCCCAATATATATTAATAGGTCATTATCTCTTGTAAATAAGTAGGTAAATACAGGGACACTACAGCTGAAAGTCTAAGAAAGATAGTAAGATGTTTAGTAGAAAATGTAATAATTAGTTTTTTCTACAATATCTCCTCCTGACTACTACAGCAAGATTAATTTATTGATAACCCATAGCTGTATAGTTGACCAATTACTAAGTATTAATCCAGTAAATACATGGTGAATTGTAGTATATTACTAATTCCCAATGAGCAAATACAGAGAAACTACAGATGAAACACTAAAAGAAACCTCCACTATTACCTATAAACTCAACTAAAGAACACATAGTTGTTACCAGTTTGGGTTGGTAATAACTCAGAAAAATTGATTGGTGTATCAGTGAAGCAAAATGTGACAATAGAAGACTTACTGAATAAATAATGACATACCTGAAGCATGTGACTTACGTATTACTGAAGCTGAAACATAAATGCCATATTTCCAGTATGTTTTCCATTATTATATATATTATATATATATATAAAATACATAATCTTGACATGCCTCTTTTTCTGTAATGGTTTAATGGCACTTGCAATTCTTAGCACCACCAACTGTTTATCTTGATGAGCAAACTCCTGATATTCATTAGATCTTTCTTTTGCTAGTATTTTGATAAAGATTTGTTAAAATTTGCGCTACATGTGGATGGATATTTAGCCAGTGAGCCCACCAGATCTATCTGAATCATTAAACAAATGGTGAGTTGAGTCAGAGGTTTATTTGGTACCCTTACAGAAGCCCTGTAATCAGTACTCTGATATTTGAGCTTTCATAGTGACATGAGATATGAGTCATGACAACATACTGTACAACAAATAAAGTGGAGCAGCTGTCACAGACTGAATCTAACCAACAGGGACACAGTTAGCATGTATACAGTGTATGGGCTTTAACTGCCATATGTTCTCAAATGAAATTCTTCTGGAGTACTGTTTTAAATAGTCATTTAGTGAGTTGCAAACCTTTTTTTCTTCAAGAGTTGATATTAATTTGGCTTCTTCTTTTAGCCATGACAACTGCTTCCACCCTGCCCAGTTGATTGCATGTTGGGCTTCTCATTAGAGCCCAAAGTGATGAAAAATAATCATGCATTTCAGGGATTATATATGGTATTTATTTATTTTTATCTTTGACTCTTCAGTTTTTATGGTTGTTACTCTTCACCTGTTACTTATGAGATACAATTTTAGGCTTAGCAAAGAACTTCTCAGCAAACACATTTTCAGTTTTTCTTTATCTATTCATGCTCAGACGACCTGACTGATTTCTCTCAAAACGTGTGTGAGATCTATTTAAGCTCTGTGAGCACAGATGTTCCTTATTATTGTCATTCATTGTTGAATTGCTAAGATGTCGTTTTAGGTTCTTGTGTTGCCCTTTCCCAGATTATAATTTCTGTATCATTCCCACTTGAGCCTCTCTACACACTGCATACCAACACACACATAGTATATAGACAGTTAAATGCACAGGCTGGTGTTTTTAAAAAAGCATCACTCTGATTGGTTCGAGCTGCTCTGCATTGCATTGAATCCCCACTTTAAAAGGCTGGAGTGAAGGGGGGTGTAGAGGTTGGCATGACAACAGTAACCAAGACAACTGTAGTTCAAACAAACAGATTTGGCTCTGAGACAAAGGCGAGATCATGCACCTACTATCGTTGCACAAACAGGAGCAGATGGATGGCTGGATGATTTTAGTTTGTCCGTGTGAGAAAGCCATATTGAGCACAGTTGGCCAAATGTAAGAAGTGCTGGCTGGAGCACTCATCGATCAGAGAGCTCTACACCAGTCTGCCTCTGTGCCAGGCCAGCTGCATATCCCACTGAACATGCTCTGATGGATCTCCCGCTGACCACAATCCAGCACCACAGGCTGCTATGCCTGAGAGGCAGAAAAGCCTGCGTCATCAGGTGGTGAACAAAGCAGAAAATCTCAAGCTTTTTCCTGAGATCTGGTGAAAACATGATTAAATGTCTGTCCAATCACTGTGGTGTTGAAAGTAGAGGAGAGGTCCCAAAGGTTCATAGTGGAATGAGGATGGGGTGGCGAGCACATATAGAAGCTGCAGTATCTCATTTGACTGTGTTTGTGATTTCCCCTGAGTGCCAGGGTTAATCAATGAGTCAGCTGCGAGGAATGTAGCTCCAGATTACTGCCAGCCTGCTTTACAAACCAATTTATTTGATTCAGGACTGTGGAGGGCAGATTTCTCAAAGCTGCTTGTTACCCAGCCTGTTGACTCAGTGTCATTAGGTAAGGAGAGGAAATCCAACACATGCCTCAGCAGCTTCCTGTAACTCCAGAGGAATGGATTTTATCCTCATAGATAGATGTGACTGTTTTAGGGGCTGGTTGCTAGGTAATAGCTTGGGTCCAAGTTTACTTCTTGTCTGAGTATTGACATTGGCCAGCACTGCGACAGGAAAGTAAGTGAGACCCATGATGAATGTTTAGGATTTGAACTGAAATGGTCTGTGACCCTAATCATTCAGCCAAGCATTGTAGCAATGCTTTCCTCACATTTTTAAAGACCATGTAAAGTGAATTCAGACTTTTCCTTCTAAACACATTAAATAGGTCATAAATGTATTTCTAAAAAAGGTGTAAAAAGCATTTCAACCATTTAGATTTGAATTGTGGAGCTAGGCTTCACAAACTGTGTTTCAACATTTCTGTGTTCAGGATTTAGTGGGCGGGTCTGAAAATCACTGCTGCGTTAACATAAACCCGCCCCTGCTGCTGTAGAGGTATAAATACATTCAGCACACACTACTACTACTACGGTGTACAGTTAGCCAGTTAGCTGAGTTAGCTGCCGAGCTAACCGCTGAGTTAGCAGCAGAAAGCTCTCAGACCTAGTGTCCATGTTTCGGGTAGAGGTAGTGGCTTTGATTGACAGGTAACACTTGGTAGGGGGCGGGGTTTCAGCGGACTCGGCAGGCGTGCCCACAATGTTTGGGAGAAGAGAAAGTGGCTGCTTTTTACCATAGACTGTATAAAAGAAATGGACGTAACATCCGTGACGCCACCCATTGGTTTGTGGACTGCTGCTCGGAAGCCAATAGTTTCTAATCTGGGCAGCGCCATCTTGAAAATTTCAGTTCCCTAGTCTGGTCTAAAGGGGCTTTGTCAATGTAACTATCTAGCAGCATTTGCAGCCTCATTTTAGCCACAGGATTTTTGCACAAACGTGGTGCCATTTTTCATTTTGCTAGCCTGCAGTGCCAGCAATGCAAGAAAAAAACCTTTTAACAGAAGCACCGGGCTCTACATGGGCGGCCATTTGTCTTGTCCAGTTGGGTTGAGAAAGAAAGGAAAGGGAGAGAGAAACACAGAGAAGCATAATAAAAACACTAATACAAATAACAATGATATTAACAGTTGTACTATTAGCTCTATGTGCTGTTAGTACTGTGAGCTCTGATTAAGAGCTTTTGTAGGTGAGGAGAAGGGAAATGAGAAAAATATCCCTAGTTTTTCTTAGTAAACATGAATCTGCATTCTGAGCCAGTAAGAGAGTCTTTAGAGATTTGTTAGGGCCTGATAAGGAATTTTAATAATCCAGCCTAGAAGTAACAAATGTGTGGACTAGTTTGTCTGCATCTTTTTAGACAGGATGTGTCTGATTTTTGTAATGTTGCATCCGTGGTGCTGGAGGCCAAAGTAATGCCATCCAGAGTAGTTATATCATTAGATAATATGTTTCTAAGGTGTTTAGGGTCAAGCACAATAATATTTTTTTGTCTGAGTTTAGTAGCAGAGAATTGAAGGTGACCCAGAGGTTTATGTCCTCAGGTCATGCTTGTAGTTTAGTTAACTGAGTAGGTACATCTGGCTTCATTGATACATATAAGTTACCATCATCTGCATAACAATGAACATTTATGGAGTGTTTCCAAATAGTATTACTAAGAAGAAATATATATAAGGTAAATAGCATTGGTCCAAGCCCTGAACCTTGTGGAACTCCATGTCTAACTTTTGTTTGCATGAGGGATTTATTATTAATGTACAAACTCAAACTGATCTGATAAACACGACTAAAAGAAACAGTTGACATAATCTTTTTTAATAACAATGGTTGGTGTTATTTCTGTAAATCAACTTAAAATAACTTTGCAGCTGTGTTGATTTTGTCACTTGTCTCTCAACTCTGCATTATTTACAGTTTGATGTAATAACATATGCCCTCAGTAGGAATGGGAATTGATAACATTTTATTAATATCAATGCCATTATTGATTCTGCTTATTAATCCAATTCTTTACTGATTCCCTTATCGATTTATGATCAATTGTTTGTGTGGAAAAAAGTTGGCCTTCACAGGTTTTCAAGGACAATGCAACTGCATACTGTTTTTTATTTCCACTTTTTAATCAATCACTTTAAACGCTAATGACTATATGAAACATAACTGGTAGGTTAGATAAATGGTCAGCAGCCAAAACTGCATTAATTAATTTGAAAGCATCTCTCAGTCTCCTGTGTGTATGAGAATAATAAAATGGTGTGTGGTGCTCCACTCTTATTAACATTACCTATATGTTAGCGTAATATCTGAATAATTGAAGGCGTCACCTTGGGCTTTGGGAAACACTAATCAATATTTTTCATCATTGTCTGATATTTTATGGACCAAACAACTAATCAGCTAATTGAAAATATAATCAGATTATTAATAGCCATAATCAAGAGTTATACAGAGTTGAGTGATCCATGTGGAGTAATATGACACACTGAAATGTGATAATGACATGACAAATTGACCCCCCCCCCCCCCCCCCCCCCCAAAATAAAAAAGACCTACAGTCAAATTCCCAAATCATTCCAAACATGGCTCACTTTCACATCTTTACCATTATCATTTAAATAGCTTATTGATTTTTCATTGACTATAAGTTGTAAATGGAAAGCAAGGAGCACCATTTGTAACATGTGTATCAAGATAATGTGGCTTGTCAGGTGGGTAAATGTTTTTCCCAGCAACCACACAGATAAATGCCTAACCAGACAAGCCTGTCAAGACTGGGGTTGAGGTGACCTTGGAACGTGCCTCACCTTGCCCCCCGGCTGTGGCTCTGCTCTGCTCTGTGTATTGTTATATGTAGCATGTGCACTCGAGTGTGCAAGGAACTGCCTAGCACTGCAGTGTATTTAATATATACTGTTTTTACCTACTTCTTCTAGTATGCTATATATTCCATCATGTGTTCCTTTTCCCTACACACTTGTATGTTTATTAACTCTTAGTTAATGCTTATTACTCATTCAAGCTTATTTGTCAGTGTTGCTTCTGATATCACACTGGTTAGCTAACAGTGAGTTTTTAAGTATGACATACCCGTAAAAAACGGTTTATAGGACCCCGTTCGAGTCCTGGCCGGCGGACCTTTCTGTGTGTCACCCATCAAAACATCAAAACACACATATTCCACCTGAATAAGTGTGTCAGGTTAGTGGTTAATGGTCTGGTAATGATTTGCTTAACTGAACTGGACCTGTATGTTAACTCAGACCTGGTTCAGATTAGGTAATGAGTTTCAATGAAACATTTTAAAAGAACACGGTAACTTTACATAATTGATACAGTGTGTAGCTGTGTGCTTACTCCAGTCCCAAAAACTGCACCCGAGTTTTGCACCCGAGTAGCTGAACTCAGTCCCAGAGTCAAACAAAGCATCATCCTCTGTTCCATTCATTGGAAAAACAACCAAGTTAGTGAATCTTTGAGGCTTCAGATCGGTTCTGCCTGCCAGTGTGCAAAAGCTGGTCATCTGTGAACCGTTGCACATTTCATTTCAACATCAGTTTGACCTGTAAATACTGAAACATTACAGCAACTAGTGAACCAGACTGTGAACTTTTTCTGTACAACATACAGTAGTAACAGATCATCAACAGTCTATTTTCATTAGTTGCCGACACAGCTGGAACGCACATTGTTATTATAGTTATTGCCCTTAGTGTGGATGGACCTTTACAGACCTATAATGATATCCAGATCCAACTTCTCTCTGTATTTTACTGGTGTATAGGATACACCAATGTATAAGACACATTCCTCTTTTAAATTAAAAAAAATGGTATCCAAATTTTTTACAGTAAATCATCTCAATACAATAAAGAAGACGGCAGATAACTTGAGTCAGATAACTTGAGTCAGATACACCCTCTCTTTCTCTTTAGTTTCTTTTCTGATCATTAAATGTTTGTCTGTGTCTGTTGGTATTTATCCCCTTAACAAGAATGCAGTGAATAGATCATACTGTGTATACTGTGCCATAGGTAGTTTGGACACTGAAGCTGTATTTGATACATGCATTCATACTTCATGATGCAAACATAAACTTTTAGATCTGTGAATGTTTTGTTTTAATCAGTTTAGTATTCAAAGTTGATCTCTACTGTACCAGAGTATATGCTTTGTTGAACTGTATATATCTGTACTATAATATACCACTATAATAAGAAAATATATATGAAGTATTAATTGTCTCTTTTTGATGTGAGCGTACGTCTGTTATCACAATAGAGCAATAATAATACAAATACAAAATTTTTAACCTTGCTGGTAAAATTACACATTGTCTTACTTTGTAATGTATTTGTTAAGATGGTGTTTGACATGTACGTATTCTGAACCATTCTACTGCTAAAATAAGCATTTATTGTCTGAGTTAAACTACTGTAACTGACCCCTCTAAAACAACAGCTGGCCCCTGGTTCCTTGCCATTTATTTAAACTTACTTACTCACCGTCAACTTTCATCAGCTCAGCTAGTGATGATACGACCATCGTTCTTGAGACGTTTTCATGCAGCCTGTCTTCTATTGAGTCTAGTGTCTATCTGTTCATTTTGACAGTACTGGCCACAATTTGCCTAGGAAGTCAGTGGAGCACATTTGCTTGTTGCTGTGTTTCTTTCAGAACACACCATATAAACACAGACCGAACCATATTTCATGTCTCATTAGGCATAGTGGCAAGAGCAAATTCAGGAGGTCTAGAAATCGACTCTGAGATATCACTAAACACCAAAAAAACCCACTTCATTGGGAAACACAAAGAGGACATTTTGTTTTTGTTTTGTTTTGCACAGAAGAAGGGCTGTGGGTATTGTCTTCCATTCATTACAGTCATGTTGCAGGGAATCGCCTCATGAGCAGTACTCAATGAACAAGACCCACTCCCATGTATATACTGACACATCAGGATTCTAACACAGACTTTAAAAAGCTGACCATATAAATTAATTTAACAGCTCCAAGCAACAACTACTGCAGCTTTTGTATTGACTGAAAATGTCATGGTGGGATGGGTACATCACTTGCTATTATTGAGAAGAGCACAACAAAACAAAATACATATACATACAATACTATACTGTTATACTAACAATCACACTTCATCTTCCTAACCATTCTTGGAAATGTTTTTCTTAGTATTTCTTAGTATTGTGAAATCTGATGTTTAGTTGGATTATATTTAATCATTCTCTTCAAGATAGAGATCTTAAAAAATGTCTTATTTTGAAATCTATGGTCACCTTACATATTGCAAATAATGCACATAATAAATGTATACTGTGTTAGTATAGTTGCAAGTGTTTCTTTTACTGACTGCCTCACTGTCCATGTCCACAGTGTGATCCAGGGGAAGCCACCAAACTGCTATATGACCTTCTGTACACGGAGCCAATTAAGATAGTTCTGATGCCGGGGTGCAGCTCCGTGTCCACCCTGGTGGCCGAGGCTGCTCGTATGTGGAACCTCATAGTGGTAAGGACCACCTTATACTTTCAGTTTGTGGATCTTCAACAGAAGGTCGTCATATTTCACTAATGCTTATGATTATCGCTACACCAATAGTGAATCATAATCTAGCCATCGCCTGCAAGATCGTCCTTGGGAAGAATGTGGTACATAGTGCATATTTATATTTAGTAGTAGTAGTTACTATGAGCAGTGAGCCACCATGGCTAAAAGACAAAGATGAGCTTGTTTGTACAGAAACCCTGGTACACAGGGAAAAAGACAAGGTTGCCTATACAGTGTAGATGACAGCTAATCTCTGGGTGAGTTAGAAGAGAACATTAAAGGAAGGCACTCTTTAACATCAAACATATAGAGCCAAAAAACTATATTAGAAAAAACTAAACAGGGCTTGCCACCATAAGAGAGTGAACATAGAATACTGATTCATAAAATCATTCATGCATGGCAGTCTGTTTCACTTCACTACATCAGGAATTAAGGGGGTACCATTCACCACCACAGCCAGGAGGAAGCCCAGCTTTTCAGCTTTTTCTTTTTAGGTCCTTTCAGTTTATTATAAATGTGGAGTCAAATAGGAAAAAGGTGACATGCAGTATTCAAAAAATGTATCTTGAAGTATCCTCAATTAAATGTAAAGGTAGTAGTTAATGTTTGCTTTAGTGTTTCTTACCAAAACACATTGGGCCTCATTCACTAATATGTGCACAGGAATGTTCTAACCCCCCCCCCCCAAAATACGTGACAAAATCACTGACAGATTCATGACACGTGTGCACGAGCTGATTTTGTTCTCACCACTGTGCGTATGTTAGGTTAATACTGAATTTTTAATTGAAAGCCCCTTTATATTTGAAGTAGGTGAATGTACATTGGTAGGCAGATGTAACAAGGATGGAAGTTTTGAATTTACTGTGCAATTTTTGAGCAGTGCCATTTGCCATTTACAGATGTGGCTCAACCCCAAACTTTCAGATCTTTACCAAATTTTACATGTTTGATCCTGGTCTGAAGACATTTACAGGCCAAGATTAAATCCTAGTCATAGAGCTACCTACTGGCAAGAGGAAGTTATAGGCCATATAATTCTACAAACTACTCCAAGCAGGTTATCCAGATCCACTTTGGTCAACTAAGTTGTAAAATGTTGATGATGCTAAACAGTAAAGGTTATGGGTTTTCATGAAAAGCTATCGCTATGGTGACACATTATTCACCATGAAACAGGAAGTTATTTTTGAGATGCTTGGAAACTTTGCTTACACATTTGAACCCATGAAAATTGCAATAACGTACAGGAATTAAGTTTATGTGTGTTTAGCAGACTCCATAGCGCCCTCTAATGAGTGGCAAGCTTAGTTCAGAATAAAGTTGCTCTGACATTCCTGAAATTTGACATGCATGTCATGCATTTCACTTGGATTTCATCAGCTCCACCCAACTAGAAATTGTTCTCCAGTGTTTAATTATGTATTAATATACAAGGACAATACATGTCAGTGTGTCTTTCTGTTGACATGTAGATGTCCAAATTGAATCATAGCACCACTTAGTGATAACAGGAAGTCTGCCCTATGTGACAATCATTCATTTTAATTGAAGTTTACATGTTGTGGTTTACACGTGACATACAGTAACATAACCTATAATTAGTGAAGGTTTTTCTAGCACCACATAGTGCACACAGGTAGAGATCATGATCCTATATCATGATACCTATATGCAATGTCCTATGTTCATGAAAATGTATACCTATGTCAGTTGCCCTCAGGTAAATGTATTGCTGCAATTTTTCTTCTCTGGGACACAAAAATATACAGCACATTAAATATTGTTAGAGGCCTACTGAATGCCTAATATTATTAATAATCTTACAGCACATCAGAGGTATTTCATACTGCCCCAAATATGCTCTCAAGCCAAATAATTCCTTTCAATTTATGTATGCCAGTCTATATCTGTACAGTTAGGGTTACATCTGCATTTTTAAATTTTTAAATAAAAAGATGTCTGCAGGTCTTTGGTAGAATTATGCAGTGTTGTGCTTGAACACGTTCAATGAACGATCGTTCATGAACTCGTTCATATTTTGGGCGAACATGAACTGAACGTATTTCTGCCTGATGAACGTTATTGTGAACGCGTTCATTATGGCGTTTGTGAACGGCACTCTCTCACAGTTTAACTTTGTTCAAGAAAGAGCCAGATTTCTATAGAAAACCCGACTAAAACACACTGTAAACAGGCCTTAATATGTAGCGGAAAAAATACCCAATCTGGCTACAGCAGCCACCACAGAGTCGCACCGCTGCATGCGTCATCAAAATGCAAACCATGGAGGCCAAAACAAGTGAAGGCAGCAGCACTACCTCAGACTCTGCCTCCACCATTAATAGTTCAGTTCAGTTCAGTTGCTTTTATTGTCCCTTAAGGGAAACTTGACTTGCACACAGGTTAAAAACTATCTAAAACATAACATAATCACATGTAAAAAAAAACAAACGAAAACAAGACAGACAAATCACAAGCAACAATCAAGTCTGGCTGAATTGAAACCACTAAGAAAAGAATTTAAGACTGTGATTCAGTATTGTGCAAATTTAGCAGGGTTATCGCTTGGACAAAGGAGTTTCTGGTCCTGTTACATTTGTAAAATGGAACTCTAAATCTCCGGCCAGAGGGGAGAATCTCAAAGTTGCAGTGGAGGGGGTGGCTTACACAGTCTAGGATAGACCTAACTTTATTGAGGACCTGCTTCTCAAAGATGGCTGTCAGAGAAGTCTGCAGGGTTCTAATAAGCTTACTTGCTACCTTCACAATGTGACTCATTTGGTTTTTATCCCTGACACAAATGCTACCAAACCAGGCGATAAAAGAAAAAGTAAGCACAGATTCAGTAAAAGACTTCAGTTTCTTGTGCACAGAATTCAGCTTTCTCATGAAGTACAAACGTTGTTGTCCCTTCCTACAGACAGGATCTTCGTATGGTTACTTAAAACAATTTTGACATCTGATGCATAGTTTCAGTGTTAAAACTGATAACATAATTGATGTCTGTGGTTCTATATGGGCTGTGGCAATAACCTTGAAAAAATAATATTAAAAAAAAACTATGAAGTAGTTCATTTTTGCAACTGTGAACTTCGTTCTAAATTTTGAATTATGAACTGAACTAGTTAGGGACCGAGCCGAAAGGCAAGAGGGCGAGGACTCAAGAGGACTCCTGCCCTTGCCTGGAGGCAAGGACTCTATTGTTTTTGTGTCGTTTATTATTATTCTACAGCCTCTTTGAGCCTTAATTTGACCCCCTAAACCTGCTCCTAAACTCACCAAATTTAGAACGCACATCAGGTCTGGCGAAAAATTCGATAAAATGGAAAAACAAACAGCGCCACCTAGAAACACTAAAACAACCACTACTCCTGATAGGAATGTCATAGAAACTCAATTGTTTGTCTTATCAAGACCTACAAATCACACACTGACACCCCTGACCTAAATCCAACAGGAAGTGCACATTTTGCCTTTAAATATATGATTTTTGACGATTTTTCAGGCATTTCAAAATATATACATTATTCCTGCATACTTTCAGCTACAGACTCCATTCAAACGTCAAAATGTAGCCACAAGTCTCATCTATAGATGTGTGTAATTTGGTCTGATCAAGAAGTTTAAATTCTTGATCTGCGGACCCACATGTGCACCTTGTTCCTCTCCCATTCAAATCTCCATACTGTCTGTGCATGCTCTGTCCTCATGCTGTCCAGTCATGAACTACCATGGCAACGACTGTGTGTGTGTGCGCGCAGCTGGCTCATTTGTGCTATGCAGTCATCCTGATTCATTTCTGGTCTTAATGTGCCACCCAGTGGAGAAAACCACTAATGACTCATGCTACCTGATGAGGAAAAGGTGCCTCAGTTTTCTGTTTCTAGTTCAAGTTTATTGACTGTATTATTATGTTTTTAGATATCTGTGCAGTCTGTCAGCTATTTCAGTGACATTGCTGTCAAAGTCTAGATCAAACACGAATTACAAGAGCATGACCTGCAAACATATCTACAGGTTTCACTGGAAATAAGTTCCTCTCCTGTTTGACTCATCAAAGTGTTGGCAGTTAATTTCAGTTGCTCAGTCTAAATGTCTACACACACAGACAGAGAGAGAGAGAGAAACAGAGAGAGAGAGAGAGAGAGAGAGAGAGAGAGAGAGAGAGAGAGAGAGAGAGAGAGAGAGAGAGAGAGAGAGAGAGAGAGAGAGAGAGAGAGAGAGAGAGAGAGAGTTTGTGTGTGTGTGTGAGTGTGTATATGTGTGTGAGTGATCTACTTATTGCAGTGTCTGATAAAAGCCCAGGTCTGAAGACATCTAAATGCCCCTAACTGAAACCTTTCCGCTTCGCCACGGCCCGATGTGCGCAAGGGGGCGAGGTCCCGCCCAACGCTGCTTGCAGCTTTAATTAATTTTAAAATTTGTGAACTGAACTTTGAACTAGTTCATGTAGAAAGTGAACTTTCCCCACACTGGAATTAAGGATACAAAAATTGCTAAATAATCAATGTTTATACAAGCTGTGTAATCGGAAATTATATAACAAAATTAATTACTGCCAACGCAGTGTACATGACTGCTGCTCTGAAGTTCTGTGCTCTTAACCGTAATTGAACAAATGTTCTAGGGGTGGGGTTTCTGATTGATGGGGCTCTGCTGTTCTTCTATTAGTCTAATAGACTGTCAGTCATGGACCACCAGGAACTCTGACAAGTGACCACAGAGCCCCGATGTTGTTTGTGTTCAGGAAGTAGCACTACCTAAGACTTTAAATCTTAAAATCACTTATATATGAAGCCTGCACCACACAGAATCCCTGTCTCAAGAACATTTGTCCAATTACTGTAAAGACCAAGCTTAGAAGCAGAATCAAAGAAAAACTAAGAACCATAAGCCCAGAAAAAGATATTACAGTACCTGTGGTGGTGGGTGACAAAACTGTTTGGGGGAGGGGCGCAGTTTGGTGGTGGGGCTCCTAGGGTTAGTGTCAAACAAACCGTAGCACCACTTCGTACTGTAGCAAAGAAAAAAGAAAGGAATACCAATCTAAAAACAACACAACACACTATAATGTTCCCTGTTGTGTTCCAGTACGGTATCTCAGACCCACAGAGAGAGGAATAAAAAAGTATAATTAGACATGATAAAATGTCCATTTCACTCACATCACCTACAGTAAAGTAACCAGCAGTTAAAGTAAAATTACATATCTAAAGTAGAGATGCACCGATCAATCGGCCGCCGATTAAAAAAGCCGGTTTTATATCCAATCGGTGACTGGCCGGTCACTGTCGTAATTTCCGGTTTTCGGCCGATCAAACTGACCCGCATGCGCGGTGCGTAGCAGCTCAACGCGCCCAGAGCAAAACAGCTAAAAACTAGCAAGACTCAGGAAGAAAACATGTCACTGATTTGGATTTATTTCACTTTGTGCCAGGACGACCCAAATCCCCGGTCAGTTTCACAACGGGGTACGGGATCATCCCTATGTTCCCCGCTTTGTATGTGACCGGGGAACATAGGGATTATCCCGTCTACAGTTAGCCAGTTAGCTGAGTTAGCCGCTGAGTTAGCAGCCGAGTTAGCCGCCGAGCTAGCAACCAAGTTAGCCGCCGAGCTAGCAGCCGAATTAGCCGCAGAGTTAGCAGCCGAATTAGCAGCCGAGTTAGCCGCCGAGCTAACAGCTGAGTTAGCCGCTGAGCTAGCAACCGAGTTAGCCGCGATCGGGGAACATAGGACCCCGGGGAACATAGGTACGCTCCCCGGGGTACTAGGGGTACCCAGAGGTACTGGAGGGGTAGTCAATAAATTACATTGTACCAGACAACTGCTAGGATGTTTTTGAATGTTGTTGTTTGAATGTAAGTGTCAGGTCCAGGCAACCTAAAACACTTAAAATATAAGACAAAGAAGACAAGACAACAGGATTAGAGTTTCTACTTGCAAGGAGAACGCCAGAGATCTGCTCAGTTTCTATCTCTAACCCGTTCTGAGCAAACCTTGCCGAACCCTTTCTTTTTATTGGCTTCAGGATTTCCCTAATTTACATAGTCATTTTTGCTCTAAAGGGTGGGGGTCACACATCGGTCACAAATAGGTCACTGATCGGTCGCTGGTCTGCTTCGGGTGGACACACACACTTCAAAGACATTCTCAGCAGGGTTACAGATTGGCCACAGATCTTCAGATAGACGTCCTGAGCAGATCCTGAGCAGGGTCATAGGTCCTGAAAAACAACTTTAAAACAGCATGCTTGTAGACTATAAAGACTAATGATTGTAGAAAGGGTAAATATGGGATAACTTACATACAATAATTCCAACAGTAAGTTAGTTATTGACCTGTAAACTGGACTGAATGTTATGGTCAGTGTTGAAAATAAATCTGCTCAGGAGGCACTGTTGAAACTCTCACTCTATTTCTTATTTCTGATGTTTTATTCTTGAAAAGGGGGGTTATAATAGCATATAGCCTACCACTAGTTGTGGTTTTAATTGCAGTTATTTAAGCAAAGTGTTGTCTGGGTGAAGGGTACTCAAGACAAACAAATATAGTGTCTATTATATATGATTATAATTATTTCTTAGATAGAAAATCGGTATCAGAAAAAACGGTTTTGGCAGATCAGACCTCCTTAAAAACCGGTAAACGGTATCGGCCAAGAATTTTGCAATCGGTGCATTTCTACTCTAAAGTTAGCCTAACATTAGCTCCTAGCTGCGTTGTTCATCATGTTACTTTGTTTGCTGGGAGTTAATTGTCCTATTTTGTTCTAGTTTTTGTACATCATTGTCCAAAGGGCTCTTGTTAAACTTTGACATCAACAGTGTTGTCTGAGCTGGTGATGGCAACAAGATGCGGTATATCATGTTTGCACTGGGACCTTTACATTTTGGCTTTTAACTGAAGCTTTTTATCAACTTTCTCAATAATACAATGATTAATATATCCTTCCAATGTGTAGTTTAGACCCTTTTGGTGACTTCTACATGATATCTGATCTTTTGTCTCCAAAACTCATCAATGGCCTCCAGTGAAATGTCTCCTACTGCGACACCTGCCATAGCTCCTGTCACTGAATGTTGATGTTGATGTGAATGTTTGTCCGAGTGAGTTGAGGGGGCATAGCTTAGCCATAGGTCAAATTGCATCTGTTACTGCACTGTGTATATTTATTGCACATACATGTTTGCATATCATTTACTTACCTATAATCCATGACTACTAGCCTGGGTAAACCCATGCTCTCATTCCAGCGAGATTCTACTTCGCTCAGAAAGTAAGTATGGCCACCAAGACAAAATTTTCACGAGATAGGGAACCAATCACAGAACGGGAAGGCCGGCTCAAGGTGATGACGACCAGGGCTCGAAATTAGCACTCGCCACTCGCCATTTGCGACCCAAATTCCTCAAGTGGCGAGACAGATTTTTAGCTGTCTCGCCACTTGGCTAGAAGACTGAATAGTAGGGGTGAGACCAGATATCGTGCCGCGTGATCTCGCGCGAGACGAAAACGCGACAATATTTCTAGTCGAAGTGAATATTGTCTCGCACAGCTGTAATTAAGTGGCGCACCAAAAAAAAAAAAAAAAAAAAGACGATCGTTTTTTTATCGCTCATTCGCACGTTATGTGTTGTTTTTATAAAGTCACATGTGGATCATTAAGCTTGTTACAACTTCTACCTGTAGAGAAGATCTCACAGAAGTATGAGATGAGGAGAGCAGCAGGTTGACCTCAGGTCTCTACACTGAGAGCCTGAGGTAGGAGCAGCGGAGAAATCTAGTGCATGTATGGAAGACTAATGATGCCAAAAGTAAAATGAGTCACACAAACAAATTATAACACAATTTATATTTTGTTCTACTTGTGTATTTATGTGATACAGGATTTGTGCAATTTACTTTTATTTCTGTGTTTTTTATTAACAATATGATATCATTTGTGATAGTTAGATTCTTTATTTAATTTATATTTATATATTAGAATTTTTTTCTACTCTTTATAATTTACTTTTTAGTATTTGTGACTGTATCTAACCTTTGTATTTATGGTTGTTATTTCCATAAATACCAAAATGATCCATCCATAAAATATCTATATGGGGAAACCTTTTATAGTGCTGCATACTGCATATGATCATTATATATTTAGAAAGTAGAACTGAAGTGATTCATTACAAGATGATTATTTAAAACATTTCAATTCAATTTCCATTTTGTGAATTTCAACTAAAAGAACAGTCATTTATTTCCTCATTGAAGTTTTCTTAAAAATAGAGTTAAAATCTCGTCTCGTCTTGATCTTGTGAACCCAATATCGTGTCTCTTCTGTTGAGCGGAGTGTATCGTCACACCCCTATGAAATACAAATACAATAGTAAAGCAACGTTTTGGTTTTGACTAGTAAAAAATCTGGTTGGCTAGTAACTTTTTTGATCTACTAGCCACTTGGCTAGTAGATCAAAAAGTTAATTTCAAGCCCTGATGACGACCGTAGAGCGACTCTGTTTACATCCAGCATGGCAGCGCGGAGGTGCAGCAACTGTTTAAAGCAGCAGTAAATTGTGTGCTAAATAAATTGGAAGGCAAGTTCACTTTGAAAATAGACATTGAGACATTTTACAATTGCCTCTCTTGAATTGATGACTTTTGATTCTATCTAGGATAACCTGAACAAAAATGTAGTATCCAACAAACATATCAATTACACCAGAGGTCATGAGCCTGACAGAGCTTTGAGCAAAGCCCTGCATTAATGTCATTCTGCTCTTTGGGGGATGCAGGTAAAGTGCACTAACACGAAAAGAAAGTTTCTAGACACATTCCTTCATTTTTCATACGCACTGCTATTTTTATGTTATTAAGAGCTTTTCTTCCAGTTGCTACAGTAAGACTGTGACCCATATGTATTTGTCATTGTCCACTTCATAATGTACTGCCTACACTACAGGCAATCAATAAAAATGTTGAATAACAGAGCAAATCTGATTTAGAGTGATTTGTCTGAAGGATATTGAACCAAACATAAAGATAGTCTGACCTGATTATAGCTCCATTCTCATTTATTCTGCAGCTTCTTCTGTCTCTAGTTTTTTTCTTCCTTTTTGGGCAGTCTGCAGGCCCTTGATCTTAAACTGAGTCATATAAATTCTGTAAACCCCTTTTCAGTAAGTAATGTTACATTTTCTATTTCAGTTTTTAATTGTTTTTATTTTTATATATATAACCACAGTCATAGTCAAGTCACTTGGAAATGAAAATACATTTCATGTTTTACCATGAAAGTACAGTAATAGGGTTAATAAAATATAACACACACACTGCATGGGACATTCTGTTCCAAACAGGGCTGTTAAAAATAGGGTGGATAAACCCACCATACCTCAGCTTCTCTATGACGGGTGTACTGTTCTCCCTGTGTGTTGTGTGCTTTGTGTACGTTAACACAGTTTAACAGTCAGCCAAACTCAGGTACACTTGAGCCAGGATCGGAGCGTCTTGCTCCCTTTATTTCTTTAGATTTAGTAGAAATACCACGAGTGAAACTGCAAATGAAAAACAATACAAAACCTTAGCGACACGCTGTAAAGAAAACTAATAAACAGTAATAATATTTAAAGAATAGCTAAAAAACGACACGGCACAAATGAGCCGTTTACCTTAACAGTAACAGTAACCGTTTACCTTAACTGAGACACATTGTTGCTAAGCAACGCTCACTTTATCAGCTCACAAATTACTTTTAACTTCTTGTATGACTTAAGTTAGTTAATAAACATCACACATTACAATACGTATTCATTTATCATTACATATTATATATTACTTCAAATTAACAAACTTACAGCCATTGCTTTTGTGAGTATGACAAAGACGATTCAGAGTGACCAGCCGTCTTTCTTACAGCTGGTTGCTACATTACTGTTACGTTATAAACCGTTATGTAGCCTTTAAAATAAAATTCCAGATCGAGTGTGTGTTTCTTATGCAGAATTTCTTACCATTAAATCGAATCTAATACATTCATTAAATCAAGTCATTCAAGTACCTTAAATCATAAAAAATATTCTGAGAGCAGAACAACGGGTGTATAGCTGGATCTATCAGACTCCATAATTCACAATTTATATGGACTTTATAATATATCAGGGTTTGGAATTTAACAAAATATGAAAATCACAGATGAACCTTAAAGCTGCACTAGTCAATATTTTTGTTAAGAATGGATCAAATGACTACGTGTAATGTGAAATGTGTCACTTAGAGTGAAAATCTCACCGTATCTGCAGTTCCCCTATGCTTTACAAAATGTCTTTCACTGTTGTGGTTTTACAGCCTTTGACTTTACTGTTTTGTTTCAGTCTCATACCCAGTGGGCAGCTGTTCAGTAAGAAAGCTTTAATAAACCCACAGCAGAGTTGGCAATAATTATCTGTGTGTTGATCACCTTGAGTAATTTCTTTTAGATTACAAATAAAACATAGCACAAAAAGTAAGGACATTTGTGTTTGGTAGATTATTTCTTTGTTGTAACAATGCTCCTTGGCAATAAATCTTATACGGTTGGAAAGCCTGTTTATTTGTCTTTTAAATGGAGCCACATTTGTAAGGAACATGCGTTTGCGGAATGAGCAGCAGAGTTAAGTATGTACTGTAGGTTGCGCCCATGAAAAATGTGTCAAATCTTCTCTGCCTTCTTTAGTGGAAGCAGTGTGATGGTGTGGGGCAGCATCTCCCTCACTGGACCAACCAGGATTGTCATCACTGGAGGCAATCTCAATGCAGAGAGATGTCGAGATGAGATTCTGCAACCAGTGGCAATCCCATATCTCCACAGTCTGGGACCAAACTCTGTCCTCCACGTTGACAATGCTTGCCCCCACAGAGCGGGGTTTATCAGAAACTACCTCCACAATTTGGGAGTGGAGAGGATGGAACGGCCTGCCAGCAGTCCTGACCTCAACCCCATTGAACATTTGTGGGATCAGTTTAGGCGTGGGCTTCGTGCCAGAGTGACCAACACAACCACGTTGGCTGACTTGTGACAAATGCTGGTTGAAGAATGTAATGCCATCCCACAGCAGTGTGTGAGCAGGCAGGTGACCAGCATGAGGAGGAGCTGTCAGGCTGTTGCTGCTGTGTATGGTTCTTCCACACACTACTGAGGCTCCTGTTTGTTAAATTAATCAATTGTTAAATTTCGCAATATTGTCTCATTTCTTCAGACTTCAGTCATCCAAATCCACCAAACAACCAAACAAGAGTCAATGGCAGAATAAACTGTTCAGCATTGATAGAGAAGACTTGCCAAATTTTTCCTGGGCACAACCCACATACTCAGCTCTGCTGCTCATCCCACTAATGCATGTTCCTTCCATTTAAAAGGGAAATAAACAGGCTTTCCAATGGTATAAGATTTATTGCCAAGAAGCATTTTTACAACAAAGGAATAATCTACCAAACACATTTCCTTACTATGTTTAGTAATTTGATCCATTATTTTTGAGTGATTAGTGCTGCTTTAGGTTTATCGGGCCAATATTAACACATTTAAGAGATCACAACTCTGTGTAACATTAACGATGATAAAATACTTCCATTTTCTTCTTTGAAAATGTACATTACTTCTTATCAGAAATCACATTACACCAGATGATTGTTTTCTGTATCCCTGTCTTTCAGTTGTCCTATGGCTCCAGCTCTCCGGCTCTTTCCAATCGCCAGCGTTTTCCCACCTTTTTCCGCACTCATCCGTCTGCCACCCTGCACAACCCCACTCGTGTGCAGCTCTTCCAGAAGTGGAAATGGACGAAGATTGCCACCATTCAGCAGACAACAGAAGTGTTTACATCAGTAAGTAATACATATATTTGGCTGAGCACCAAGCTTCTGTATAAATGTACCACATGATGCTGTGGAATTGATCTAAAATGAAATTCCCATGTCTGCTAAACAGTGCTTTAACGATTATCCTATAATACATCAGTTGGTTATTGGAAAATGTATTATACTTTTGATAACTAATTAGTCATTCTAAGTATTACAGTAAGTAAGTAAGAAAAAAAGTAAAGCCATTAAACATTACCTTGCTCAACAATATGCTGTGTCATCTACTTCACATGTCTAGACAATGATTGTCGCCCACATTAAAAAAAAAAAATATATATATATATATATATATATATATATATATATATATATATATATATAAATTTATTTATTTGTTTATTTTTTGTACAATTGATACTTTGGTTTTTTAGTGACCTGATGAACCTCATTTCCTACAACTCAGAACAGGAATTTTACTGGCACACATACAAAGTAATTGGGAAGACATGTTAACAAATGAATGAAAATCTGCCCATAGCAAAGACATATCCATGTGACTTAAAAAGTTAAAACTGAAGTGAAAAGGTTATAATAATCCCCAATATTTTATTATAAGTTTAGCAGATCTGCCTGTGTGAGCATGATGTCACAGAACTTGCTGTCATGTAAAGCGTCTCCGCCACACCTGGAACATTCAAGTCCTCTTTGGTTATGTTATCAGTTGTTGCTCTGTTCCTCTTTTTTCACCTCATTTATTAACTCTTGTCACAATTATGGGGCTTTTTAAAGAAACTGCGGACACTCAGCTGCTGTGACATTTGTATATAGTATATACTGATGGCTAAAGCCACCTAATTAATGCAGATTTTACATCATGCAAATCTGAGCGTTCTACTGTATTTATAACCTTATATCTCTGTTGGCCCCTCTAGTGGAATATCCAGTAACGCACAGTTACTGGAGGATAGTACATAAGAAAGTATATGAACAACTATGTTCATAACGTATGCAGTTGTCTACATGAACATGTGGTTAAAGTAAACAAGACCAGTTGAAAGGCAAGCTAATTATTAATACTTTTATTTATCCATAGTAACTTGCTGCAGCAAAATAAATGCATATCAACTTCATCCATCGAAAGTCAAGGGGTGGACTCTGCACTGCAATTGGTAGTTGAAGTTGAATCTACTGCTTTGCCGCATTCCCTGAACTAATGAGAATGGTACTGACACTGACTGAAATGAAGCTGCATTCACAGCCTGAAATCTGTGCATTCATCAATCAGAGGCTTTAACTCAGCCCCTGACTGTTGGATGATGTTGATGGATGACACATTTATTTATTTCACTGTAGCAAGTTACACTATGGATAAATAAAAGTATATATAAATAAATAAATGTTATTATAAATAGAAAAATAAAATAAATACACAAATGTAATATTTATATATCTGTCTCATTTACTTTGTTTTTTTTAATTTATGATGACAATTAAGCGTTAAATTATATAATCTATGTTTTAATTTATTTAAGCATTTCGTTACATATATTATATAGTAATTATATATTTGTTCATGAATTTAAGCATTTTATTATAGGATTATTTATGTATTTATATAATTTCGGTTTCGGTCCATACCATCTTCTTTCAAGGCTACTTTTCCCGTGATTGGTTTCTCTATCCCTTTGCCTTGTCATCTGCTGTTTGTTGGTATCATCACCATCATCCATCTAAACCACCAAGTCATTTTCTGCCTCATGACTTTGCTCTTTACTGCTGTTTACCTTAAAATGATTTTTGCAACTGTTATAATATAATATAATAATCTCCCACTTCTATATTTGTTACTGTCCCTGTCTTCTACATCCTCATTATTGTGTGTGTGTGTGTGTGTGTGTGTGTGTGTGTGTGTGCGTGCATGCGTGCGTGCGTGTGTGTGTGTGTGTGTTCTTTTGACAGACTCTAGATGATCTTGAGGAGAGAGTCAAAGAAGCAGGAATTGAAATCAGCGTTCGCCAGAGCTTCCTCACCGATCCAGCTGTGGCTGTCAAAAACCTCAAGGTGCTTAAATCTCTCATGTTTCTTACACATGTCAAGCAGTTGCACAGCAATCAGTCAAGCCTTGGCTGACCAGTTAACCATTAAGAGCTGCTAATGAGCTGCTAGATACTTTATTTTAGGGAACAGTAGTTCAGAATTTCCAGAAGCAATTTTTTTCCCTAAATTAGTATAATAGCAGTTTGATTCTGGCTCCTCCTGTCCACGTCAAACGGTCCTTGGGCAAAATACCGAACCCCAAATTGCTCCCAAAGGCTGTGCCAACAGTGAGTGAATGTGTATGTATTCTTGAAGCCCTCCTCAAACTCCTCCCACATATAACAGTGTATTTAGAATAGGCTTTATTTGTCACTATAACAAGTACAGTGAAATAACAGCATTCACCCCGTCCATACATATACAACATACAATACATAATAAGACAGAACCGGATGACTGAGCACAATAAAGAGGGGAGAAAAGGAAAAAAAAAAACGAGGAGAGAGGAGGATAAAAAAGCAGCTCCCAGACTGTGCTCTGTGTGGGAGTACAGTGTGGGAACGGGAAAAAAAAACCCAGCAACATGAGCTCATATGAGCACATTTTAAAACATAAAAACACAAAAAACAACTTTTGCACCAGGGGAGGGGGAAAGGGAGGAGGAAGTTAGTTTTCTAGTTTTCTACAATTTCAATGCTAGAAATTTTATCATAAAAACTATAAAATGGTGGCTATTTCTGCCTGAAAATCACAGTGATTTTCTGTTGATACTATTTGCTGTTAATACAAATTCAACACTTCCTCCATGGTTACCTGTTTTCTTGATAAATTCAGTATAATGCACATTTCCACTGCACTAATTCCATCAGTACAATGGAAAATGTTTGATGTACTCACCAACCTGTTGCTCTCAGTTTTACCAAAAAATACAGTCCTTTCTCCTCTGCTGTCTTTTTGATCAGTGTCAAGTTACTGTCAATGAAGTTTGACATTTAGGCTACTAGTGCAGTGTTCGTGCAAAGTCAGACATCCAAACTCTCCAACATATTGATAGCGGCTCCTTGACGCTGTAAATGAGATTTTGCCTTAGCTTCTCTAAAGCCCAATTTCCACCAGGAGCACCGCGGCACGTCTCAGGAGACTCTCTGTGCCACAGTGCTATCAATCTGCAGCATTTCTATATTTGATGGAGCCGTTTCTAAAATCACGTCAAGCTCAACAGAGCAGATTGCACCAGACAGGAAGTCAGACAAATAATCGCCATAATAAAACTTCCGTCTTTCAAAATAAAACATTCCATGCAGGCTCCCGATTGTAGTTCAGCAACAAAACACAAATAAAACAGACAGATAAAAACACCATCTAGCTACGTAACGAAGTTAACAAAATCGGGCCTTTTAGTTATGCTGCTACTACAGTAAATACGGTAGACTAAAGACATTCATTTGGATTGTATTAGACTGCTGCAATTACTGTATTAACAGTGCAACTTCATTTTAAAAGACAGATTTCTCTCTCAGAGTAAGCTCCGTCCTCTGCTCGGTGTGAGTTGACAGAGGACGGAGCTAAACCGTGGTGCAGCCGTTTCACGCCTCTGACAGACCTGGAAATCCCTGGTAACTCTAGTCCTGTGCTGTGCTCAGTGTGCTGTGGTGGCCAGCAGCTAGAGCGGCAATAGCAAATGTGTGCTTCTTTTACCCATATATTTATATATATCTTTTACATTTCTTATCCAAACAAGGTCAACTTGGCACTTACTCGTGCTTGTAGCAAGACACTTGTCACGTTTGCAATCAATCAGATGAATGGTTCGAGAGATATGCGAATAACAGACAGATGTTCCTGTAATTTATAGATAGATGTTCACATTACATGCTGAAGTGGCCCAGAACCTTTTTTTTTTTTTGCCTCCAAGTGACTCAGCTCAGATTTTTTCACAAAATTGTGAACAAACCATATATCAGTTCTGGATTACTTGTGTAGATCTGATTCATATCCAATCCCTGGCTATGCAACTGCTTTCAGATCAGAGTTCATGTGTTTACTTTTAACGTCTCACTTCTCTGTGCGTATTGCCTGTTGTCATCATTCAGCGTTTGCACTTCACAGCCCAGTGACATGAACATGCCGCCTTCTCATTCATGATATGACAAAGCTTTAATAGAGCATTAGGGCTTTAATGTGAACATAGCCTTAGTGTACAGGTATTTCACATTAAAAGAATTCAAGCAGCCATAAGGGCATAATCTCTCATTGTCCTGGTAGGCTTATTACATGAAACAGCTGCAGAAAGTGTGAACTTCACTGACACTAGGTGAACACCAAATGAGAGAATAAGAAAGTAAAAGCAACTGGAATAAATTAAGGAAGGCAACAGAGTAGTGAATATGACATGACTCTGTTGTTGTACTGATACTGATCTGTTGTGGAAATGTACTTCATACTGAATTAGTTTTCTGAGAAATGAATGTGACCTGACTATATTTAGACTCAGCCATTGTTTGAATACAAGTTTTTATTTAACAATTGATGCTATGTGTGATATGGGTTGTTTCTCTGCCCCCCTGCACTGGTACTGGTGTCCAGCTAAACTGAACAAATTTAAATGTATCATCTAAGCTAGCTGTGGTGTTGAATGAACCTGCAGCAACCTGAACCTGTCTCTCACCAATGTTTTTACCCAGTAGCAGTTTCTGGTTGCCTGTGATGTGTTATACTTGTTATAAAATATGAAGTAATGAAGTAATCTATAATGTTCTTGTGGCTGTGTAAATGCCTATCCAGATGCTCCTTATGCCCTGCAAAGACAGAGAGAAAAAAGCAAACTGATCTGAACCTCTAACACATAGTTTTGTGGTGCATTAAATACAACAATGGATAATAGAATTTAACGTGACAGCTACACTAAACAAATATGGTAAAGATGCTTACATTACCATCGATATATTAAGCATGCAATCATTATGTCCACTACAGAGACATTAGATAAACAAATTGTTTCATAAAGGGACAGTTTGACATTTTGAGAAATTCACTTTTTCTCCTCACTGTGAAATAAGAAGATGGAAAATAATCATAGGTGAAAATCAAATTATCCACTGAACTGACTTTACTGTGACTTTACTCAGGTTTGCTCAACCTGACCAATCATCACAGTTAAAGTGATCATTTCAATGCCCCCTTTTTATACCCAACAAACTGCTGAGGTCTGTGGCTTCTGTGGAAAAGTACCCAACCCCTCACATTTGACTTGGTTCATGTTCGGGTCATATGCCCAAATATGGTCATCCGGGGTTTTTTTTCGTTTTTCATACAAGCTCTTGCACCTGAGTCCCTGGCATACAGTCAAGGCCTCCCAGCGACTGCACCTGGCCCCCTCCTCACACACAAACTCAGTTCTTCTCCTTTAAAGACAATGTTTCAACCTGAAAATATACCATTATGTTTAGCTTTTTTTCTTAATTTGGTCACATGTTTCATACATCTTTTTTAGTTTACATTTCACATCTGTGGGTTACAATACAGCATACTCAATCAGTAAGTGCACTTTAAATCAGCAGGTGTGGAGTAAACATATTTCATCCTTAACCCTTCATCTTAATCTCTAGTATAGCCATTATTGAATATACTTAATAGCTTAATTTAAACACCACAATGTCTGTAGCCTAGCTTAGCATAAATACTGGAATCAATTAGAAACAGTTAGATTTTAGTGGGACTTACTCTAATGTGTTAGAAGTATTTATCCATCCACCATCACCCCACACTGTACTGTCACATTCAGTCAGTGAGCACAGGTTTTGGTCTGTAAAGGCACAATGGTGCCAAACCTGACAAACTCACTGATGTAAAGAATTCTGGAAGCACAGCAAAGTGACTGCATACGACTGCTGTTTGCCAAGAAATAGTTCAGCATTTTTACATTTCTGTGCATGTAGTCTTTTTGCAAAGCTATACTAACCATATCTTGATTCCAGGCACTAACATTTTACCAAATGAGATTGTGACTTGTGTTCTGCAGTGTGTTTCAGCCACAGATACCTGCGTGTAGGGTTTAATGAAAGCAGAAGAAGACTGCATCCCTGTCTGAGCCCTTTTCTTCCTCCCTCAGCCTCCCTTCTTAACTTTCTTCCTCCTCTTCCTCTTCCACCTGTGTCAACCTGACGCTCTTCTTTCCTGTTATGCACACGCACACTTTAGCATGACCTAGCCAAGCATGCTAGCCTAGTTTTAGTGCGCAAGATTAATTGACAATTGCAGAGAAAACCATGGAAACAGTAGAGAGGAAGTCTACTGCTGTGTGGCTACACTGCAGGGTCTTTAACTTGTGCTTTGTATCTTCAGCCCATGTGTGACTCTGTCCTTTTCTTTTTCACTTTCAAGCGCCAGGATGCCAGAATTATTGTTGGCCTCTTCTATGAGACGGAAGCCAGGAAGGTCTTCTGTGAGGTAATTTGTTCACCTGTCCATTTTGTGACTGACTTGGCTGACATCAATTTAAAGTATCAAAACGACTACTTGTATGAACTTAACAAAAAAGGTTATGAAGTTAAAAGTTACAATTTTGTTTCACAGCTAAGGTTTTTATGTCATGATAAACACATTACACCTGGTGTTAACATGCCATCTGTATCTGGTAAGGAAAACACCTGTAACGCAGGTGTAAATGCACTCATGCACAACACATCACATCAGAATGCAATAGGATAAATCAGACCACAGTTGGAGGTGGTGGACTTGTATTTTGGTCAGGGTTTCCCACAGCTAACCCTAACCCTGCCGCCTTAACTAACGTCTTAAAAAAAAAAGAATTGATTCCTGCAAATCCAACACTTATGAGGGAAATTCCCGCACACATTTACAGCGATGTTTATCAATGTTCAACCAACGTCTGCAGCGGTGCTTAATGCAAGACTGGCCGGAACCACTGTGTCCGACTGTCTGACTTTGACCCTGAACACACCTGTAGCTCTCTGTACCTCCCGCTAGCATAACACAGACAAGCTAACAGTGATTTCTTTTTTTTTTTTTTTTCAATCTCAATTTTTTTTTTGACAAAATCCGGCATTACATAGACAAAATTCAAAATAATTCTGTCAACATGTGGCCAAAATGACCAAGCAAACAATACATAAATAACCGGTGATAAGGTGATAGAACAAAAACTTATAATTTTATTTGTAAATGTTTTCTCCTTAAAATTAATGTCATTAATGTAAAGTGAAGGCAGCTGTGGTGTTAACACCATATAAGGTAGCATGCCTCTCACTGTGTTCACCATGGCTTGCGGTATTGCTTTAATTACCACAGAGAATTGTTTTTTAGTACATTGTATGTTAAATTTCTCCTTAAATTCATTATATTGGAGAAACCTGCCATTTGAATCCATCAGAATTATGTGGAGTGAAATTGTGTTCATAGATCATTTTCCAATATAACATTACCTGTTCATGAAACCTAGATAACTTAATGGGAAGTTTGGACAAACAGAAATCACATCTCAACAAAAAATCAATACCCCCACAAACTTCAAATATTTTAAAAGGAATGTGAAACCAGAAACCATTTATATTTTGTATAAATTGCTTCAACCATTTTAGTTTTATCATACCATTCATTGCCTCATAATCAATTACATTTAAACCTCCTTCATCTAATGGTTTAACCGAGTCTCCTTCCTCATATAGTGATGTTTATTCCTCCAGATGAAGTTGAAGTTTGTTTAGTTAATTGATTTAGTTAAAGTATCAGGGATAGCAATTGAGAAAGCAGGATGCATTACTCTAATTCCTTCACAAAGTTCTTTAAACGCTAAATTAATTTGAGGGATATGTTGTTTAATGTTTTCATGAAATGATAATGATGCTTCTTGTGAAAAGGATGAAGTTTTGAGTAAAATTGAAATATTTCCTCTGCAATTATTTTATTATCAGAGCATTCTACGTTATTGACCATCAGGACATTTATACTATTTCTTTCTTGCCTACGTCTTTCTAGGCTAAAGAAATATGATGATTTTTTTTCTCCTTGTTCAATCCATTTTGCTCTGGATCTGATGTAAGCACCTTGTGCTCTTTGAGTAAATAATTGATCTAGTTTGGTTTGTAAATTCGATAAATGGATTTTGTCTTCCTCTGATAAAGTGTTTTTCCTACAGTATTGATTAATTTCTTGAACCAGTTGAAATTCATTTTCTTTCTGCTGTTTGCACTTAGCTTTGCTAAATTTAATGGAAAGGCATCCGATTCCCATTTCCGACAATAGGTATCAATATAATTATCATCTTTAATTTCCTTCCATCAGGTTTTTAATTTCATCAACAAAGTCTTCTGAGTTTAACAAAGCAGCATTAAATTTCCAATCATTTTTTCTGTATTTAGAATATGTAAGTTCAATTACACAATGGTCTGTTAGAGGTGCCGCGGACATTGAAACATTAGCAACACAATTTATTACATCAGGAGATACCAGCCAAAGATCAATTCTAGATCTTGATCTCTTCATCCAGGAAAATTGTCTCCTATTTGAGTTTTTTTCCCTCCAAATATCAAATAAAGAGTTAACATTCTTGAATTCCTGTAGAGTCGTGTTACAATGGTTATAATTATAAATAGATGGACATCTGTCGAGCCATTCATCAGGAGCCATATTAAAATCTCCACCTACTAAAGTAAATAAGAATAATTCTGTTTATAATCTTCAATAATTTCTGTAAGGTTTCCTAATAATACTTTGTTTTGACCAATGTTATTATAAACATAGATGTTGATTAAAATTGCAAAAGACCCTTCAAAATTAATAACTACCTACCTATTAATAACTATCCAATGACCACTCGTATCACTCTTAAAGGTTATGACCTCCCCCGGAAACTTAGAAAAACATATAGCCACACCTCCAGAACGATTGCTGCCGTGAGAAAAAAAAAGTTGTCTCCCCACTGGTTTTTTCAAAATGTGGTGTCCTCTTCACATGAGTGAGTCTCTTGCAAAAATACGCAATGTCCGTTCAGTCCTTTACAAAATAAGAAAGTAGCCTTGCGTTTTACATTGTCTTTAAGACCTCTTGCATTTAACGATAAAAAAGAAAGCTCTGAGTTTAGAAAAGACATATTTAAGTGAATATTTAATGTGTAAGTGTAAACACTCTGATATGAACACAGAAAATAACGAACCTCCTTAAATGTGCACTTAACTCGAGAAGTTCCTCTGAATAACTAACAGTTTAAGTCCCCACCTTCATCAGTTCACAGCCTTATCCTCAGGGTTGCATGAAGATTTTCAAACAACTTGCTTGATCCGTTGCCCGTCGATGAATCCGTGAGGCCCTCGAGAGTATGCCTTCTTTCCAGCTTTCCTCGCTTCTTCGATTCGTGGCCATAACACTTCTCTCGCCTGTTTATCTGCCATTGTTAAGTCCTCCGTGAAGCGAATTCGCATTTCCTTGCAGGTTTCCGACTCCTTCGTCAATCTCCATATCTCGTCTCGGTGCTGACGTTTCACAAATTGGATGATGACCTGGCGCGTTTTCTTCTCTTCCTTTCTCCCAATCCAGTGCACAGTGTCCACTATATCATCCTTCTTTTGAGCCCACTGTGGTGCGATTCTCTGGAGTAGCTTAATGATCTCATTTCTTGTGTTTTCATTCACACATTCTTTCAAGCCTTTCACTCTCAAATTCCACCTTCTGCCGTATCTCTCATGTTCCCCAGATCTTTCTTTAAGGCTGGTGTTCTCTTTTTCCATGGCTGCCACTTTCTTTTCTATAGTATAGTTGACACTTTGCTTTTGCATTCTTTGAGTTCTGCTGCATTGAATTCCAATGCCTTGGCCAGGCTGCCAATCATTGTACTATTTTCTCGAATCGAGTGTTGATATCTTCCAGCTTTTTTTCTTGTTTGTCAAATCTGCTGCACAGGGTGTTTATTGCAGTAAGTATAGATTCAACTGACGACTCCTGACTTGGTTTTACCCATTTCCGGACATGAGAGCCTTTTGTCGGTGTGTTAGGTGGAGAATCATCAACCTGGTCCAGATGTCGCTTTTCGTTCCCGGCATTTGTAGCTTCCATGGCGTAGTCATGCAACAGGAGCGCGTCAACCTCCTTGTTGTTAGCTTTCATGTGGCTAGCTTGCATACCATCCACTTCGGTAACCGTCAACAAAACGTCACTCTTATCCATCTTGACTTGATTATTCTTTTTGTTCGGTCTTTCAACTGGTAACCCAAAACTTTTTCCGCGGGGCAAAAGTCCATACTTAACTTGTTGAGGAAGTTTTGTATGAGCTCTCGGTAGTGCGTCCGCTCAGTCCGCCATCTTGCACCGGCCCCTAACAGTGATATTAAGTTTAAGGAAACAAACACAGACCACTGGTTAAAACATAAATCTACATCATCTGAGGTAGAACCTGCTCAGAAAACCTAATGAAAACAGCGCCATGTGATGTCAACATTAACTACGTTAATCCTCAGACAGGTAACTGTGACGTTACTATAGTAACAAGTTTCAGGCTAACTGGCTCAGAGTAAATGAACAGCTCCAACTGAACAGGTGATATTAGCGGCGCAATGTGTAAAATGCTGCTGCTGCGCGTTTTATCAGCTGATGTTACAAAAACGTCAATTTTAAGTCACTCAGATGTTTTCTCATTCAACAGTCCTGAAGAGAGAGAGTGAGCTATTCAACAAAAACATGACGCTAATGCTACTGAAGCTGAATATCACTGCTTAACTGTATGATACTATATAACTTGTAATTACTATAAAATATAGTTCAGATAATAAATTAACTATATAAAATAGACTCACTGGCTTAACCTGTGCAATCTAATTTAATCCAATACAGCAGCTCTGCCATAAATTCTACATTTATGAAGCCTTTACATTTTTGACAAGAAGGTGAAAATTCTGTTCATTATTGAGTGATTGTGATGTATTAGGGTGCATTATATTGAATGGTGTTCCTAATATTTTGTCCACTCCATTAACATACATGAGGAGGTACACCACCACCACTTAGTACAACCTCAGTAATAAACAAAGTAGAATTAGCACTTTTTTGACAATGTCAAAATGTATAAACTCCAAAAAAGCAGAATTTATAGCAGAGCTGTTGTATTGGATTGAATTACCGTAAATTCCGGACTATAAGCCACTACTTTTTCCACACACTTTGAACACTGCGGCTTTTACTACGGTGCGGCTAATGCATGTTTTTTTTTTCGTGGGTGTTGTTGTTACGTACTTTATTATTTTTTCACTTTGCTTCATGTTTGATACACGTTGTTGTTGTCCGACTCGTTCATAGGAGAGAACGGGAGAGTTTGCTCAGTGGGTTTTAATTCAAAGTTTTCCAATACAAGATGTACAATGACTGGTGCGAACGAGGTAGATTACTCCAGTAAAAGTAAGACTTAGTTTAATGGCTTAGAAGTCGCCAAATGACTTACTTTAACGAATTTCGTTAGTTTATATAATGCAGATTTGTAAAATATTACTTTTATGAGGGCCACAGTCACAGACAATAAACTTAGATATAGATGTAATGAAGTCCACGCAGCACGCTGGATGCAAACTAATATTAAGCCTATAGCCTATTCATTATAATGTCCATGGACATAGATTGATTGCACGCAATTGGGGGGGGGGTGCGTGCAATCGCCGATGGTTGGTCGGCGATTGCAGGGTTGGTCCGATCGGCGATGCCTAACAGCCATCACCGATCGGACCAACCCTCGCTAATATCTCATATTACAATGTGGGACACCTGCGGCTTAAAATCCGGTGCAGCTTGTACAAGTACAAAATTGATTTTCTTTCTAAAATTAGAGCATGCAGCTTTTAATCAGGTGCGCTCTGTAGTCCGGAATTTACGGTATATTGTATTCACGTGTTCCTAATGAAGTTGCAGATAATGTGTTATATAGAGGCTGTGCTTCGGTACCCCGTGTACTCTCATTATACAGATATACGCAGCGCTCCACTGGAGCTAATTTCGTCTGAACGACTCCAAATGACACCAAAGTTGTCTGGGTGAGTAAATGATCGTATTTTATGCTAGAAATAAGGTCCAGGTTGTAAAAAACGGTAATTATCCTTTAATGCATCCATATGCAGATCACATGTTATGCTATAAACACATAAGACCCATAAGATTATTTCTTTCTGATTTATTTGATACTTACTCTACCCTGCTTCAAACTAAACTGCTGCTGAATTGTTGTCTCCCTTCCAGAGCATGAGATCGTTCAATTTTGCTCTGATACCGGTCATATCAACGTCTGAACCCCAAATGTGACCCAGAATTATCTGTGTCTTTCTCAACTATCTACGCACACACACACACACACACACACACACACACAATCCGATCATAATGACATTTTTTGACAAGAAGGTGAAAATTCTGCTTTATGTTCATTATTAAGTGATTGTGGTGTATTATGGTACATTATATTGAATGGTGTTCCTAATATTTTGTCATTGTATTAACATACATGAAGAGGACAAAATATTAGGAACACCATTCAATTTAATGTACCCAAGTACACCACCACCACTTAGTACAACCTCAGTAATAATCAAAGTCGTTTTTTAACAATGTCAACAAAAACTGAAAATGTATAAACTTCAAAAACAGCAGAATTTATAGCAGAGCTATTGTATTGGATTTAATTATATTGCACAATAATGACGTTGCAGGTGACTGTTCAGAGAATAAAACTACTAAAGTATTTACCAAATAACTAATTACTATATAATATAGTTCAGAGAATACCTTAAATTGAAGGAAAGCGACAAAATACAATCTGCAGTAAGAATAGGATGAGGTACGGCCTACAGTCCCCCCAACAAAGTAAAATCCCCCCTATATAAAGCATTTAAGGGGGGAATTCCCCTCTATTTTAAAAAATGAATTTCAGGCCCTGATGAGTAGGGATGGGTCGCTACCCAGTATGGTACAGAGTATCACTATACTCTCTACCATAATGGCACCGGTGCTGACGTAAACGGTAGTAACCAGACCGAAAGAGCAACGCAGATTTCAGTGCTTCATTTTGGTGCCACTGAATCTTTAATTACTGGCCCCTTAGCGCTATTGCCATTCCGGCGCTACATGTGACGTCAGTTTTTCACCTGCATGGATGGAAGTCAAACATCCCAACTCTCCCGCATATTGATAGCGACTCCCTGACAGCTGCAAATGAAAAAAATAAAAATGCCCCGTTTTTGGGCAAAGTTTGTATGTTTTCCATTCTTTAGCACTGTTTCAAAAAAATATATTTGACAAAATGGTCCTCTAACAGAAAGGCTTTTAATAGGACTCAGATGATTCAAGCAGTTACTGTATATGATTTTGACATTTCATTTTAAAATCAAATTTGAGACCCGAGTAAGCATATGGCTTTTGGGCTCAATAATTGAAATTGAATTCTTAAAGTTAATATTCATTTTAATTCATTCTTATGAATTAACTATGTTTTTCTAGGGTTACACCATGGGACATATAAACTGAACAAACATGACTAAGTCCAAAAAACATCAGTTTATGATTAATTGTTAAGAGCAGTTGTGATCATCAGGGGTCCTTCTCTGTAAAATCACTTCTTATATGGCCTTCTTCACAATTTTAACACAGTGGCCTTTTAAATGGTGGTTACACTTTGAGACATTTCATGTGGTTCACGTGACTTGACATGATTCCCCAAATAATAATAATATTTATAACAATTGTATTCCATTAACCTATATTTAATATGAAAGAGTGATAATGTAAGACCATGCCAAACTAGTTGATATTATGTTTTATTAAGAATTGGAGCATTTTTAAGTAAGTGTAATTTTTATGGTTACACCATTTAGACATATTTGCCATAATCCTCAAATATATTCATTCTCTCAATAGGATTAAAAGCAGAAAATTTATATTCAGTCCACAAGAAAAGAATGTGTGCAAGTTATTCATACTTTTATTTTCACATTTTAACATCCCCCCATCCACCTCGTCTCCTGTAATTTCCTGTCTCTCTACTGTCAAATAAGGCTTCTTTGCCAGAAAAAATCTTTTTTTAAAAAGAAAATTTTGACTAAACCACATGGAAACAAAAAATAGTAGTGTCATGTCATTGATCCACATACACTTTAACATGTTCTTCCATACAGTAACTGTCTCCCTACTGTCCCTCTGCAGGTATATAAAGAAAAGCTGTATGGGAAGAAGTATGTGTGGTTCCTTATCGGCTGGTATGCAGACAACTGGTTTAAGATCAAGGACCCATCTATCAACTGCACAGTGGAGCAGATGACAGAGGCTGTGGAGGGTCATGTGACCACTGAGATTGTCATGCTCAACCCAGAGACAGTGCGAGGAGCCTCCAACCTGGTAAGAAAGGCGTTATCAGTGGTGCAGCTACAGAGGCTGCTGGGAAGTTTTGAAGAATGGGCTGATGCAGTTTTTACTTTTTGTTACAGAAATAGGAGTAAAATAAGTGTTTACTTATTTAAAAGAGGCACATTTGTGTTTACTCAATATTATCATATATTATTAAATGGAGTGTGGTTCTTGCATCACTATAGACAAACTGTATGGTAGCTCCTGTCATCAGTGTATGAACGTGTGTGAATGGGCGACATGTAGTGTAAAAGCGCTTTGACTAGGGGTGTGACGAGATCTCGTGCTATGAGATCTCGCGAGACGAAAACGTGACGATATTTCTAGTCAAAGTTTTGTCTCGCAAAGCTATAATTAAGGGCCGCACCAAAAAAAAAAAAGACGATCGGTTTTCTATCGCTCATTTGCACGTCATGTCTTCTTTTTATAATGTCACGTGTGGATCATTAACCTTGTTACAGCTTCTACCTGCTAAGAAGATCTCAGTCAGAAGTATGAGATGAGGAGCAGCAGGTTGACCTCAGGTCTCTACACTGAGCCTGAGGTAGGAGGAGCAGGGAGTCCAGCTATGGAAGCCTAATGATGCAAAAAGTAAAATGAGTCACACTACCAAATTATAACACAATTTATATTTTGTTCTACTTGTGTATTTATGTGATACAGGATTTGTGCAATTTACTTTTATTTCTGTTCTTTATTTAATTTATATTTATATATTAGAATTGTTTCTACTCTTTATAATTTACCTTTTAGTGTTTGTGATTGTATCTAACTTTTGTATTTATGGTTGTTATTTCTATAAATACCAAAATTATCCATCTATAAAATACCTATATGGAGAAACCTTTTACAGTGCTTTATATTATATATATTATATTATATTATATATTTAGAAAGTAGAACTAAAGTGATTCATTCAAGATGATTAGTTAAAACATTTCAATTCAATTTCCATTTTGTGAATTTCAAATAAAAGAACAGTCTTTTCCTCTTTGAAGTTTTCTTAAAAATATAGTTAAAATCTCGTCTCGATCTTGTGAACACAATATCATGTCTCGTCTTGTGAGCTGAGTGTATCGTCGCACCCCTAGCTCTGAGTGGTCATAAAGACTAGAAAAGTGTTATATAGGTACAGTCCATTTAACAAAAGATCCATCCTGTGTGTATTCTGTCATTGTGCCTCTGTCTCCTCCTCTCCACAGTAACAGCAGTCATTTGTGTGAAGTGCGTAAACAGTTAATACTTACCCTTCAAAGGTTTTATTTATAGACGCAGCTACCGTCAGCAACATGACCTTCAAGTTTAGTAAATCACAATGCATGTGTAAATAACATATTTGCATTTTCTCCTCCCTGTATTTTGCACACTGGGGTTAAAACGCCTCATATTACATATTCATTATGACAAACGTATTAAATGAACAGTGCATATTATCTTGCACATTTGAAAGACACATGCTGCTGTGTGAAAACAATGACAAAGAAACAGACAAAAAAGAAACAAATTCTCAAGTAACTGTCCAGGCACACAGGTACACTGAGGAAGAGCTCTGGACAAAAGGGTTTTTTTGTTTTGGTTTTTTTTAATTATTCAAGTACAGTATAAAATGATTAGAAGTAGCACAACAATCAACAAAGTGCTTAAAGGTTAGAAGGGTTGAAGTGAAGCTGAGTTGTCAGGTGTAAGTGAGTCAGCAGACCATATGGAGCTGGGTAGCTCATTCCACCAGTTGTTAGATGACCAGCGCTTGGACTGAGAAGACTTGAATATAACAGAGATAAACTGATCTGTACAGTGAAGTTATGATTAACAGCTGGACTCAAAGGGAAGACAAGAAGCTCAGTCTTAGACACATTCTGTTTAAAAGCTTTTTCCATAAGCAGGGATAACATAGATACACACAGTTTATAAAATATGTTCAATCAAAATTGTAGGCAATAAAACAGTTAAATGAATACAGCAAATTACAATTACACAAGAGTTGTGGATCTCTTTGGCATGAGGATTTCAGACAGGCTGTCCTCTTTTAAATCGCCCCTCAATTTTATCTCATGTTAAAGAGTGATTTAAAATGAATGGAACGATAGACTGAAGAGGACACAGCCTGTCTGAGATCTTCATGACAGGGAGATCCACAATTTCTGTGTAATAGAAGTGTCTATAACTGAGTAACCCACATGTCACATGGCTCGGATGGCGAATAGCCCCTTTCCAACTGCAGGAACTAAAGAAACTGTAATATAACATGTACCTTTGTTCTCCACCCAATTTTGGACAAGTCCCTGGTACTAAATGTGGGCTCTGCTTAGGAGCTGAAACTAAACTGCCTTTTAAAATGATCTCATCAGTGTTTGTTAAAAAGGCCAGTTTATTTCAATATAAGCTATCATTTTAGTTAAGAAGTTTTCTATTGTTAATACAATCGTCAATCAGAGTTAACCAATCACGTTACACTCCTAGCTGTTAAGCCCCACCCACTGCTGCTCTCCTCTCATCCTAATCACAGAGTTACAGAGAGCCTTCTCACAGACATCAGGAGTGCTGAAAGTTTCCTTAAGTGTTGTGCGTGCATGAAAACTGTGAGTAGACAACTCTGAACATGTGTGTGTAATGTGACTGCAGCTGTGGGGCATGTAAAATGCAGAATTTGATGTTGTTAAGTTTATTACCGTTTTTGCTAGCTTAAATTGTGTTAATTGTTAGCTCTACTGCAATAGTCTGTTAATGGATGCTACTGCTAGCAATGGGTGTGAATGGGCTGGGTGATTGCTGTATGTTGGCCCAATTAAGAGTGGTTTTCCTCATTAGTTCATTCATTAGGTCCGTAGAGCCTGTCACTTAGCTGCTTAATATTGTATAGGAGTTAATATTTTCTATTCACATGCTCAGTTCTTATTTTTATATCTTATGAGACTCTATTTTATTATGCATATGGTGATTTTCTAATTATTATGCATATAAGTATTTTTCTAAATATTCACTACACTTTATTATTTTCATTTCAGAACCACATTAATGCACTGTGGAAACTTCTGTGAGTGATTGTGTGTGGATGCTGTAAATGGTGACGAAGCATCCATATAAAGTTCAAATTCAACTTCAACTGCCTCTGTCTTTTACTGGACATCCCACAGCGTGTCTGAATCCTACTAACCAGCAGTAGTCAAACGGGTGAGGGCTACAGCAGCCAACCGTACGGGTGAGAGCTTCCTACAGCTAACCGTTTTTTTCAGTGTTACTGAACATAGTCTATCCTAATATGGTCATGTTGGGATAGTGGACACATAAAATGAGCCTGAGCTACAGTACTGTTGCTATGGAGAGGAAACCAGTCAGACATTAAAATCAGACTAATAATGATTTCATGCTTTATTGTAAGCAAAATGCAGCACCATGGTTGTTTCAGCTGTCTGAGGGTGGAGAATGATCTTTCTGGTGGAGCAGCATCCACAGTATCTGCCTGACAGCAGAGATTCAGGTTCTGCAGTGCTGTGGATGCAAGCTGGGGCTTTGCTCGATCTGAGAGGGGGGCATCTCTAGACCACTGTTGGCTGCACAGCTGCTTTACTGATTGTTGCTGCTTTCACAATTTGTGGACTAACACAAGGAAAACAAAAGTGATGTTTGTCTGAAGACCTTAGAAGTAACCATTAGGTGAAAGGCAGTTGTGTTAGCTAATTGTCGTTGTTGTTGTTATTATTATTATCATCATCAGTAGGGCTGCAACAACAAATCGATAAAAATTGATTATTTAAAGTGTTGGCAACAAATTTGATTGTCAGTTCACCTGTAAACAGAGCTGAGCAGAGCTAGTATCATGGCAGAGGCCGAAAAAATGGTTCGACCGAAATCTAGAGTACAGTAAGAGCAGTTCACACAACATCAAACTAGAAAGTGCACGCACACATCTTTCTATCACTTTTGCATATAAAGTCAGTGATATAATGTCATCGTGTGGATCATTAGGGACCGAGCCAAAAGGCAAGAAGGCGAGGACTCCAGTAGTCCTGCCCTTACCTGGTGGCAAGGACCCTATTGTTCTTGTGTCGTTTTTTTAAAAACATTTTTAATTATTATTCTACCGTCTCTTTGAGCCTTAATTTGACCCCCTAAACCTGCTTGAAAACTCACCAAATTTGGGACGCACATCAGGTCTGGCAAAAAATTAGATAAAATGGAAAAACAAACAACGTCAAGCTCTCTAGCGCCACCTAGAAACACTAAAAACGCCTGATAGGAATGTCATAGAAAGATCAAACCAAAACTCAATTATTTGTCTTATCAAGACCTACAAATCACACCCCTGACCTAAATACAACAGGAAGTGCACATTTTGCCTTTTATCCATCCATCCATCCATCCATCCATCCATCTTCTTCCGCTTATCCGGGGTCGGGTCGCGGGGGCAGCAGCCTAAGCAGGGAAGCCCAGACTTCCCTCTCCCCAGCCACTTGGTCCAGCTCTTCCCGGGGGATCCCGAGGCGTTCCCAGGCCAGCCGAGAGACATAGTCTCTCCAGCATGTCCTGGGTCTTCCCCGGGGTCTCCTACCGGTGGGACGGGCCCTGAACACCTCACCAGGGAGGCGTCCGGGAGGCATCCTGATTAGATGCCCGAACCACCTCATCTGGCTCCTCTCGACGTGGAGCAGCAGCGGGTCTACTCCGAGCTCCCTCCGGATAACTGAGCTTCTCACCCTATCTCTAAGGGAGAGCCCAGCCACCCTACGGAGGAAGCTCATTTTGGCCGCTTGTACCCGCGATCTTGTTCTTTCGGTCACTACCCAAAGCTCATGACCATAGGTGATCATTTTGCCTTTTAAATATATGATTTTTGACGATTTTTCAGGCATTTCAAAATACATACATTATTCCTGCATACTTTCAGCTACAGACTCCATTCAAACGTCAAAATGTAGCCACAAGTCTCATCTATAGATGTGTGTAATTTGGTCTGATCAAGAAGTTTAAATTCTTGATCTGCGGACCCACATGTGCACCTTGTTCCTCTCCCATTCAAATCTCCATACTGTCTGTGCATGCTCTGTCCTCATGCTGTCCAGTCATGAACTACCATGGCAACGACTGTGTGTGTGTGTGTGCGCGCAGCTGGCTCATTTGTGCTATGCAGTCATCCTGATTCATTTCTGGTCTTAATGTGCCACCCAGTGGAGAAAACCACTAATGACTCATGCTACCTGATGAGGAAAAGGTGCCTCAGTTTTCTGTTTCTAGTTCAAGTTTATTGACTGTATTATTATGTTTTTAGATATCTGTGCAGTCTGTCAGCTATTTCAGTGACATTGCTGTCAAAGTCTAGATCAAACACGAATTACAAGAGCATGACCTGCAAACATATCTACAGGTTTCACTGGAAATAAGTTCCTCTCCTGTTTGACTCATCAAAGTGTTGGCAGTTAATTTCAGTTGCTCAGTCTAAATGTCTACACACACAGACAGAGACAGAGAGACAGAGAGAGAGAGAGAGAGAGAGAGAGAGAGTGTGAGTGTTTATGTGTGAGTGTGTACAGTATATATGTGTGTTTGTTTGTGTGTGTATGTGTGTGAGTGTGTGTTTGTGTGTGAGTGTGTGTTTGTGTGTGAGTGTGTGTGTGTGTGTGAGTGTGTATATGTGTGTGAGTGATCTACTTATTGCTGATAAAAGCCCAGGTCTGAAGACATCTAAATGCCCCTAACGGAAACCTTTCTGCTTCGCCACGGCCCGATGTGCTTAAGGGGGCGAGGTCCCGCCCAACGCTGCTTGCAGCTTTAATTTATTACTGATATTTTATATATTTGTGATAAATAATATAACTTTATTTTATGTATATACTAGAACCTCCACTGAATGTTTAAACAAATCTTGTTAATAGATTATAATTTTTCATTTTTCTTTATTATTTATCTTTTATTTATTGTTCCAACAGCTCAGGTTGATTGAACAACAGAAAATACCTCTTTTTGTATAGCATATAGTGTGTTTTTTTTGTTAAAGCTATCAGACATCAACATTTAGTTGTTTTGTTTAAAGTATTATTTATAATTTCATATTACTTTAACAGCTCAGGGACGTTCCAAGCAGCAACGTGTTGTTTGAGCACTTTTTTACATTGTCAGTTTGAAATAATGTAATCGACCAATTTCATTGATTATTAAAATAATCGTTAGTTGCAGCCCTAATTTTTATTATTATCATTATTATTATTTTAGAGTAAGTTAGGGCGAGGTGAACGTTAGGTTGTCTTCATTCAGATAGCAAGCTCAGCTGAGTTTTAGTCATAGATAAAATGATAAAAATGGAGAAAAAGTTAATTGTTGAGGTGCATGATTGCAGTGACACCTCCACAGAGCCTATTGAAGATGAAAGACAGGATGATACAGAGAACAGCAGCTAAAGCTAAAGAGGCAGCACTAGTGAGCTCTCTGTTACAGTGACTGTGCTCTGGCACTGCTGATAATGCTAGTATGTGTTATGTTCTTTTTATCCTTGCTGTCTTTGGTAACATTACTATTAATAACATTCGCTTTTGTGAAACATTAACATTACTTGAAAAATAATTCCAGCATTCTTTTCTATTTGCTGTTGCTCGCCATTGTTGCTTGAATGGATTGACACAGTGCAATACAAATTAAATGTAATATTATTATTATTATTATTACAGCTCCTGAGGAGGAGTTTCCTCAACATATTTTTCCACAAAAAATCTTTATTTTGTTATCATTATAATTATTATTATTATTGTTATTATTATTATTTATTTATTTATTGATTTCATGGTACTGCTGACTGTAAGATGCTACCTTATAGCCACCACAGAGGTGAGTGATCAGGCTTCTAGGGAATAAGCAGATTGCAGAAATGAGCAGGATTCTGACCATGCAAAGCTTTTAAAAACAGTACTAAGTCTTAAAATCAGTTAACTAACAGGTAACCAGTGAAGGTTATCTTAGTCACTCAGGAATAGCTCACACACCCAAAAAACGTATTCTGTCACATTTATGGCCCTTTCTCTGGGATTAAGAAAAAAAAACAGCTGAACACAACTTTCACAAAGAATAAGACCTGTACGGTGATGATTGATCATTGATGGCAACTTCATGATCGCAGTTATATTTTATGATCAATGCCTCACGACAGAGCACATCACAAGTGTGCCCCCGCAATCTGCTGTGTGCATGGAGCTGCTGCTAGCCTCCAGGGTAGCATTACTGTAGGTTGACATCCTGTCTCCAATAGCATGCCCTCAATGCTCTCCAGATGCTTCTGTCAGCAACAGGAACCAGTGTGACTATGATCAAACATTTTCTGTCCTCCTCTGAGCATCTCCTTGCAGCTTTTATCCTTACTGGTTCTGAAATGATCTGGAATGTATTCTTCATTTTTACTTTCAGCAATAGGTAAACAAAAACGTGTCAAATGGAATGAACAAAAACCAACAGTGCTCATCAGAGGCTTAGCTAGAGAGACAAAAAGTGCTGTCATGAATCCCAGTTTCCCAAAACACTATGGCTCCAGGCCTGGAATTACCAGGATCAAAGATGAGCTGACCCCCACCACCTGTCTCTTCCACTCCTGCTTTCTTTCTGCCTTTTGTATTTATCATGTTGCCTTTGAGTATCAACCAGCAGACTACACATGGCAACTTCACATTTCCCCCAGAGACCAGGAAACCAACCAGTGCCAGAATACAACCCTGCTTCACAATCTCTGCCTATCAATTAGCTTTTGGTAATTCAACTATAGAAAAGGTTGAAGTTGAAATAATCCAGGTTTCAAGATTAAAATTTAGCCACCCGCCCTGTTGTGGTGACATTTATTTAAGTTTCACACAGTTTTTCTCTGCCATTAGTGCAGATAAACTGTGATATCTGCACAATGCACAGGTGACATCATCAGAGTTTTTGTTTTTTTCAGATGCACCTGTGAAAGGCACATATTTCAGGTGTTTAATTGTTAGCAGAGTGATATAAATAGTAAAAAGGGCTTTAGTCATAAAGCTTCAAAGCTCCTTATAATTAAAAGTGAGGAGGTTTTCAAAGGCTGTTCCCCTTGAGACTGTCTGAAATGAAGGTGATAATTGTCTTCACTTCAGTCAGGGCTGTTAGGAGAGCTGTCAGACTGGGAATGGAGAATTCACATGATTGGTGATTGGTGCAATGTGAGGAAATTCAGAAAGTGAGTTTCAGTGGACTAATGCACATTGTCAATTTAATTTCTGACTTTGTGGATCCTACATGAAAGGAATAAAGACATAAGCATAGATTGGAATGGACTGTATGTGCAGAAGAATAAATATCCCACAGTCAGTTATGAATGGTCATGAATAAATAAAAAATGAAATAGTTTAAAAAGTTTGATACATTTACAAAATACTGATGAGAGAGAAATATCATAATTTACTATACTATATATTTCTAAATATTATGATGACTGAAATCAGATAAAACAACCGTACTTAAGTAATTACATTAATAAATCAATAAACATCAAATACATGCTCTCAACCTGAGCATATGAGCGGAGTGGAGCGGGGAGCGGAAGGATTTTGTGTTGAGTGACGAGTGGCTTTTTTTAAAAAGGTGGAGCAGAGCCTTATCTCTCACGCCAGTTTCACTCCGTTAAGTTTATAAAACTACCCATATGCACAATTACGCATGGCACAAGCAATAGGCATATCATTTATTTAAGGCAAGTAGCCTACGTTTTATTTACAAGTGAACATTATAGGCTTGACCTAATAGTTTATTTTTTTGTTTTAAAACTGGGATGACTTGCATTTTGTATTTATTTGAGTTAACAATGCTTATTGATTCATCTAACCCTAATCCTCTTGGTTTAAAAATGAAACATTTTAAATGAATAACGTATGGTCTCACTGTTTGGGTCAGCTTAAAAACGAAACATTACCCTTATGTCTTAGTTGAGTTGGGTTGTGGTATTTTTTAAATGGAATAAAAAAATACGTAGCCTGGGGAAAAACGGCCAAACTCATGTTTTATAAGAGCGAGGAGTGGAGTGGACCCGGTCCACTCTGTTCACATGCTCTGCATTAATGCATCATCAGTGACCTGAATAACTGTGAAGATAAGTATCACAAAGCTAATCCATCAGTTAATGAAGTACCCTAGCGGGTTTACACATTGATAATCATGAGCCCGATTGGTAAGTTTAGATCAACAGTCGGATAAGTAAATAAGATCAAGCCAATCAATGAAGCGGTCAGATTTTAGAGCAGAGCAAGGATCCATCAATACATTCATCTAGATTAACTTGATGGCAATTTAATATAATAGGTAGAAACAGCAAATAACTGGCGGCCTGCTACTACAGCATTGACCAAAGTTCTTCCAATATTGGGAAATTATAACATTATTAGGTTTTGCAGAAATAAAGTTAATCCAATAATGTAATAACCTCCTATTACTGTAATCATTTATTACATCATCTGTACAAAGATTATTTCATTTAGTGGGAAATTATTACATTACCAGATTTTACAAGGTTTGTTGCAAATATGGAAATGCTTCATGGGAGCACTAGGCAGCTAGATAGAACAAAAACATGGATTATTAAAGTGTGTATGCTTCTCAGGGGTACAATTGACTTATGAGCTAATACAGAGCATAAGATTGATGGTTCCTGACATTGGTGTACAGTAGGGTTGCACATCTCTCTGTGATAAACGATTCAATATGCATCTAGATACACATGTTACGATTCGATTCAGAAATCCTTTTATTACAGACCGATTCTATACGAATCGATTCAATACAGTGTAAGAACGATACGATTTGATTCTACGGTTAATATTTGTTGTAGATATTTTATAAAATAAAGAAGCCAATTCTATGAAAGTGACAATACAATATTTTCTTTTCAAATACGTAAAAGACCACATATCCCCAAGCATTGTGGCACTGGCAAATGTATTTATTTTTAGACATGGACCAAAAAAAAGTCTGGCTGAGTCGTTGGATGGGAACTCCAGAGGTAAAAGTAGCAGAGAATAGTCACAACAAAGTGCAACATTTCAGCCTGAGCATAGTGTTTTGAACACTAGAATAGGTAACAAAGGTGCAATATGATCACTTCCATTGCTCAGGCTGACGCTGTCGTTCTTCACCTCCTCCATTTTCCGTGTTGTCACTTGTTTATCACTCATGCTAATACCAGCTAGGCGGCTACGGAGTGTCATGGGCAGCTTCAGCTCTCGCGTTGTTTTAGAGACGCTGGCGCATGTGTGATGCCACCAACCGATTCCAAGTCTTGCGATACCCGATCCATGACTCTACAACCGATTCATCCAGGAATTCATGGCTAATTCGTATCGATTGAGGAGGCTGCTACCGATGCAGCCGTATCTCTCACTTGTTGAACCGAATATCCGGTCGCATCGGTTTATCGCTCACAACCGTAGTGTACAGGAGAGGGCCCTCTTACCTTTACCTTCATAGTACAGCACAGTACCATGGCTTAAACAAGCCGGTGTAGACACTGATGCAGGACTGCAGCTGCTGATGCTGCTGTTCGTTTACTATGTAACAGCTGTAGACAAAGAGGTAGAAGCTACACCCAGAAAAGCAGATTTAATAATATACATACATGAAAATCACTCACCTTTCAGCGAAATTCGCCGTTTTGAAACCAAAATAGATGACCTACGTGAATCGTGCAGATCCGATGAGAAAATATTTTTGGGGGGGGGGGGGGGGGGTTGTCAAGTGGCAAGTGATAGTGATTTCGAGGTATACGGGAGCCTTGAATTGGGAAGAGAAAAAAAAAAAGAAGAAGAAGAAAAAAAAAAAAAAAACTCCCACGATCGCGAGAGCACCTGATTGGGTTCTGAATTTTACTGTGCAGTCCAGAGCGGCGGAAGCTTCTCTGCCAGCCGATTTGGAGAGCTGCCGCGTGAGATGTTCTTGGCCTGACTGAATTTCGTGAGTCAGGAGCTCTTTTAACATAGCCTTAACGTTAGCTACAGGACATACGTCACTTGAAGAATTAAAGCTTGCTGAACACAGCAAGAGAAATAACGTAACATTAACGTTAGTTAACAAGCCTCCGGCCTCTAGTTAGCTTGTGCATTTGCAATGAATGTATGAATTTATAGTCATACAAGAATGAGATTTTGTGTCTTTCGTCTGGCTTGTTTAAAAAAAAACAATTGACAAAATAATTATTAATTATTTGAAGATTTATTTAACATTTCACTTTTGTGGTTATTGATTACATTTTACACTGGATATGGTTACAAAATAATCCCTAAATTTGTAGTGTGATACTAGTTTTTCAACTCATAAGGTTGTTTTTTTACCTTGACGCCTGGTCCCAAAACATGTAAGGACTAAAAGGATCCCTGAAAATCACAAACCTGGAAAAGTTGTCAGTCTCATTTCTTCTATAGCATAATGTGACCATGTATAGATACTTTATTATACACTCATAGTGTCTTGTAGTTCTGCTTGAATTTCCTCTCAAAATGCATCAGATTGATGCTTTCAAATATGAAGTATTAAAAATGTTCTTCCGGGGGAGCATGCCCCCAGACCTCCCTAGAGGGGTTGTATCCTTCTCACCTTTTTCACCCATGACCCGTTTTCATGTCTGCATATAAATAATAATTATACAAATTAATAATACTCAAAAACATAATAGGGACACTGTCTCCATTGATTTAATAATTAATGAATTAGTAGGAAAAATAAGTAAATTATATGAATCGTTCTGACATCTGAAAGTCATGAACTCTCAATACAGTGATCTCCATCTCTAATAAGAACAGACAAATACTACGACTTGGCTAAACATTTTTGATATTTATTGAACTACCAACGGTAGTGAATGGGAAACTAATTGTGAAAGGGAAACTAATTGTACATATATACAATTAGATGAATGAATGAATCGGGGAAAAAAAGAAGGGTTTTGCCAACAGAATTAATTAAATTAATGAATGTTGTCAAAAACACAGCGAGGGACTAAGACTCTACAGTTAATGAAAATTAAATTCTTGAATAGCTTTTGTATCAACTCTGAGGTTGTTTACTTCAAGTCTTGATGATGGGCAAACTTCCCAGAAAGCTCCGAGCAATGCAAAGCAGACTTGGTAATCTTTGGGTTGCCAGGATAACAACCAGATGAGAGCCACTGCAGTTTTGGTGAAAGGCTTTGGTTCAGCAATCCTGTAGTACAGTGAATCCAGTCTCAGACAAGCACAGCAGGGAGGTGTACCAGTCTCAGTGCATTCAGTGGCAGGCTGTAGAGTTGGATTGAGGGAACTCTAGACTAACCATAAGAGTACTTAGAAAAGTATTTTAAAAAGTTTAACTACAGGGTAATAAATGGGTGATAATAGATTATTATTAACAGTGTGCAATGTCTAATGGTTGCTATGGCTTGTTTTTAGTGAGAGTTTCCTTTCTGGAACTCTGAGGGAAATCAAAATAAGACAATCCCCATGTAGCACACACCTTGGTAAAGATATATACTTTTCTACATTTTAGCAGGCATTTTTTGACAGTTTTGGACAATCACTGTGAGTAAGAAGAGAGAAAGAGGGAAGAACACACTCAGAGAGGAGCAACCCATTAGTAACCAAGCTCTTTCACAAACACCTCTGCAATTGCTGGACTGAACAAAAAAACCCAAAACCCTTCTTCTGCATTGCCTCTATGCATTGCCTGTTGGCACCTACGTCCTGTCGGAGTCATACTTCATTTTATGGCACTCACTCGTGTTGTTCTCTTGTGATTAGATCCCTGCTTGTGTTGTAACAGCTCTCACATCAATGTCGTAAGACCTGGTCATCCCAGAAGGTGCTACAGCAAAATTAATCTGCGTCTTTTCAAAATATCTAGTTGTAAAAGCTTGGTGACAAAGTGAGTTAACCAACAAGTCGCAAGGCTTGTTGGTTAACTGGTGTAACTGGCGAACACTATTCAATCACAATATCTCCCAGAGCTTCACTCTATTTTCTCTCTGTGATAAGTTGGTTTTGATGCCACCTTGTGGCTTTAAATAGAAAACCACTGTTGTTATGGTGCTTTATGGTTGGCCAACAATTTAACAGAAACTCTGTAAACCTTTTACAACATGTGGTGTAGTCCATAGTCATATATACGTAGACGCCGCATTGGCTGCTGCTGCCGACTGGAGCTATACGTGCCCACACTCTGGCCATCTTGGTACAGGGCTACTCGCTCCTGCAGCGCTTTATGTCTATAGAGGAATAACGTGTTTGCATTATTAAAAAGTGATCATACATCGCTCAATTGTAATAAAATTTAAAATAAAATTGCTCAATTGTCAACATATATTCACACGGGTTGTTTGTTACAAATGTCAGACAGATAGACAGACAGACAGATAGATAGACACGTTTTTAACAAATCAAACCGTTTGGAAAGTTTGATTTCGAGATTTCAGTGAATAATTCTACTTTGAAAAAGTGCAGTACCTCTTACCTCCATAGATATACATTCACTACTGCCTCTGCTAGCCCTGTACCAAGATGGCGGCGCTTTAGGCACGTCTCTCCACAGTCAATGCAGCGTCTACGTATACATGTCTATGGTGTAGTCTGTTTCCTGCAGTTGCTAAGTAAACGTGTTCCTGACTTCAACTCACTGCCTGATTTTTGAGTCCTCCCAAATATATTACATTCTCTAATGTCCCTTTTTTGTTCTGACATTTTGTTCACTAATGAAAACAATTTTGTTCAATAAAATAGAGTTATTGAAGAGGGAAAATGAAGCACTTAAAGCTTTACTCAGTCACTCAGTATTTGCACCATCAACTGTTCTTGAAGTGGTATGCTAACCAATACTTTTTTGTGCAGCAGAGGAGGTTAGTAAAGTAAATTGTGCAACAAAACTACTAAGCTATGATAGCGTCCTGCAGTTCTCAAAGGTCAGCGTTGTCAAGATGGCTAGCTTTATCCACTGAAAGCAACTGAATTCCTGGTGAAATAGCTCTATTTGAGAGGCTACTATGACCATGCCTTTAGACTGAACCTGAGCCTTAGCATCATTGTGTATTCCTGCACCAGGTAGGTAGGTATCCACCTTAAAAAGTTATTTGAACCCAATATTTTCCACTAACTAAAGTACACCTAAAATTATGTTGTGCAGCATTTTTTCAGATAATATTGAATTTGTGTTCCAACTGGAAAACAAACACAACCAAAAAACCAAAACCCTGGTAAACCAAATTTAATTGGTATGGGAACGGTAAACATGAAATTATTACCCATTCTGCCAGTCTGTAAACATCCATCACAGTTTATAGACCTGCCTCCTGGTTCAACTTCAATTTAGCCTACTTGGCACCAAATACAGTGTTTTAGACCATCTAGCTAACTTGGTGTTTGTTTGCAGCTGATGGCATGAGCTTTTTAAACCTAAGTTGCAAGAAAGCATAGTTTTCCTGTGAGCGCAGTGCTGGCAGATGTAAAACATGAATCATTTTTGTAGCAGCTATTTGCAGTGGCAAGTATACTGTATAAGTAGGCTTGCTTCTCAGGATCATGCTACAAGTTAAACTAAACAAAAAGTATTCCTAGCTCAAAAGAAGGCTTAGTTATTTATTACATTTCCTACGGCCTCTGGAGTAAATGTAAATCAAAAACTAAACTGCATTTGTCATACAGCAGTTTTGGTTTGCCATCAACAGATTAAGAACAGCTGATGCAGATATTTGACTCTAAACATAGATGTAACACAATTGTAGCATTGCCCATATGTACCAAACACTTTCTCTCATCACTTTCCTCTCTAGACCTCCCAGGAGTTTCTAGCCCAGCTGATGAATAAACTCGGGGGTAAAAATCCAGAAGAGACTGGTGGTTTCCAGGAAGCCCCGCTGGCCTATGATGCTGTTTGGGCTCTTGCTCTGGCCCTCAACAAGACTGTGGGGCCTCTAAAGTCCATTGGTCATCGGCTAGAAGATTTCAACTACAACAATCGAGGTATCACAACCGAGATCTACCGAGCCCTCAACACCAGCTCCTTTGAAGGAGTTTCAGTGAGTACAAAAATCCTGATGAAAAGGAAGGGGGTGGTGAGGTGCAGAAAAGTGAGAAAGGGCTGAGAGTGCCTGACTGAAGGACATTCTGCCTTTTTCTTGTAGGGTCACGTTGTGTTTGACGCTCAAGGTTCTCGCATGGCCTGGACCCTCATTGAACAGCTTCAAGGTATGCCACAGTACATGCCCCTCCTTTAAAGTAGAATTCATTTTAATAATCAGCTTATTATATACAACATCCTGCTACCATGTCCTTTTCATCACACTGTAGTAAATGCATAGCCATATAAATGTATTCATATATATTGTTAGCTTGGTTTGAAGTATTTATCATTTAAGATTGTTTATGGTTCTACCGCCATCACACAGCGGATTAAAACTCCCTTTTAACAGGAAGAAACCTCAGGCAGAACCAGGCTCAAAGTGGGAGAACATCTGCCTCGACTGGTTGGAGTAGCATATTTAGATAAAAGAATTGGGGTATCGGTTGGGGTAGAGAGGAGAGGGAAGCACATTGAAGAGAGAGAGAGAGAGAGAGAGAGAGAGAGAGAGAGAGAGTCTCATGATCTTCACTTTGCTTCCATATAGGAGGATTGGTTCTCTCATGTCTCATGATCACTTATTATTGTTTATTATTTTACACACACACACCCACAGAGAGAGACACTAGTTTTTGTCAGAACGCGTGCAGCTTCGTTCTGGACCAGCTGGAGAGTCGTGGACTAGTTTTTTAGCATTGAGACAGGATGCAGATGAAAAAAGGCAGTCCTTGAAATGTGTTTTATGTGGGAATTGAAGGACAGATCCTGATCAAATATAACTCCTAGGTTCCTTACAGTGGTGCTGGAGGCCAGAGTAATGCCATCCAGAGTAGTTATGTCATTTGATAATGAATTTCTAAGGTGTTTAGGGCCAAGCACAATAACTTCAGTTTTTAATAACTTCAGAGTTTAATAACAGGAAGTTGCAGGTCATCCATGTTTGTAGTTTGGTTAACTGGTTGCTTTCATCTGGCTTTATTGATAGATATAATTGAGTATCATCTGCATAACAATGAACATTTATTGAGTGATTCCGGATAATGTTTCCTAAAGGAAGCATATATAAGGAGAATAGTATTGGTCCAAGCACTGAACCCTGAGGAACACCGTGTCTAACTTTTGTTTGCATGGAGGATTTATCATTAACATTTACAAACTGAAATCTATCTGATAAATGGGACTTAAACCAGTTATGCAGTTCATTTGATGCCAATTAAATGTTCAAGTCTCTGTAACAGGATTTGTCGAAGGTAGCACTAAGATCTAACAGAACAAAGGCAGAGAGAAGTCCATTATCTGCTGAAGTTAAAAGGTCATTTGTCACTTTTACTAGTGCGGTCTCTGTGCTATGACGAGCTCTAAATCCAGACTGAAAATCCTGTTACTATGTAGAAAGTTACACAGCTGATTGCCGACTGCTTTCTCAAGGATCTTAGAGAGAAAGGGGAGGTTAGATATAGGTCTGTAGTTGGCTAGAACCTCTGAATCAAGAGCAGGCTTTTTAAGAAGTGGTTTAATTACAGCTACCTTAAAGGACTGTGGTTCATATCCTGTCACTAAAGACAGATTGATCATATCTAATAAGGAAGTGCTAACTGAGGGAAAGCAGCCTAGTTGGAATCGAGTCAGGTTGATGGTTTGGAAGAAGTTATCATTGAAGTTACTTCTATAAGGTCGACTGGAGAAAAACAGTCTAAATATATATACAAGGTTTAACAGTGACAGTGTCCTGTGTTAGAGGATATATCAGTGCTTATTGAGGGCACGAGGTAATTAATTTTGTCCCTAATAGTTAAAATGTTATTGTTAAAGAAACTCACACAATACAAATTCAAACATTATTAAATAATGGTCTGATAAAGAAGGATTATGAGGGAAAACTATTACTGTAAATGTTCAACTTCAATACCATATTTCAGAACAAGGTGGAGGGTGTGGTTATAACAGTGAGTGGGTTCATTCACATTTTGAGAGAAGCCAATTGAATCTAATAATGAGATACATGCAGTGCTAAATTTATCATTATCAACATCCACATGAATGTTAAAGTCACCTACTATAATTAATATCAGTACTAAGGACTAAATTTGATAAAAACTCTGAGAAGTTAGATAAAAAGTTTGGCGTATGGGCCAAGAGAATGGTATACTTTAGCAAACTGTACAAGATAATATGTGCTGTCTGTTTAGTATGTTTGTCATAATGAATATGCAGTATGGGGTGTTTTAACCCAGTGCGCAAAATACAAAATAAAAATGCAAATATGTTATTTCACGAAAAGTTTCTCGTGCTCACGTTTAATTTTGTTTCTTTTCCCCATGTCCCTTTACGGGCTCCGTACATGGCAGTATTACTTGATTTCATCTTTGTTAAAGTACCATCGCATAATGAAGTGACTATACATTTATTAACCTAAGTGATTTATTGTTAACTCACTCTTTAAACGTGTCCTCTGCAAAAATGTAATGATTACTCTGAACCAACATACATGCTTTCTAGTTTTCATGTTGAACAGTTGCATCACAATTTTTAATTTTTAAATAGGATAGACCTGACTGAGTGATCACATTGCAATGGTAGTGTGTTATCTATAGTGGTGGGAGTGTCTGTCTATCCTTTGTGTTTCTCAAGATCTGTTACTATTGGAGGCTGATTGTGTTCTTGGGACTGACTAAAAATTAACCTTGTTTTTTTTTCTATACTGGCCTCCATCATCCCAAAAGATGAGGGTCAGTGATGAGCTGCAGTTTGTTTGATGGTAATTAGAAGCATGTTGGCCCAGAGTAGTTCTTTGGTTGAGTCTATGCTAAGTGGAAAAAAACATGGAAATGAAAATGCTCATTCAAGCCTCTTGTCGTTTTCTAATCATAAGCATTAATTGGCTCTGTGTAGTCTGGAGGTCCACAGTTTGTAGTAGTAAGCACTTGTTGTAAGACTTCGAAATGGACGAGTTAGTATAGTGCAAGACACTGTCATGTTTTGCAGTATGTATGTGTGGAGGCAGGCTCTGTAACAGCATAGCAAGTATCACTGTAGCCAACTAGCAAATCCTGGGAAATATAAATATGTCTCAGAGCTCCAGGGGCTACATGGAGAATAAAACTGAGTATTTGTTGATATTGAAGGTAGCATGGCAGAGGATAAAAGGCTAATCATCTCTCTGTAATTCTTTACAACACTGAACAGTTGTGTGATACTGCATTTAAAGTGCCAAACTTCTCTTCCTCACACAGTCCATGAAGTGAATAACAGCATGTAAGCAAACCTGGAGTATATAATGAATGCACAATGCAGCCTTATATTAAATAACATAACTAATGAGTTTTTGACAATACAGAACTACGACCGTAAAATGTTATATTTCACAAGCAGGGATGTCCTGATCAAACGTTTTTGGCCTCTATCTTGATCCAAGTACTTCTTCAAAATGTATTTATGCTGAGTCCTGTCAGATACTTAAATGTCCATGTAAAGTAAGAATAAATGTGTTCTGAGTGTGACATACCTCAGAAAAGTGTGTTAACCACCCTGCCAAATTTGAATGATTAAAAAAAAATAATCAGATGAAATTATGCTTCACCTGTCAAAGTCACCACCTCTACCAGAAACATGGACACTACGTCTGAGAGCTTTTCTGCTGCTAACTCAGCGGCTAGCTCAGCTAACTGGCTAACTGTAGTAGTAGTATTAGTAGTAGTAGTAGTGTGTGCTGAATGTATTTGTACCTCTACAGCAGCAGGGGCGGGTTTATGATTTTCAGACCCGCCCACTAAATCCTGAACACAGGAATCTTGAAACACAGTTTGTGAAGCCTAGCTCCACAATTCAAATCTAAATGGTTGAAATGCTTTTTACACCTTTTTTAGAAATACATTCATGACCTATTTAATGTGTTTAGAAGAAAATGTTTGAATTCACTTTACATGGTCTTTAAAAAACCCAGTTGCAGCACAGAACACCAGTGAGCAGTTTTAAATGATCTTTATTTTAGTCCGCAAGGTAACTGAATACTCAAGGTCAGGGACAGAAGGCTGGTGCATTTACCAGGGAAGACACAGGGGGAGGAGGAGGAGGAGGAGGAGGAGGAGGAGGAGGAGGAGGAGCCCTAACCCTAACCCTAACCCAGGTGAACAGAGTTAACTGATGAGGTGGGTGTGGCTGATTAGCAGGAGTAGAGCAGGGGTGTGGTGAATGGAAAGTTACCAGCAGCAGTAGAAGAGCAGAACAGGCTGTGACAAAATTTATGACCTATTTTATGTGTTTTGAAGAAAATGTCTGATTTCACTTTACACAGTCTTTAACTTTAACTCCTGACATATTTAGATAACTACTATAGACTACTAAACTACATCTTATTTTACACAAGCTGCTTGATCCAAATACTGAAAGTTGTAGTTAAAAATATTAAATTGATCAGCTTCAATTATTGATATATGAGTTTATATGAATTTATATAAATCTTTATTTATATAGCGCCAAATCACAACAAAAGTCATCTCAAGAGACTTTACACATAGAGCAGGTCTAAACCGTACTCTTCAGTCTAACTGGGAGAAAGCGACATCTGAAACTGACATGACACAAGAGACTCTGTTGGAGTTGTTAGAACTACAGAAACATTTGTAACAGAGCAGTCAGTCCCTCCAGGATTTCGCGGGATTTTTTTTTGATTGTTGCGGCCTAAAATGCCTGATTTTGCGGCAGCATTTTAAAAAATTGCGGTAAATGCGATGTTTTAAGCACTTTTGTTGCAATTAAATTGCGGGAGACAGTGAAAATTGCACACACACCATCTCTGATCTCATTACACATTCAACTTCATATTTCGAAGACAGTTTTCACACCGTTTAACATTTTATTTGACAATATTTATCTCTCTCACAGACACATGCACACACAGCACAGACACACATACACAGACAGAGACCAGTGATGCACGGGTCGGCTTTTTTTAACACCCGCCCCAACCCGACCCGCCAGGAGATCCAACCCGCCTCATCCGACCCGCAAAAATGCGCTGATCATGACCCGAACCCGACCCGACCCGAGGAGCAAAAAAATAAAGCCAGTGAACGTATTGCCATGGAACCTACCGATGAGAACTCATTTGTGACACTGTAAGCCACAGATGGACAAGGATTTGCACTGGATTCACAGTAAAGATTATGATACAATTTCATGAAAGATTAATTGAATACCAAACAACAACAAATACACTGTAAGATTGATTTTCGTTCTTTATTGAACGCCCTGCGCACAAATACAAACACACACAAATGTGCACACATGCCAAACATGGTCAAAACTGTAATATCTGCTATCTGAGAACTTACATTTTAGTGAACTGATCTTTGATCACTTGAAAAAAGTTTAAATTGAAGTAATAGATCATATATTGTAGGTAACAATGATATTTCAACAAAACGTATATGTTTAAATTGAAGAAGCGCAGAGCATATAATGATATTTATAGCTGATGACTCTCACAGATCGAGAGGTGAATTAATCTTCTGATCACAATTTAACTTTAGCGTCACTAAGCTATGAAACACATCCGTGTAGGTTATTATTGATTGAGCACAACCATAATGTTGATTCGGAGTGACACCCAACTGTGTTAGGACATGGCGTCAGGTTTGATCTGAAGAGATTGTGGAAAAACGGCACTATCAAGCTTCAGCTCTCTCCCGTTGCCATGGAGATTCAAAACAAAGCAGACAGAGACACACACAATATTGATCTCCCTCACAAACACATGCACACACAACACATACACATACACAGACAGAGACACACACAATATTGATCTCCCTCACAAACACATGCACACACAACACATACACATACACAGACAGAGACACACACAATATTGATCTCCCTCACAGACACATGCACACAACACAGACACACAGATACAGACACACAGAATTAGTTGAGTTTACCGTCGCGGCAGACGGTATTTTTTGCCGACCTCACTCCTCCAATTTGCGGAAAAGTTGTGGTGATTGGACAAAATTGCAAGGCCCGCACATAATCGCGTGGATTGGTTGAATTTGCGTTAATTGTTGCGATCGCGACATCGCGAATTCCTGGAGGGACTGAGCAGTGGTATTACAGAATGAAGTATGTTCCCTCTTTGCTGGATTACAGACACTGGCCGCAACGTTCACAAAGCCAACCAGGGCTGTTGTTAACCAAAGAAAATCTTAGTCAACTGAAATTTTATATAATCTTCAACTAATGCCTACCACACACTAGAAGACTTTTGAATGGACTTTTTAGTCACAGACTAAGATTTTGCAAAGACTGGGGATCTTTCAGGGTCACTATTTACAAGACTGCAAATAGATTCCTTTTAAGATTGTTTCCCATCCTGCTCCTTGTGAAATTTACAAGAAGTAAAATGTTGAATAATGGAGAAGAAACAGAAGCTGATTTTGGCCACAGCTGCCCCTGTGTGTGGTGTGGTTTGTTCCTAAAAACTAGCTAAAAGGAAATGCTAATTTATTAATTGGGCTAGAAGTCAACCAGTCAGAGGATATTTTTCTTCACCATTGATGATGAGAGGTTCATCTTAGAAGTGGAAAATCACACGATTTAATATGACATTACCGATGACCACCACTGCTGTAATGACTGTCCTGGCTTCCTCTCCAGGTAGAGAGGTGGCTCTCTTCTAGGATGCTGCACTTCTGAAACACTCTTGATGGAGTTCTGTCCTCTACCATGTAGAGGACAGAACAAAACCACATTTCAGTCTGATTGCAATGCAGCTGTGGCTGGCACTGTGTGCTCTGGTATTAACAATCCTTCAACATTACATGGGCTCATTTGATTCAATGCAAGAAAATGTTTGTATTATTTTTCCTAAAATTCTCTCTTTACCTAACCACCTCCCCAAACTCTCTTCACTGCATAAAAAATAGAGATGAACTGTGCAACACCCACTCAGCTGTGCACAACTTCTATAGTATAGTCTATATAGGTTATGACAGACGTGCTCTGCTGTGGCCATGCTGCATCTGTGCCCAGTGTATTTTGGCCATAAGGCACAGAGTTTCTGCTGGAGTAAACAGAGCTGCAGTATTCTGTGTTATGTCAAATATGATTCAGATTTTCCTCAGAATTGTATTTTCTCAGGTTCGATAAGTGTCTGAAACAACCAGGTGTGTTCTACAAAATTTTAATCTTCCTGTTAGTTAATGAGCCATACCTGGCCTGTAGCACGTGTAGACCAAGATTAATTATAAAATCCAAGAATGGCAAATCAGTATTTGTCAAACTAATGTATGATCATATTTGTCCTCTTTTCTGCAGTATTAGTCTAGCATTATGTTAGCTGTTGTCCTGTAAAGGCTGTACACAGACGTCCTTGTCCCCAGCCTCTTTTTTTCCCAAGTGTCCCACTAACCAGTAGTGAAAGTACTACACGCAGGTGTAACTAACACCACTAATGATGGCTGGACTTCAAGGTGTTCCAGTTCCAGAATCCTGGTGTTGTCTGTACTTTTTCACTTACATGATTTAATGAGAACACTGAATCATTACTGCTATCAGTTACAGCTGTGTATTTCTTGCAGTCTCATGTCAGAACCCAGATCTTCTGTGGAGGGCTGTTGGAGTCATGCTGAACAGGCTCTATTGTTTTTGTAGTTCAAGCCAGTTTGGCAAGAAATTCAAGAACCCCTTTGTACCAAATAATGCAGAAGAGGAGTCACAATTATACTTGAAAAATAGAAAATTAGATAATAAAAATTATAAATAGCTGCTTCATTAAATGAAGCAATATTACACATGAGGGTATGCTTTACTGTCGTTGGTACGACAGTGATGCAGACGACCAAGACGCTTTATAATGACCAAGCAACAGAAACAATTTCTAGTCCCTGTGAAGTCAACCGGCCTACTGGAGCGAATGCTTTCTAGAGATTGTGGGATTTTCCAAACTGAATAAATACCACAATTATAAACACAAAACTACATTGCCAGGTCAGTACTGTTGTAACCAGTCAGATTGGTGTGTGAATGAGAATGAATGGTTAGCTTCCCCCTGATGAGCAGGTAGGTACCCTGTGTGGTAGCCCCTGCCATCAGTGGATGAATGTGTGTGAATGGGTGAATGAGATGTAATGTAAAAGCGCTTTGAGAGGTCATAATTACTAGAAAGTGTTATATAAGTACAGTCCATTTAGCTGAACTGCGAGGTAATATTTGTCTTTAGTCTTAAAGACTGTGTAAACATTTTCTTCTAAACACATTAAATAGGTCATAAATGTATTTCTAAAAAAGGTGTAAAAAGCATTTCAACCATTTAGATTTGAATTGTGGAGCTAGACTTCACAAACTGTGTTTCAACATTTCTGTGTTCAGGATTTAGTGATTAGCATAAACCCGTCCCTGCTGCTGTAGAGGTATAAATGCATTCAGCACACACTACTACTACTACAGTCTACAGTTAGCCAGTTAGCTGAGTTAGAAGTGGTGACTTTGATTGACAGGTGACACTTGGTAGGGGGCGGGGTTTCAGCAGACTCGGCGGGCACTCCCACAGCATTTGGTAGCAGAGAAAGAGACTGAGTTTTACACAACTTTGAAGCCTAATTTCATATATTTGGTGATTTTTTTAATCATTCAAATTTGGCAGGGTGGTTAACAACACACTTTTCTTTGGTATGTCAAACTCAGAACACATATTTATTCTTACTTTACACGGTCTTACTTAGGAAGTTACTGATGCTTTTCCTACTATTGATACAAGAAAATCAACTGGAGCAGATAAATTCTTATTTTCTTAAACTGAATGAAAATCTGACTATCTCAACTGGAATAATCCACATAGCCTGGAAAACAGCATCTGTCCTTCCCCCTACATAAATGTGGTTATGAATGTAAAGTAAATAAATAGCGCCTTATTGCCAAACCATGTTGCCTTACTAAAATACTGGAAACACTGGTTAATAATCAGCTCAGATTTGATCTCTCTTTGTTCTCTGTACTCACCCCCTTTTAGGTCTATGCATAGCACCATAAATGCAAAAGGACTTGTGCTGCTCTGTTTGTAGACCTGTTAAAGGCATTTGATGCTGTTGATCAGTATTCAGTACTTCGACTTTCCTGTATTGGTTTTGATCCTGTCAGTTGTCTACAGTTTGAAAACCACCTCTCTAACAGATTACAGCATGTTACAATGGATGATGTCTGATATCCTAATACTGATATCCTAAATATTTCAAAAGGTGTTCCACAAGGTTTGGTGTTAGGTCCAATATTGTTCTTAGTTCACATAAATGATACCGTCCCATCTTCTGAATCTTACAAATTCCAACTTTATGCAGATGATTTTTTGGGCTTTTTGCCTTTATTGTACAGAGAGACAGAGAGGGGGGAATGACATGCAGGATAAGACCACTCGGTGCGGGATTCGAACCGGGTTGCCTGCAGCGAGGACTGTAGCCTCTATACACATGGGGCGGGTGCACTACCCACTGAGCTATGCTCAACCCCAGTTGACACAGTTTTATATGGAACTTCAACTCCTCAGTCAACCAGTGAACATCTGCAATCTGCATTTGATTCACTTCAACTTCAATTACATAGAAATAAGTTAGCTATACAGCTATACAAAATGAAATGGATGCTGTCCACTAAGAATACTTACACTGAATCCAGTAATATTATCTCTGCTAATGGCACATGCATAGAGAAAGTGCCCCAGTATAAATACCTTAGCATCTAGCTAGACAATAATCTCAACTTTAAGCATCACATTAACACATCTACGTATTGGTAAATTGAGAACAATCATTTTCGAATCACTATTTTTATTCGTTTTAGATAATGGAGATGTCATTTATAGAAAAGCAGCTGTTTCTACATTGAATTCACTTGATGCTCTGTGCCACTCAGCCACCTGAGTGGTGCCAGAGGAAATACAAGGCAGGCTTTTTGTTAGTGTTAGAAATATAGCACCTGTGATGTTCACCCTGTAATGAGCACTTACTGAATGTGTGGCTTACTAAGAAAGTAGTAGTAGTAGTATAGTAGTTTTTATGCCTCAGCCTTTGCTGTAGAGCATAATAAGTGCATCTAAGTGGGGCACTGTAGTTGACTGCTTAATTATTACTTGACAATTAGGAGTGTAGTCCAGTGGGTGGTGGTGGATGCCCCTGGGCTTTGCCTCTGTGCCACTGCACTGGGATAGTAAAGTGTTATTACAGCAAGCCACAGGAATGTGCTACAGCTGATGACGGGCCTGTTTCTCATATGGGTGGTTTTTTCCTCCCCTAAAAGAGGCTTGTGGGGATTTCTCTGGCCTGGATTTCATTAATGAAATATCTCATAAAGTGTATTGGTTCATGAAGCGGAATGACAAGGACGCAGGGCATCAGTTTGTCAGGTCTGGTGCCTTTATAGACACCAAAATGTGTGCATACTGACTGTATCTGGCAAACACACACACACACACACACACACACACACACACACACACACACACACACACACACACACACACACACACACACACACACACACACACACACACACACACACACACACACACACACACACACACACACACACACACACACACACACACACACACACACACACACACACACACACAACATTATTTATACATTTCTGTTTGTATACAGATTAAAAAACTGAGATATAACTTGTTAATCAGTGACCTTTAGAGGTCCTACTAGTTGTATTTTTGAACTTCAGACAGTCAAGCTAGCTGTTTCCTCTTGCTTTGTGTTCTCATGCTAAACTAGGCTAAACATGAGATTAATATGCATCTACTCATCTCACTGTTGGGAAGAGAATGATTCATTTATATCAAATTTGACTGATTAAATATTGTATTGAATTCTATGATACATACAGTCATGTGAAAAAATTAGGACACCCTGTTAAACATTCCGTTCTTTATTAAGAAATGTTCACATATCAATGTCTAATCTCGTTGATATTTATCTCTGGAAAAGAAAGTTATTCAATTGCGGATAAACAACAATAAATAACCTTGTTTTATTCATTAAACAAAAGATAACAAAAATATGTATTCTAATTGGAGGAGTTAGGACGGAAGTTAGGACACCCTACCCCCTAATAGCTAGTGTTACCCCCTTTGGCTGAAATAACTTCAATGAGACGCTTCTTGTAGCCATCTACCAGTCTCTGACATCGGTCTGAGGAAATTTTGCCCCACTCCTCAACACAGAATTCTTTCAGCTATGAGATGTTTGAGGGGTTTCTTGCATGCCCAGCCCGTTTCAAGTCACCCCACAGCATCTCAATGGGATTAAGATCTGGGCTTTGACTCGGCCATTCCAGGACTCTCCATTTCTTACTTTTCAGCCAGTCCTTGGTGGATTTACTGGTATGTTTTGGGTCATTGTCATGTTGCAGGGTCCAGTTCCGCTTCAGCTTTAATTTTTTTACAGATGGTCTCACATGTTCCTCAAGCACCCTCTGATACACAGTAGAATTCATAGTGGATTCTATGATGGTGAGTCAGCCACGTTTTGCTACAGCAAAGCATCCCCAAACCATGACACTTCCACCTCCATGCTTCACAGTTGGTATGAGGTTCTTTTCCTGGAATGCTGTATTTGATTTACGCCAAACCTGTCATCTGTTCTGGTGTCCAAATAATTCAATTTTAGACTCATCTGTCCAAAGAACATTATTCCAGAAGTCCTGGTCTTTGTCTAAGTTCTCTCTGGCAAACTTCAGTCTGGCCTTCACGTTTTTCTTAGACAGCAAAGGTTTCCTCCTTGCACACCTCCCATGAAAATTGAACTTGTGTAGTCTTTTTCTGATTGTAGAGGCATGTACTTTCACATCAACAGTAGCAAGAGTGTGCTCACGGGACCTACTCCCGTGATGACATTTTAGGGTTGTTGGTGATTTCTTTAAGCATCTTGCGATCTGCTCTCGAGGTGAACTTGCTTGGACGGCCAGACCTGGGCATGTTAGCAGTTGTTTTGAATGTCCTCCACTTGTAAATTATTTTCCGGACAGAGGAATGGCTGATTTCAAATTATTTTGAGATCTTTTTAAATCCCTTACCAGACTCATAAGCTGCTACAATCTTCTTTCTGAAGGCCTCAGACAGTTCTTTCGATCTCACCATGGTGCTCACTCTCATTTCAACAGTCAGGGGCACACCAAACTAAATGTTTGAGGTTTAAATAGGGCAAGCCTCCTTCAAAATGCTGATTAACAATGTTCTGATCATTTGCACTTGATGTGATACACCTGTGTGTGATTTTAGCCATTTTAAGTGGGAATGAATGTGGGGGTGTCCTAATTTATTCCTCACCAGAAATTGCATTTTTTTAAAATTACATTTTACAGAAAGTTTTAAAAAGTATTTTCTTCAGTTTTAATTGTTTAGTTATATTACTTGAATGTGTCAGTATTGTTAAAATTGATATTAAATATCCATATGTCCAAATATGTTAAAAAACTCACAGGCTTTCATAGGGTGTCCTAATTTTTTCACATGACTGTATATCACCAGGTTTGGGTATTGTTTAACAGTTTGAAACACTAGTGCTGATGGCATGATGACATGAGCTAAGTTTTTGTCTCACTACTTAAATTCGACTTTTGGATACTTACTTTGAGAACTATGAATACGTATTTTAACAAGCCCCCTTTTTTTATATTTAACAAAAAAGACCAACGTTCTCAAATGTTACATTTTCCTTAAATTGTGTAAGAACTAAAATAGTCTAAAAAAAGAATAAAAGCTGCCTGGACAAAGAATAAGTAAGCATAGTTACACATCTGACCAGACATGTTATGCCAGTTTTGATAATTGTAAGTATTTGGTATCTTTCAATAAAGTACTGAGGTTGTATAGTCAGCCCTACCTGTAGAATTCTTCAGAGATAGTGTGACCTTCTCTCTGCCCCCCCTCCCTCTCTCTCTTTCCCTCTCACAGGAGGGAGTTATAAGAAGATTGGATACTACGACAGCACTAAAGGCAATCTGTCCTGGTATGGGAATGACAAGTGGATAGGTGAGGAACATTCATCTTCCACAGCCCCTTAATTTTTCTCTTTATCACTGTCTGTTGCACTCCTTCTACCTTCTAATCTCCTGTTTTCTTTGACCCTGCAGCCTCCCCTTCTAATTCCTCTTTCCTTCCTCCTTTATTGCCCTCTCTCTGTCTGTCTCCCTCCTACTCTCTACATACAAGGTTAACTGCTCTCCCTCTTACTTTTCACGGCTCACCACATATTCCAGTGATTCCACAGTGAACAGGGGTACGGTTAAGCATGGTGAGGGAGCAAAGATTTCATTCCATTTACTAATTAAACATGAAAACGAGTTCAAATCCACAACAGCAGTGCAATAAATACAAGATGCTAGTTGACAGTCTAAACAAAACAGGGGAACACAGTCTGGGTGGTGGTGTAATGAGATTGGAACCTATGACCTTGACTTTGAGGAATGAAATTGTGTGAGCATCCATATCAGTTCTGCCTCCCTGAACACTGACAAGATGCAGATCTAACTAATGCTCTTAAAACTGTAGAGGATGGTGCAAGTACGTGAAGTGGAAAACAAAAAATAATGCAATAGTCATTGAAGTGTAGGAGGAGAAGGAGAAGAGTGGCAGAGGATCAACCTTCAGTTGATTTTTTTTTTGTTTCCTTGTCTCAGAGACCACTGATTGGATTTCCTGTAGTTTGAAGATTGCATTGGTTAATGCTCAGAGTGAGGTGGGAGGAGCAGGGTGACTGTTCCAGAAGTGAACAAGGTGACACACTGGTTACTGACTGGCTGACAGAGTGGAGGCTGTATTCCAGAAATAACATGTTTACAGTAAAAACAATAGCTGATAACAAGGATGTTATTGTAAGGACCTTACCAGGATTATGAAATATCCATTTAACCCCTTTGTTACAAATCACATGTACCATAACTTCTCAAGATGTGGCTGAAACTGTTACTCACTTCAACTGTAGAGAGACTAAGACTTTCATGTATACAGGCTCGTATTAAAGACAGTTATACTATATAACAGGGATATTTAATTAAAATTCACTGAGGTCCAATTTGTGTACATTTCCTCAAGTGAAGGTCCTGAACATCATAATGTTTGTGTTGTTTTTCAGTAGCTTGACGTAGCATTGTTGTTCCATCAGTATCTGTGTCTAGTGGCTAGATTGTAGACTATCACATAAATACAATGGAATTCATTTATTAGTATTTATACTGAACTTGTGGGATTCAAATAAATAAATACATAAATAAAGAATGAAGTGCATTACAGAAAGCTTTTGATTGTCCGAAATAAAGGGCTAAATAAAGTGCTTAGTTTTAGGGGGGGAAAATAATATGTTTTTACTTTAAACTTAACTTAAACTTAAACCATAAACTTCATTTCATATCTAATAACTTAATAACAAAATATCTCAACACATATGAACTGCATTTACACCTTGTGATGCTGCCTCTTATCTGCCACCTGTCTGTCTCTCCTCTTTCCTCTGTGTGTATCTCACTGACAGTTGAGTCTCTGATTTGATTGGCTGATTAGTATCACATGAGAAGATTGGCTATGCACAGTAGTCTGTGAGTTTCTGAAGGCCACTTTTACCATAATAGCTGGAGAAGCTGTGCCTGTTAAAATAGAAACGCTCAGAAAAACTTTAACAATTCTCAATATTTCATTAGTTACAGGTCCGGGTCTGGATAGGAATGCACCTGGATCCAGATCCGGGCCACGATCCGCCTGCTAGAGACCTCTGCTATGAAATTTCCATATAAAAACCTGTAATCAAATAATATCCAAGTCTCAAATAAATTTAGGCCATTTCACTCTGCTGCTCTCACATTTCCTTCGAGAGCACAAAACTGTTTTCAATCACTCAATATTTCCAGTTGCTACTACTACAGTACTTTGCAGTTCTTTTAAATTAGCGTCAGTGAAGATTTCCTGCAGTTGTTCTACATTGAAAGCCTATCAAGAAAGGTATTATGCCCTTTTAGCCACTGGACAGCATTTACTGTGAAACATGTGCAAGGAATGTCATGCAGAGTAGTTTACCACCGAACAAAGGAACAGCAGAGTAGAAGTGACTGTGCAGCTACTCCACTGGGCTTGATTTGTTCATGATGACTATTTACAGTAGTCCTTTTATTTTCTCCCTTCAAATCATGTAAATTTTAAATAACTGCTAATCATCTTCCAAAGCGTATTGAGTGGTGCTCTGTGCAGCCACTCATTTCTCTTCACTTCAGTACACAATGTCAGTCAGCTTTCACAGGCTTGAAACTTTCTTAACATAGGTTTACAGTGAGTGTTGCTTTCTTTAATCCCTTAATAACAGTAAGACATGTCCCCACCAATCCTCTGAAAACTAATCTGCCGACATCTCAGCTGTGAAGACATGAGCCGAGCTGTAACGTCCCTGGTAGTTGTTTGACGTCAGTTTTTTTCTGCTGTCATGGAAATGCTGTAAGCAGTGTTATGTTACTGGCCGGGTGCCAGGAAAGCATTTTTGTAACCAAGCTACTGTAACTAACAGCAAGGTCAGCCAAGTGGTCTCTCACTTTGATATGACAAGACCCAAGGGAGGGCTAGAGGAAGTGTTGACCTCTTGTGCTTTTTGATGTTTGACCCTGTGGTCATGCTGTCTCCACTGAGACTGTCTGGGCCATCTGGACTGTGTGTGGAAGTCAGCAGATGCTTCCAGGCAGTGGACAAAAAGTCAATATCATCTATGTGACAGCCAGTCACCCCTAGGCAAGATGTCCTCCTTCCTCCCTGCTGCTGGTGCTTAGCAGTGTTCTTCTTGGCAGTAAACACCACAAATAGCAAGAAGAGTGACATGGCAGAATTAGACTTCCTCAAGGAGACGAGCAGTTGGTTGTAGACTGGTTACTAGTCACAGCCCTGGGTCACATCGCCTCTTCCCCTTACCCTCTATACAATCCATTTCTCTACCACCTCTCAAAGTTCATTTCTTGCCTGTTTGTGTTTCTTTTTCTCTCTCATGTCTTTCCTCCTCCTGTCTCACTTCTCAGTATTTGTTCACAGTCTTCCCTCTTCACCTCCCTCATTCTTTCAGTTTCCTTGACAACCACTGCTGCATCACTGCCTCTCTCTCTCATATTGCCATGGTAACCATTATGGTGCCAGTTGCCATGGTAACGCACTGTCCCAATTCCACCATCAAGGGCAGGGAGAGGTATTAGTGTTGGAGAACACATTTTCCCAAAGGACACTCTCTTACACACACACACACACACACACACACACACACACACACATGCACATGTATAGTCTCTATCTGCCTTCAGTAAACACTTACACCCACTCATATGCACAGAGCCTAACCTTTCTGAGTTATAATTCTGGCTTCTTTCCTTTATTGACATGACATTACAATGATAAACAGTGTTAGAATCATTTTATGGAAAAACATGCAGGAGGAAACAGGAAATCATGGTGTCCTTGAAACATAACATGGAAGTGTGACATACACTTTGGTTGACATAACCTACTGTAATCATTATGTTGTTTCAAGGTAAAGATTGATTTGATCAGTGTGTTTTCTAGACAGACTACCTAAAGACCAGATAGTACTTATTCTTGTGACATTTTTCTTTTCCCCTGGACTAAAAAAAGATTCTTGCATACTGACTCCAAGATCTGTTATTTCATGGCAGCACATTGACCAATGCAAGCAGCACTCTGACTATTTCTGACCTGGAAATGAGCTTGGCACATCTGTGTGGTGTGTTGGTGTCCTGTACACAGTTCACAGTGCATTTTGCACCAACATCTGCCTCTGACTGCAGATATGTGTTCATGTTGTTTAAATCTGATCCATCCACACAACATTATGATTTTTTGAAGAAACATTTTTTTTATTTGTTGATCTGGTGTTGTCATGCTTCATTGTCATTGGCTGAACTTTTTCACAGGTATGAGACCAATGATTTGATTTGTCTGAGAGTGTATCCAATTACAACACTGATACATGACTACACCACAAAAACATCCTCTGGGAAATCTGTGAAATGTGCTGTAGTTCTTGACCCCTGAGAATAAATCACATTACACCTAAATGTCCACTCGTACACAAGTACATGTCAGCTTTGTATACAAGATATGGTTGTCTAACAGATTTGAATTGAATTTATTAGGTACATGTATTATACAGTAACAGCCTAAAAAACAACCTTGCCAGTACATGTTTGTCCATCAGTTAGTGTTGTCTTGAAGGAAAATTTGATATATTTATCTCCAAACCAGACAGATCTTGTCAGCATTAAAAGCATGTAACATGTAACATCATGTAGTCTATAATATCAAGTACAAATGGTCAAATGTAACTTTAGAGGTTTGATAAGTTTTTAGGGAAGCTCAAGCCTGTCTGTTAGAAATGGGACAAACACTTATTCTACAAGTTCAAATGGTTTTATTTTATGTCATTAATATTGTGTTTCCCTCAGGGTTCATTCATTATCTTAAAGTCCTTTCTGTAGAAATCTGTGATTGTTTATTCTGAACCATTATGATTATTCATCATAGTAGACCTGAAATGAGTAACTTAGCAGGAGGTCTGAACACTTGTAGGACATTGTTTGTCAAATTCTCATTAGGGGCTGAGCCCCTCTAAAGGTCTGACCCTAGAATCAGCCCTGGATAAGTGAACAGCATGATGTAGCTGACCTACTGTAGTTAGTTAATGTGGAGATTACTGTAATGCAAACAGCAGTAAGCCTCCACGTCTGCTTTGCTTGATGATAATGAAAGATCTTTTTGTTTTAAAAGATCTCTTACTCTGCCATTGCTTCCGTCTGCAGTTTTTCTGAGTATGGCATGAATCAAATATAGCTTCTGTATGAACAGGAAACAGTTATCTTTTGAAGTAAGATTCTCAAAGTCGTCTGCTGCATCAGACTCTGACGTGTGACACTAGGAACTGCATACAAACCAGCATGCACCATAGCAACACTTTTCTGAGGCAAACAAAGCTCTTGTTACTGCAATGGTAACATGGCTGCTATTAACATCTTATTCAACCAGGCAAGGACTGTCAGATCTTACACATCATCGCCCGGAGGTCCTTAGTCACTGCTTAAGCTTCAGATGCTCTAAAAACACTGTTAAGCAGGGAACATCAGTAGTGGGTAGATACTGAAAAGTTAAAGTACAATTACTTGCATGTAAAATTACTCAAATAAAAGTAAGAGTTGCCATTTGACAATCCCATTCAATTAGAAGTACTTGATAAATAAACTACTAAAAGTACAAGTTACTTTGTGTTTTACAGTAATATTGTTTATTGTGTGCAGGCCAGAGATCATCACAAGTCAATTTATGCAAGTCAAGTTTCAATTATTTTAGTTCCAGTCTGAGTTCAGTCTCAAGTCTCGTTTTAAGATAATAACTGTTGTACATCAGGTTAGAATAGCCACTGTGCAACATGGTTATGTAAGGCAATGCACTTTGCTTTGCATGTTGATTATCTCTAATTTAGATATTTAATAATAATAAATAATAAGTGTGATTTATATAGTGCCTTTCACAGACTCAAGGACGCTTTACAGTGGATAAAACAAACAAACAAATATTTCTGTTTAATACAATTATTTAACTATTCTTTTATCTAAATATGCTACTCCAACCGGTCGAGGCAGATGTTCTCCCACTCTGAGTCTGGTTCTGACGTTTCTTCCTGTTAAAAGGGAGTTTTTTCTTGCCACTGTTGTTCATGTGGGAATGTTGGGTCTCAAGTTAAAACCTGAAGAGTTTGGTTTAGAACCTGCTCTATGTGTAAAGTGCCTTGAGATAACTCTGTTGTGATTTGGCGCTATATAAATAAAAATGTATTGATTGATAAATGTAGATATCGATAAGATCACTTTAAAGTATCTTACTTGCTAGCTGCCTAGCCTACTATTGTTGCTTGTATTTGTTATCTTCTAACTTGCTTTGATATGAAGGGTGGAGCATGGGTGCAGCTTTCTCCAATAGCACAGACACCCAATACAATATGATTATTCTTAAAGCATCTGTGAACATACAATCTTTACAATATAAAGAATTATCATGCCAACAACACATTCTATTTAATGAATTCATTATTGGGCATAACTGTTAAACAAAGAGCAACAAATGCAAATTAGAGGAATAATAGAATAGGCTAATTTCCATCAAAAGAAATCCATGAACTGTACAATGAGAGGATTCTGTTAATATATGGGAATCCAGACAATGAGCATTTTAAATGTTTATAAAGTGTGCAGCCTACATTTGTCCTGCATAGACTAAACACGCATTTAATACGCCACTAATGGAAAGTGAAAGTATTTGTGCTGGCCTGTGAAAGGGCATTGAAGGCCAACACAGCCACCAGTGGCATAGTGTGCACTTAATAGATTTGAGCTACATTAGTAGAACAATCAGACCTTAAATTGAAAAGGTATTTGCCTGATTTTGTCATTTTTTGCATTTTCTTAACTGATTAATAACTGGCACAAGCACATGCTTCCACAGATTTCAATCCAATCAAGCATCGAAGACATACTGAAAAAACAAGTCCAATCCATGGAGGTCCCACCTAGCAACTTACTCATTTAGATTTGTTTAGTATTTGCCGTCTAAATTCAAGGATTGATTTTTTATTCTCTATTGAATGTGTTGGCATTCCAGTACTAGTAGGAGGGTTGGAAGCTCATTAAGGCAGGTTTCACTGCAGGGTTACAAACTGTTGAGTAAAATCCTCCCACACAAAAAGATTTTCCTGCACATACACACATTAATTGTGTGTTTATGTTCTCTCTCTACAGATCGGGAACATTGGTTGGGGGGGTGGGGGTGCATCAGTGGAGCTACAGAATAAAACGATATTGACCTTAAAAACTCTTGTTAACAGCTGAAGCTACACAGTGTTGTAAATGCACTGATTTGGTTACATCACCCTGTAGCACACTCAAATCCCCAAATGTTCCCTCAGTTCAGTGGTGGAGTTTTAAATTCAACAGAGGTCAGCTGAGTTACAGAACACTGCCTACAGTACATTGCCTATTTTTTTCCTCAACCATCTCATCAAAATTGCTCTTTCTCTTATTTTAGTTGCTCATTTTATTTTGTATGTGTCATCCTCATTTAATTGAATAAGTTCAAGATTTATTCTATATCAACATTTGTTTTCCGTTTCCTGCCACTACAGTAATTCAGTATCATATTTCTAGTCAAAACTGATGAGGTCATTACAGCCCATGCCAATCCTGAATTTTGAGGCAGATAGCAATTGGCTAATAGGTTTTTACATAAACATGTGCCATAAATCAACATTTTTGATAAGGATTTAGGGATTTTCAAATCACTGTGATGAGGATATGTAGTTAGCAGGAGATTTTTCTGGGGATCTTGAATGTTATCCAAGCCTTCCTCCATGCTGTTGTGTCTGATTCTACAGTATGATTGGCACTGTATCATGAAATAAGTTTTCTTTCAAATATACTGATATTTTAGTTTTTAGTAATGTTATTTTATTGTCTGCTTTTCCCTATAGTAGTGTTGTAGTACTCGAGATTAGTCTTGGTCTCAAGACCACATTTTTAAGGTATTGGTCTTGTCTCGGAATCAACCGCATTTTTACTTGGCCTTGACTCGGTCTCGGATGAGCCGAACACTGGATTTTTTTTCAAGACCAGTCGAGACCATGGCTGCAATGATATCTTTCTTTCTTTTCTTTTTTTTTTTTACTGTGATTTAGTGTAAAACACCCACCTTCAAATGCAACCAATAACTTTGAAAGTTTCCACCTATGTTTTACATAACACGCTGGTGTTATGCTGAAGTCTGTTCCCCCGTACATTATTCGTAGGGGAACAGACTTTGACCTAACCTTAACCCAACACTGGTCTGGTTTACCGGCTTTTTTATTCAGCGGGGCGGAGCTGAGTCCTTCGTGCAGCAGACACAGACAGGTGGAGAGAATTTAACTCACAAAGTTAACAACATAATCCACATGAAAAAAGACTCCAAATGATGAAAAACAAAATAGTTTATGATTTGACGATAAACGATAATAAAAATATGAAACAGTAAACTTTTTTCTCTCATGCTCTCATACTCATATTGGCCACTTCAATAGGTCCACCTGTGTAATCTAATTCAATCCAATAAAACAGCTCTGCTATATATTCTACATTTATGAAGTTTATACATTTTTGTTAACATTGTCAAAAAAGGTGATAATTCTACTTTATGTTTATTACTGAGGTCATAGTGGGTAATGATGACTCCATTACCACAGGCCTACATGAGAGGGGCAAAATACTAGGAACCATAGGCGCCGGAAGTGGGAGGGTCCCCCCCAATCAGCGACCCAAGACCCCCCCACTTTTACCATGTCAATACATCAGTCTACCCACTCAGTGCTGTTTTCAGAGCGCTGTGTCAGTGCTTCATTATTGAATCCGTTCCACTTGTTTATTGAGAGAAAACTCAATGTTTTCACTGAGACCGACACACACACACACACACACACACACACACACACACACACACACACACAGTGCTGCTGACGCTCGGTTGATGCACAGAGGTGGGTCAAACACTGTCACAAGTAACTACATGTTCAGGATATTGTTAACTTACTGAAACTAAATATTAGTATTTTGTCACCTTTATGTTTCTGTGACAAAGTCTCTACACACAGACTGTTCAGTTAGCTGACTGTTAAGAAGTGCTACTGCAACGTTATTAAAATAGTGAAAAGATGAGGAGGTGGTTAGTTTTTATTTAGTTGATACTGTAGAGAGGACTGATCTGATTTTGGCTAATAGTCTCTTGGTTTGATGTTTGGACATAAAGAAGAGTAAAGTCATCACTGGTAGTAATCAGTTCACTTCAGATAACTACAGCTGAGTGTCTGATGGACAGTAGCTGACTAATAAAAGCCTGGCTGATTCATTTATAAACTGGCTCATAAAACTCACAAATATTTTACTTTTTGAGGAGTAATCTTTGACCTGCTGCTCGTACCTGGACTGGTACTTCACAGTCAGTTTATTTACATTCACTATTTATATTCAGTATCATTTGTTCTGATTATAAACATGAAAGAATAGATACTGCTCACTAAATAATGATCAGTGCACCTCCTCTCCTGACATCTAGGAGCATGAGAGTGAGCCACAGACAGGAACAGGATGCAGGGACAGAGCAAAGATCCTTTACTGTGGTGAGTGATGAAAGAGATTTAACAGTTTAGAATAATTTGGGAATATTGAATGTTAAACATTTCAGTCAAGGTGCACATGGTGAGACTCCTGCAATGTTTATATACATGCAATATTTAAATTTTTTATTTTTAATAAACTTGCACACATTTCTAAAAATCTTTTTTCACTTTTTTCATTATGGGGTATTGTGTGTACATTGATGAGAAAAAAAAGGAATTGAATCCATTTTGGAATAAGGCTGTAACCTGTAACATAACAACATGTGGGGGAAGTGAAGGGGTGTGAATACTTCCTGGAGGCACTGTATCTGTTATTATGATAAGTGGCTGATGAAAATAATCAGAACTCAAACTCTACTCCTTCACCTGGCTCATTTTTATGATCGATTGAGATCAATTTAACTGTTTGTTTATTAATAACTACAATTGATAATTCTTTGATTTCTTAATAACTAATAATTATTTAGGATAATTATTAACTATTATTATTATTATTAACCAAACACACTCCCTTTCACTCCTACATTGTAGGGTGCCCAATAGTGAGGGTCATTGACAACTAACTGTGGAGACTCCAGTCCACACTACCGTGATCTGTCATGTTAGCTCCGTCCCTCATATGCTGCCTACAGAGCTGACACTATTGTGAACAATGAAGTCGAAGCTGTTCGACAAACTACGTAACGACACCATGTCTAAATTAGCATCATTTTCTGCATTATATGTTCACACACAAGCACATTTAATACCAAATGACAATCTGGTCATGAGTGCCCTGTATTTGATCCAGAAAGAAAACATGGTTTACATGTCTGAAAAATATAAGACAAACTATTTTGTGGTTGAAACAAATAATTTATAGGTGGAAGCTGTCAGAGATTTATTGTGCTTTATCTTTTATTCTTTCTAATAATATTTAAATTGATCGAGCGGTTCTTGTAATCAGATTATTTTATGAAAAACATTTTATCTGGTGGATATACTGATATATTGAGTGCATTTGTACTGTGCAATTAACTCCTGCATATACTGACTGCCTTCATATTTGTAATAGTGTGACATGCAGGCTAATTGATGAATTGATCACTGTGCACTGAGGGGCGGGTTGTTTTCATCATATATGCCGAGTGTGACATGAATGTTTTTCATTAAGAATAAAGTGAAGTCTGCATGTTAGTTCACAGAGATGGATTAATCAGAGGTGGACAGAGTACACAACTTCACTACTTGAGTAAAAGTACAGATACTCCTTGTCAAATATTACTCCAATACAAGTAAGTAAGTAGCTTAGTCAAAATATTACTTAAGTAAAAGTACTAAAGTATTTGCTTAAAAAATTACTTAGTAAGTAAAAGTATTTTAAAAATACAGGAAAGTAGTTTTATTGTCATTATATAATACACTGATGTGATTTTGCTACAGACATGTTTATAACTCAAAAATAAACACATAAAGTCAAGAAGCCTCAGAACACAGTTACATTTCAACACACCTAACCCCTACCTTGGACTCTTTGATATGAATTGTATAAAAAACATTGTAGGCCGTGATATAATTTGTTTGCGGTAAGCACAACAAACATTTAAACTGAAACAAATCAGTTTTTGTGACAAAAATCTCAAACATGGGTTTGAGATAAGGCCACGGGTGCTCGGTGGGAGTTTCTCCAGTTTCTTCCTCCATTTCTTCGTATGGCATGATATAGTACAGGTACGGCAATATGACAAAGACAAACCAAACGCAAATCAGCAGAAACAGTTTATTTATCAGCTGACGTAAGCTCAACAGTAGCGAATAACGAAAGCATCAATAGAAATGTAGTGGAGTAAAAAGTACAATATTTGTCCTTCAAATGTAGTGGAGTGAAAGTAAAAGTATCTCCCAAAAATAATACTCAAGTAAAGTACAGATACTCAAAAACTGTACTTAAGTACAGTACTCAAGTAAATTTACTTTGTTACTGTCCACCACTGGCTCTAATCCACTGCTACTCTTCTCATTGCATGAAATATTGTATCCAGTGCAACCTGTACAATATGGCAGTGTATTTAAGCAAAGCTGCTGCACTACTCACTTGAAAACACTGCTGCTGCAGTTTAAGATACATAAACCCCATTTCCACCCCAGAATCCTTTACATTTTGCCACAGCATGATCTTAGATCAGATTGCTGCGCAATATCAGAAAAAAAAGAGTAGCTAAGATATATCTTGCATCCAAGAAGCGTTAGAGACAAGAAAATCTGATTCCTCAGGAGGTGGTTTGAGACTCATCCAGCCAAATGTTGAAAGGGTGTAAATGTATCCATCTCTCCAAGACACCTAATGAGTTTAACTATGTCAGAAAGTAAACTCTTCACTATTTCTGTCTCCTGTGGTAACACCAGCAGAAGTTACACTGAAATGACCTAATGATGCCTTTAGGTTTTACACACTGATGTTTACATGTTAAATGTGTCATATGCTCCAAGTTTTGCAGCTACAGCTTTTAGATCAAATGTATGGTCAAATTTGATAAATTCTAAAAACCCAGTTTACCTTCTGATTTTGGCTAAGAGATGACCAGTGACACAGGGCCCAGGTCTGTGTCCAAATGTTCCGTAATGGCCTCTACTGTTTGTACTGGTCCAGCTCCAAAAACCTCTCCAGTTGTCAGTGTCTCTCTTGACTGCCAATGTTTCTTTGGCCTTACATTTAAAATGAATCAAGTCATCTGTTTACTTCATCAGCTACATTCCCTTCTCCAGATACAGTGTTCACTGAATGAGTAATAGCATGCCATGCATGTTTTTATGTTTTGTATCCATTACTGACACTTCTACATATAGCAGCTAATTTTCTGTTCACTTCATGTAGTACCTCACTTCAGAACTATTGAGGGTTTTCTATGTCTGGGGTCCAGTGCTCCACCCTTTTGAGACTTTTGTTTGGGCATTCTTCACTTCTTGTCAAATTACTGTGTTCACACTGCCTTGCAATGTCTTTCCCTTGTATGGTAATTGTTGTGGTGTTTACCTACAGTACACTTGTTAGGATCATCTACCACACATTTTCAATTTACAAGGAGGATGGGTTTCATCATTTTAAGAAAATGTGTGAACAATTCTATGGTTTAAGAACACATCATGAATCTGATGTAGACTTTTCTTTAGACCTTTCTTAAGAACAAATTTAAGAAAAAACTTCAACTTAAAAGAAAGAATATTGCATGAGACCCATTGTCTTTGGGAGTATTTTCTGTACTTTTGTTTATAAGATCCTGCTCTGCTTAAAGCAGTGACTCATAATCCTCTTTAATTGTAGAAATAGCTGCCTTGTGCCTTTCATGCAGGTACTTTAATATCTGACAGTTCTTGAATATTTTTTCAAAATGAATAAATCTGTAAATAGACATTGAGCTGACCAGTGTATACTTTAATTTTACACGTAACGGCAAAACATCAGCCTGCCCTTTTCAGGTTTGTATGATCTCATAATTTGACTGAGCCATGTGCTTTGTAAAATCGAAGACTGGTTCATAAAAGTAGAAGTTGATGTATGAAATGAACCAAGAAGTAAAAAGCGTTGGTTGCTTTTCTCAGTGCTGAGCTGGTCCTCTGCCTCCGTTAGTGCTGATTGTGATCTGAATGTGAAATGAACCTTGGTAATGGAGCCACAAACTCAGTGACTGTGTATGATTCACCACTATCATTAATGGGACACTGGGGGCTGAAGCCTGACTGGACAATGTGCTGATAGTTAGCCCAGTAGTCAGAGCAACATTGGTAATGCATGTGTCTTTTCTGCTCTACTAACTTATAAGTGGTGCAGTGGTTAGCCTCACTGTCGCCTCACAGCAAGCAGATTGTGGGTTGGAACCCGCCCCAGCCCTACTGTATGGAGTTTGCATGTTCTCTCTGTCCAGCTTCCTCCCACTGGCCAACATCACCTGTAGGTGTGAATGGTTGTATGTCTAATCTATGTTAGCTCTGTGATGGACTGGTGACCTGACCTAGGTGTACCCCCGCCTCTCGCCCAAGGACACCAAGACACCCGCCACCCCCCTCCCCAAACCCTCCAGAGAGGCTAAGAGAAAATGAATGAATAACTTCCAAGTTTTCCTTCACTCTCTTACTCAGTTATCGTACTCAGTCTCTTCATCCACCTCTGTGTTTTCCAGGCTCTGGACCACCTGCAGACCAGACAGTGGTCATAGAGGAGTTTCGCTACCTGTCCCAAAAACTCTTTGTGTCAGTGTCTGTCTTTGCTGGGTTGGGCATCCTGCTGGGAATTGTTTGCCTCACCTTCAACATCTACAACAGCAATGTCAGGTACAAAGGCTCACCTTTATTACATGTCTGTAGAGATCAAGCTTTCTGCTGTTAACTCAGCTGCCAGCTCGGCGGCTAACTCAGCGGCTAACTCAGCTAACTGGCTAACTGTAGACTGTAGTAGTAGTAGTAGTGTGTGCTGAAAGTATTTCTACCTCTACACCAGCAGGGGTAGGCTTATGCTAATCACTTTTTTTAGAAATACATTTATGACCTATTTACTGTGTTTAGAAAAGTCTGAATTCACTTACACGGTCTTTAAGGAATTATTTTAGTGGCTTTCAGCTTATTGCTTTGGTTTTTTAGCTCACAAACTCTACTTTTAATCAGACCCACTGTACACTGACTGTGAGCACCAAACAACCTATGCACAGACAGTATCAACCTACCAGGTGAACATTCTTTAGTTTTGCAGAAATTCCTGACAGACAGCTAGTATTCTTGACTGACAGCAGGAGGATGACAGTGAAGAGCTTTCTATGTCTGTCTGTATGTGCACTGGGAGACAGAGCCTTTAATATCCTTCTGTGATAGTGTGTGCTTCTGAAATGTCTTTTGGGGAAGGTTAATTCTCCAAAATGAGAGCAGTTTCATTACCACTGAGCTCATTACCACAGCTCGACTACTAGTTGAGCTGTAAGTCATTAATGAAAAGGTTACATTTTCAGTTGAAGTGGAAATGCTGGAGACAGTCCAGGTGTGTCCACTAAAAGCAACCAAAGTGTCAGTTGGTATATAAACACTGACAGCAGTTAAATGGCAGTTGGAGTATAAGACCAGAAGGTAGTTGGTCAGTTGAAATTCAATTGAAGTGTCAACATCTAAAGGGTAAAAACTATGTCAGTTAAAGTGTGAGCAATAAAATTATTAATATTTTCAGACAGTTGAGTGACTATCTTGTTGCTTTGAAAACAAAAATTCATAAACAGTATCTTATCTATACATTTTATATCCTGCCTCCAATATGAATTAGTCGTACCTGTTCTCCAGGCAGCCATTGTTTTCCATTCATTCTACTATGACAGTCTGTTGAAGACTTTTTTTTACTTTTACTTTTTATTACTATGAAAGGGAAGTTGTTGCTGTATGATAAATACAATGCTGACTTTTTTTACATTTACAGCTGCTGCAGCAAAACTTTGACAATAATATAAGCAAATATGATGTTCTCTGTGATGGATTAGCTTATCTCAAGTCAGTTTCAAGTGAATTTTTAAAAAACGGTTACATTACTGAATGCACTGAAAGCAGTCAGAGTCAGTTGAAGAGTGAGTGCTAAAAGCTGTACAATAGCTTGTCCTTCGAAGGACGCATTTGAAGGCCGCTTACGTCACAATGCCACACGAAGCCTCCTTCAAATGTACCGTTTAAATGCGGCCTTCTTTTCCCTCTTTTTGGAGGACACATCGCTACTATCCTTCGCGGTCTCCCATATCACGAGATCCTTTGCGCACCGCTGCTCAGTCCCGGAAAAAAAAAAGGCAGATGACGGACCCGCGTCTCAAGGAAGATTAAAAATAAAATCAAAGAACTTGACGTAATGGTAAGGGCGGGAACATCTGTTTAAAAATACTAAGTCCTCTCTATATTTTCTATATCCTATCTTCTATATTTCTCCTAATTAAATTAAAGAGTACGGTCTAGACCTGCTCTACGTGAAAAGTGCAGTGAAATGACTTTTGTTGTGATTTGGAGCTTCATATATATATATATATATATATATATATATATATATATATATATGTATATGTATGTATATGAAAGACTGACCTCTTTTCCAGACAGTTTTCCATTAGTTTCACTGTGGTATGAGTCTGCTGTTAGTGTTTGTTTATGTAAATGTTTATCTATATCTCCCTGAATGTGTGTTTCTACTTTTTGCTTCAGGTACATTCAGAACTCTCAGCCCTACCTTAACAACATGACTGCAGTGGGTTGTATGATGGCTCTAGCTGCTGTCTTCCCTCTGGGCATTGATGGTCTACATGTCCACAGGAGGCAGTTCCCTGTCGTCTGCCAGGTGCACTATGAACATCACTCCAAATACATTGATACAAACTACCAAAATTCAACATCAGTTTGATTAATTGTTCATACAGTCACAGATGTCTATATTTGATTTTCAATAGTGGTCTAACAAAAATATCCTAACGCAAGGTCTCAAAGTTTATTTTGCCATTACTATAATGGGATTGAAATTATTGAAATTATACACAAAGATGTGTAGATACAGTGATCATGTTGCTTTGTAAGTGGATTTCTCTATTAACAGTTAACATGTTTACCACAGTGTCAGTTTAGCACTTAACATTTCCAGTGATCTTGTCTGTGGGTTGTAATGTACAGTTTGTAGGTGATGTAATCCTGTCTACTAACAAACATGTCACAGCTTCAATCTCCAGAGCAACTGATACATACTATATGAAGAGACTGCTGCTAGTGAGCTCATGTGTAGAGGGCATTAAGAAGACAGTTTTTGTTTGCTTTGTTAAACCAGTAAAAGGACTTTAAAGGTTCTTTAGACTTCTTTAAACTAGAGGAAGGAAGACTGTAAAGATATAAATGGCTGAAACACTATTTTATTTGTCAAGCTGTTGGCTTACCTGCTGTTAACACATCAAACACCTAATGACTGCCACTTCAGCATTCACTGCTCTAGTTCCAGCACACCACGTTTAACCACAAATTGGTATTTCCAGTTATGTTTGTGTACAAATTAAATAAATATACACCTTGTGAGCTAGAGGTGTTCTTAGGTTATTTGTTTTTGTTTTTATTTTGAACAACGCCAGGCTGCTTCCAGTCTTTATGCTAAGCTAAACTAAGCTTATGTACCACCAATGGTTCAGACCAATCAAAGTACTTGCCCTTTTGTAACAGTTTTAGCAAATCATCGGCGCATCAGGTTAGCTGAGAGACTGCTCAGTTAAGTCTGTAATTTCAAGTCTTTGGTTGGAGTCTCACTTGTCTCTTTAGTTTCAGTGGACTGGATAATAAAATGCTAATGTCATTCTCATATTTAAAAAGATTATTATCTTCCCCACCTTGAATTATTCTTTGATTAAAAGTCTTACCTTTCCTCCTGTTACCAGTTGTCTGATACTTCTTCCGCCTCAGTAAAGGGAGATTCACTGTTGTATTACAGAATATATGAGACAGAGAGTACAAGTACATTTCAAGGTCATTTCTGACAGACTATTAAACTAAAACAAGGCTTAATGACTGAGGAGCTGATTTGGTTCATTTGACATAATCAGATTCATTATGGAGTCTTTCATTTCTTTTCTTCTCTGCTAGTTCCGCCTGTGGCTGCTCGGTCTGGGTTTCAGCCTTGCTTATGGCAGCATGTTCACCAAGATCTGGTGGGTCCACACAGTCTTTACCAAGAAGGATGAAAAGAAGGATAAGAGGAAGGTAAATGGAATTTGTGGATTCATTTTCCAGCAGTGACAAGTTAAGTCCACTCTGGGTGCCTTTGCCAAGCTATGGGGGGGTTAGTCTTTACTTAATCATCATCTCCTTCACGGGCGAGCTCCATGGCCAGGGATGATGTATTTCTCAATTGAGTGTTGTGCTTTTAAATGTACTCTCTCCCATGCTTCTATAGTTGGTCCACATACAGACATAGTTTTCCTGCTGTTTGCCATTGAGCATTGCATCTATTTATCAAGCTGCCTGGCCAGTGAACTCATCCAATTGGTCCCAGTAGAAGCGGGTCTCCTCGAGTTCTCCATCTTCTCCCTTTCTGCCTCTCCTGTGTACTATATGTAAAAGGACATGTGAAGCAGGACGTCTTACAGCAGACACTCCTGCTGCCAGGCAAGATAAAGAATCCTCCTGGCAGAGATAAGGTCCATTACTGAATATTTATGAATATCCTCAGTTGGAGAAAGCCTATCAAAAGGGATTATTTTTCGAGGGCTATGTCAAAACTGACTGAGTTAATTTTAAGTCACTTAATACCCACATGCAGCTGCTGAAGCCCTCTCTCTGAGGGGTGGAGGGCACAGCTTCAGCATTTAAAAAACAACACACTGTCCTCTGACTGGGAACATGTCTGATGCCTTTGTCATTATGTGTTGTGCTTCTACTGCATCTGCTACTGTACACTAACCCTGACCAACAGATCAGTTGTATGCAGGTGTTTCTGGCGGAGGAGCTAGCATATGCTTGTGACATCCTTAATTACTTTGACTGACCATGTTTTTGTATGTTTAATGTCAACATATGGATCATACTATGTGGTGGAGGCCTGCTGTAGCCGTGCCACAGACTACCCCATAGCTTTCACCCTCTCAAAAATGTAATCACATCAGTACTACAGCAGCTACTGAGAAACCACATGGAGACGCCAAGAACTGTGACTAGTTGTGACTCCTGCAAATTGCTCAACAAAGATAGAGATTGTTGAAGGTGAAGAAGCAAGTCGGAAAAAGGATTAGTAATCTACTGCTTTTCTCTAACAAATACCTAATAAAGACATCTCCAATGTAAACCTTCTGCTCACCACAACCACACAATCTATCATAGTGAATAAAACAATGTAAAGAAAGGAAAATGTGCAGCAAAAATCTCTTACTCATTAATAAGATGAGGCAAAACAGACTTTCCTTGACTTAGAAAAAACTGTGTCTGAAAATATAAGTATGGTAAATATAAAGAAATGATTCCCAGCCACTCCTGTTTTGAATAGCTACATTTAGTTGAATAGTTACAGCCACAAAATGAGTCAACTGAAAACAAGCACCAGCTTGTGGACTTAAGCACCTCTTTATTTTCCCCCAGATTTCAAATTTAAATTAAAGCTGCAAGCTGCTATAAACTAGCGCCTCATGCAGGTTGGATGGTGCAGCAGCCATGGTATTGCTACTGGAGGTCTGTAGACACAGCTCTGGATTTTCAGAATTATCTGACACTGTGTCAATGAGTAAATATAATTTCCTTTATGCAGTACATGGTGCTGGAGATGACATATTTAAAATTGTGTACATGTTTAATGAACTTGGTGTCATTTAGCCTTCGCCTCCTTTTGCCCATAGACAATCAAGTGAAATATTAATGAAGGCATACATTTATCAGAAGGAAACTGACATGTATACTAAAAAAGCATTAGCATTGCAACGGTCTTCAGATGTTGTATATCAAATTTGAGTATTCACTAAAGTAATGCCTGTCAATGGCTTTAATTTGTTTGACTTATGGTATGGCTTCAAGAGACTTGTCTTGAGATGTTAGATCTGGATCTGGATACCAAATTTTGTACATACACATCAAATTTAAAGGTGGGGGCTTTTAGTTTGAAATTTTCTAGGGGGGCGCTCTTGAGCTATTTTGCCACATCCAACCAGAGTCCTATATCAGATTTAAAGTTTTGCCACTTTTGAGGTATGAATCAAGTTGTGTGAATTTTCAAAGACCCCTAGGAAATCAAAAACACTAAAAGTTGGTAGGGGGTTCTATAGAGCCTACTTACCACACCCAACTTATTATGTCCACAATGATTATGAGAGCAATGATCCCACCAACTTTCATGAACATCCAAACAACTTATCTAAATATGGCGACACATCTGTCATCACTATAGACCCTCCTGGCCATGTTCCAGTCCAGTCACTAGAGAACTTTGCAATTTTCACTAGTTCTAGCCCCGCAATTTTTGTTGCCCCCACCCAGATTACAGATAATAACATCAAAGACAAAATAGCAGCCTCATATCCTCTACATGAGATCAGTGACATCACCGAGTACTAACAGCTCAATGTAGTTTAAGTGTTACCATAAAAGTACATAAGTATTATGAGTGATGTAATTAAGATATTATCCCCTCTTCTACTTCTTCCCTCACCACTTACATTTTTTAGCAATCAATTCTTGACAGTTTTTCTCACAATCCCAGTAAGACCTCAGTGACCTGGCAGGCAGTATGAAACTGTTAATATTTTACCCACATCCATGCTTAAAGATGCACTTGAGTCTCTTTGTCCATTTCTGGTCTCTATTATTAACTGCTCCTTGTAATCTGGCAGTGCCCCCGTGTAGTTGTAGTTGTACTTTAGTTTTGAAAAAAACAAGAACTTTTAATCCGTACAGTGCTAATAACCACTAGCCTAAATGCTTTTATTTAAAAACATTTTTTAGAGAAGCTGCTGTCTTGTCTGCACACATCTGCACATTTGCTGCCTCAAGGCTGTTTACCAGGTCCAGCAGGATTTATTAGGCAGCAAGTGAACAGTCAGCCCTTGAAGTTAATGTGTTGGAAGCAGAAAAAAATGGGCAGGTATTAGGATCTGAGCGACTTCAACAAGGACCAAATTGAAATGGCTAGATGACTCTAGCCTGTTTGGTCAGATTCCTCAGAAGAACTACTATAACACAAATAGCTGAAAAAGTTCAGTCTAGCTGTGATAGGTGACAGAACAACAGTGCATCACAGCATGGGCACCTTACCCATGCATGGGACCCCTGTCCACTGCCAAAAGCGCCTACTGTGGGTCTGTGATCATCAGAATTGAGCTGGGGAGACCATGGAAGAAGGTGGCCTGGTCTGATGAATCCCATTTTCTTTTAGATCCATGTGCATTGTTAACCTGGGTGAGAGATGGATCACTTTAACATTTATTGAAACAAACCCTATCTACAGTAGGAAGTTTGGAGAGATAAAGAGGTGTGTGCTAGATGTGCACATCTGGAACAAAAACTTAAACCAGGTGCTGAACCAAAGTACAAATGAAAGAAGAAAGCCTGGACACTGTGACTCCCTTTGCAAATACTGGTTTAATAACAAAACACATAGTCATCATCATCGTTAAACAGATCAAGGCTCAGGTCACATATGCTACATGTTAATCTCATTCTATATACAAGTCTCAACCTATGAGTGTAAAGAAGACAATCAAAAACACATTACTAATAATACACAAAACTGTATGATCCAACAAAAAATAAAAACATATACATCATTATTATTATTATTTTTCAGTTGCTACAATGTGCAAACTTTCTTTTTTCTTAGGTACTTTCTATTTCTACTTTGAGGGAAAAATCATGAGACACTACACTGCACACTGCTTTTTGTATGATATCAAATGCCAAAAAGGTTGGAAACCACTGCTTTCATCTTTAACAACTTAACTTTTTAATAGCTTGTTATATTATCTATTGTGTCAAATCTTCATTTGAAAAGTAACTAAAGCTGTCAAATAAATTTAGTGGAATAGAAAGTGCAATATTTCCCTCTGAGATGTAGTGGAGTGGAAGTAGAAAGCAATATCAAATTGAAATACTCAAGTAAAGTACAAGTACCTCTTCAGTAAATGTACTTTACTTTCCACCACTGCAGTTACATGATGTCTGAGTCACGTGGACTAGGAGACCACTGTTCCCTCTCAATGATTCACTTATTTAACAGCACACCGTTAAATAAGTGAATCATTATCAGTATAAGTCCACCTCTCACTGATGTGCAGGAGAAAGTGTGTAGCACACTCTCTCATGCTGATGTAACTGTCAGTTCCAGTTTTGTACACTACTGATTTGATTTCAGAGATAATGTAAACCAAAGAACAGATAATGTAGTGTGTGTCATCATTGTTGACACATTTCATTTGACTGTAGTTTTGTTCTGTTATGATGCAGAATAAGGTGAAAGGAGGAACTGCCATAAGCAAGTGAAAAACAACATGCTCTGTGACACGACATAATTCACTTATTCCATTTACATAAAGGACACACTACTCTGCATTGGCATTGACTGCTAGCATTGGATATAAAATGGTGCATTGTAGATTTGTCCAATGTGGTTCCAAGGAATAGTAAGCTAGTACGCCTTGAAGGCACTGCAGTTTGTTCACCCGTTCCCCCCACTATGACACCTCTGGCTATGGCACTGCATCTCATACAGCATCTTATCCATTCTACAAGCATGGTAGTCATGCTTGTAGAATGGATAAGATGCTGTAGAAATAAGTAGGACAGATTAGGTCTATTTAAAGTAGATAAGATGATATTTCATTAAGCTGAATGCTCAACACTTGATATTTTACACACACTGACAAAGAACAGAGGGAGAGAATATGGCATAGCATAAGGATAACTAATATAACTGTAGCTGTGATCATGCAGATAATCAATGGAGAGCATTGTCTTGTAGAAGAGGAGGATCAGATTTCACTGCTGCCTTTGTACCTTTCACCACTTCAGCTGAATAACCAAAATGGTTTGATCTTGTGGAATAATGCTACACAATCAATAACCACTTTATAGTGTTGGACCTGTTTCCACAAAATATTCAGTCAGGGAGCTGTGTGCTCTCATCAGTATGGCCTCTTTGTCTCTTTTCCTGTCATGGCCCAGTGCTTTGAGGGCAGATTGAATTGGCCTCAGTTAGTGATGGATCATTGTTTTCTCGTCCAGCTTGGGCTAGTCTATTTATAGCTTCATAAATCCTTCCCTCTCAAAATCCAAAAGAGAGGATTTGTGCCTTTTCCTGATCCCTTTGTCATACTTTTATAGTAACCACCACCCTTGTTTCCCAGCAGCACCTGGAGCCATGGAAACTCTACACTACTGTTGGCATTCTGCTTGGCATCGATGTCCTGTCTCTCATGATCTGGCAGATTGTGGATCCGTTACATATCACAGTGGAGGTATGGTCATCCATTCATATTTCCATCAAAACATGTTTTGAGCAAAAATAATTTCAATTCCTGCCAAAGTCTAGCATTTATGAGTTTAACCTGCAAATATTGTTAAACTGGGTTTGAAAAATGAAAATCATGGAAGCCTTTTGCTTTCACTGTTAGGATTAACAATTGATTAACAACTAAATTAATATTTCAAAATACAATTTTAGACAGAGAAAGAGAGAGAGTCATTTTCCAATTTTACTGTTACAACAACCACTGGATATAAATCAAAATACTAAAACAATGAGGTAGGTAAAATAAACAATACAAAAAATTAATATCTTTCCATGAACTAATCCATTATCAAAGAATTATTTAAACACTATTCATTTTCAATTTGGCCAACATGCCAAATAATATTGGGCAGTGAATATAAATGCAATCAAAATTTTAAAATATTTAATTCTAATATTGTATTATATCAACTTAAAGTAAGGGGGTGTGGTGTAATGTAATCTGTCATGGGGCAGGTTTATAGAGGTTCCACTGCATGTGAACAGTCATGTATACACTGCTGGTTGTCAAGTAAAGGAAACTAAATGTCAATCTCTAAGCAGTCCGTCTTATTTATACTCAGATGGAAATGAGATTTCATTTTGATCAGATGATTTTATTTTAGTATTGGCAGCCATTGCCTTCTGTAAAATAGACTGCCATGAGTAACTCCATTGTAGCTAAATTGAAATAGAGTGCAAATATAGGATAAGCGATATGGAAAATGATTGAATGAGTGAAGTAGACTTCATAATATGTGTAAATATGTTGATTTTATGTGGAGTTGTGTGTTGCTGTTCTTCAACTTTGTGTTCTTGTTGTGTGTATGCGAGCAGAAATTCACCAGAGAAGCCCCAAAAGGAGACCTGGATGTTTTGATCCAGCCATTACTGGAGCACTGCAGCTCAGAAAAGATGAACACTTGGCTAGGTAAATGGAATACCAACCAAATCATGCATCAATATTTGTGTGTCTCAATACTAGTAACTAGGGCTGAGTATCGATACGCAATACCTTTAAGGTACCGACCAAAAATACATTGATACCAAGTGGTATGGAAACATCATGATACCTACAATCTATCCTTTTTGCACCCAGAGCTAGAAAATATGACTATTTGTATGGGTTTGCTCACAACCAATCAACACAGGCATTGTTGAAATTTATGTGACGAGATTAGCCCACTGCCAGAGTAGCTACAACCTGTCTATGGTGGTGAAGTCATGGTGAATATGAGTCAGCGTGCTCAGCAGTTCATCAGCCAAGATAAACACTCTAAAGTGTGTCTATACTACACACTGTTCCACTGATAAAAGACAGAGACCTACATGTGTAATGTATCTAATGAAGTACTCAGTTGGTATCAGTATCATTTTAAGGCTACTTGGATTGGTAATGGTTTAGTCATTTTTTTAAACGATACCCTTCAATGTTTTTTTTTTCGTTTTTGTTGCTCCTTTCTTCTTCAAAACAAGGGGACAACAGCACCTGAATCCCTAAAATAATGACTCCTCCTTACATTTGAAACAGTTTTTTAAAAGCCAACCATAGTAGTGAATAAATGTGGCAAAGTGTTCCCTGATGATCTAGCATCTTTATTAAAGTCCAAGCACCGTGACATGAACTGACACCAGCGTCTGCTTGGAAGCTAGTAAAAATAAATCATACATATGGTGTGATTTGAAAAAGGTCAGAGGTATATTTAAAGGTGAAGAGTGTAGAAATGAGTGGCACCTAGCTGAACAGATTTGGCAGGAAATACATATTATACTAATATTTTAATAAGTGTATTTTGTTAGCTTACCTTGCCTTTTATATGTACCTAGGGAACAGGACCCCTTCCATGGAGCCCACTATGTTACACTGCCATATAGAAACCAAACACTGGCTCTAGAGGGGACTTTTCTTGTTTTTTGTGTGTTTCTTGGCAACCATAAAAAGGGAAGGTGGAAGAGGAGGGGTATTCAGTTTATTACAATCTGCCTCACCACTAGATGCCACTAAATCCTACTCACTGTTCCTTCAAATATAAAGAGTCTATGGTTAGAGTTCAAACATGTGCAATGACTGATGAGCTGCCATCTTGTCCATCTCTGCAGGTGTGGTGTATGGTTATAAAGGCTTACTGCTGCTGCTTGGCATCTTCCTGGCCTATGAGACCAAGTCCATCTCCACAGAGAAGATCAATGACCACCGAGCTGTGGGCATGGCCATCTATAATGTTGCTGTGAGTTTCTTTATGGCAGCTCGTGAGAGGGAGAGAGAGAGGAGAGAGAGAGAGAGAGAGAGAGAGAGAGAGAGAGAGAGAGAGAGAGAGACTCATTTACCATCCACCCAATTGTATTCACATTGTTTGACTGTATTATTTTCTTCTTTTTCTTTTTTTTCCTCTTGTTTATTTATTTTTTTTCTCTTCTTTTCTTTTTTAAACATTTCTGTTATTCTTTGTATAGCTTTGGCAACACTGTATTTAAACAGTCATGAGAGAGATACTAGTCAACATCAGTGTAGAAAACATGGAAACAAGATGGGCTACCAAAAATAGGCTAAATCTTATTCAGCAAAGTATCTTAAAATCCACAACATGGATTACAACAATTGAACTGAATTGTCATCAAATGCCATTATCAGGTTAAAATGTCACATTGTCCAAAACTTGTCATGCTGATGTTGGCATTGACCTCAAAGCACTGTGTCAAAGAGCTGCTTGCATGTATTGATAGGAAGAGTCATTTTTGATGATCAATCAGTTATGGTCCTTTAGTTTTCAAGCCTTTGAGTGGACAGCAGACCCAATGTAACCTAATCTGTACAGGTTACAAGCTCAGGATAGACTGTGTTTTGTTAGCAGTGGCATTTAAAAAATAAGCACTAACAGAAATGACATTTACAGGAAGTAAATGTCACTGAATGACATTTACTTCCATGAACTGTCCAATGTACTACAGTTAACTGTAGCTATCTAGCCTGCAAACATATGCTAGCAGTGGACTATTACTGGTGGATGTTTGTTTGGTGGCTCATTTGATGAGACAAGATGCACTACAAGGCATGGTGTTGTTTTTTTATAAGAAGCAAATTTGGCTTGTTCTGTAGCAGGCTGCAGTTTAAAAATAAATTGGTCTGTTGTACTGTATGAAGACAAACTCTTTATTTACACTCACAGAGAAACAACAATATTCCATCTTATGAAAGCATAGACAAAGAGCATAATCATGAATTTCATCCTTCTGGGAACTGATTTCTCTTTCTGAAAGGAGACTACAGGATATGAGGTTCACAGAGCAGATCTGATTGCTGTAGCAAAAACTTAAATCCAACAGGCAATAGAGGGAAGCTAATGGATAATCATTCAAACACTGCTTTGGGAGACATATAGCCACTTTGCACACACCAACAAACCATTAAACATCAAAATTACTAGTATTCAGTAAGAATAAGCATTCATTCACTATCAATCTTTATTTGTATAGCACCAAATCACAAAAAAGTCATCTCAAGGCACTTTACACATAGAGCAGGTTCTAAACCGAACTCTTCGGGTTTCATTTTAAAGAGACCCAACATTCCCACATCAGCAAGCACTTGGCAACAGTGTCAAGAAAAAAATTTTAACAGGAAGAAACCCCAGGCAGAACCAGGCTCAAAGTGGGAGAACATCTGCCTCGACCGGTTGGAGTAGAGAAGAGAGAGAGGAAGGATAGAGGAGAGAAGCACAATGAAAATCAAAAATGAAGCTAGAAGATCTGGGACTGGAATCTGTCATGCTGACATCTACAGGCCCAGATTACCTGTGAGACGAGAAAGGACAGACAACTCCAGGGAAGAAGTTACTACTATTTTACAAACTAGTACTCTGTCCATATACATATTCTCTAACTAGCCACTTCATTAGGTATACCTATATAATCTAATGCAATCCAATACAACGGCTCATTGGAGTATTGTACATAAGTGTTTTTAATATTTTGTCCACTCCATTAGCAAGAGGGGGGGCAAAATATTAGGAACACTCCAGTGTGTGTGTGTGTGTGTGTGTGCGTGTGCGTGTGTGTGTGTGTGTGTGTGTGTGTGTGTGTGTGTGTGTGTGTGTGTAGCTGGTAGCCAGGCACTAATGTGTTTGTCAGTAGTGTGTCTCTTTGCATGCTGTGTGTTAGTCAGGCAGATTTGGTCTTTCACTTTCAATCCTTCACCAACACAGCTTCTCTCAGCAGGCATGTTGACAGGCATGTTGACTTCTTCTTTGACCGCTCCTCCTTCTTCATTTCACACACACTTTCACTGTCCTTGCTGGTAAGACTCACCTCCAGCCCAATTTATGAGCATAAATAAAGGCAGAGCTGGCCAGTGGATGTGTGTCCTTAATGAAGACACCAGATGCTGCTTGGGGTTTTGTAGCATGCCCAGAAGACACTGAGACCAGGAATGACACGGCTGTGATGTGTGCTCATCACTAGGAATAAATTCCCCACAGATACATCTACTTAGACTCTTGTATATTTTATACTCACACATGAGCTTGTGTCTTTTAGTTGCCCACTGTTGAAGGCAGGCAGGCGGTGGGATGAAAAGAAGTGACAGCCTAGGAAATGATCCCCTGATGCAGACTTGCTGGCACTGCTTAACCTCATGCCCCTTTCTTGACACTTTTTTCTTTCTTCATCTACAACTTAAGAAGTGAATTTCTTACAATGAATCAGCGTTTAGTTTGGCACCAGATTTTTATTTGGAATTATATATTTGGATTTAGTTATCATATTTTACTCTCATTCTAGTCATGCATTTGAAATATGTGTCTTCCTGTGTAGAGTTACCATGGTTACACATGTTGATTAGTGTAACAGGCAGAGTTTGCTTGTTGACTCACACAGTATCCGTGTTACTGTGCTCTGCAATAATTGAACAGACAGACTCTCCTCAGAGAACTGAGTCTGTTTGAACAGAAGCATTAGTATTTCCTACCTTTGCTCTCTACTGCAGAACAGCTGATCATTCACTCACCTGTTTCCTAAAATACTGTTACTGTCTGGGTTTAGCTTGAGAAGAGAAATGTGGGATTGTAGGTTTTTTTTAAGGAAGATTTAGATGGTTGCCTGTCAACATTAATCCTAGAATTCACTCCTCCTTCCTTTCTGATAGCAACAGGAAAGATAGCTGACTGAAAGTAACATTACTTGATAATGTTACATTAGCTTAGCTTTTTATCAGGGCTGTCAATCAATTCAAATATTTAATCATGATTAATTGTGTGATTGTCTTGAGTTGTACTTTAAAGGGATATTTTTCACGTTTAAAAGTTGAATATGGAGAATGAGCAGAACACCGCCATCTAGTGTCTCGAGATCGTAGTCGCAACAACCAAAAATAATTCCAGCAGTCGGGTTGCCAGGTTCGTTGCCAAGTATGTCAATCAATCAACCTGTGCCATGTCAAGTGATGAATCATACAGGGTAACGACCAATTTCGACCAATTAATTTTACAACAGTATTTAACGTTAGCCAGTCTTCAACTGGAAGTCTTTCTTTGAGTGGTGTGTAATCGATTAGCTAGCTAGCTCTCAACTCAAAATGATTACTCGTTTCTGTAGCCTGATCAGCGTGAGCAGACCAGCAGCTTCCACAGCAGTGACAGTGAGGCTGAAGGCAGCTGGAGAAATGGAGAGACTGAGGTTTGCACAAAGATAGCTGTCAGGCAGTGGTGTGGTGATAATGAATATAGAGATGGGCAAACTGATATATATACTGGCAAAATATAGTATGGTCATATAGCGGAACTAACGTTGCCAACGTTAGTTGTAACGGTTACATTGTAACAGAAGTGGGAGTAGCAGTTAAACCTGTTAAACTCCAAGGTCCCCCGCAATTGGGGGACCCTGAGACTCTCCGCAGCAAAAGGCATAAAACACTGCCCTAATGATGTAGCAATACAGTCATACTGCACATCAAATTAAATAGGAGAAACTCCGCTACAAGCACATATGTCATTTTTACACACACCAAACACAACTCAAACACCAAGAATATTAATGATCAAATATCCACTCTCCACATTTCCATTGCTACCGCTCTGATACTTCATGGTACACAAACAAATAGCATCTCATATGAAAGCTAAGACCCTGGCGAGTTCAACAGTACCACTATTATTGAGTTACGACAAAAAACTCAGTGAACCAGCAGCCAAAGAATAAAAGGTAAACAACCACTTATTTACAGCGACTAACAGATATTCTGTCTTACCTTCGAAGTTTTGTGATGAAAAGTTGTACATGAGAGCAAAAAACGCTGGTTTTAGTAAGTCCAACATGGCTGTGTTTGTTTACAACTCCATTTCACCCAGTGCCAGCCTACAGTAGCTGCGCCGGAACAACAGACAACCCTGGCAACCCGCAATTCCGACGTAAACAGAACGTGACAGAAAGTCAGTCGAACCCGTCAAAAAATGTTAAAAATATTAATTCAGACTATTTTTTTTATTTTTATGGAAAAGCAATACTTTCATTCTGTACCCCTCAAAATGCCCCGTGGGTGTATTATTTTTTTTTTTAAATATATAGCTTTTAATAAATATTCTACATATTCAACCTTTAAAGTGAAAAAAACAAGAAGTGCAGAGGAGACAAGGTGTGACTGTGACCAGGTTTCTGAAGGATTTTCATCTGTAATTAGCCAGGCCTGTCCACTCTGTCACAAAATAAAGAAAGTCAATTATTCAGTTTTTTATTGTGTATTGAAGAACTGCACCCAAAAACCACAAAGTATTCCTCTCTGCATTTCAATGAATAAGAGAGGTGAGGCATGAGCTGCTGGTTTGAAATGCTAGTCTCTTTCCAGCGAGCCAGCTTAGACACACACACACACACACACACACACACAGTGGCTTTTTAATCAGCAACATCTCCAGTATGGCTGATATGTGCATTTCATTCCCATCGTCGTGTTTTAATTCATCTCAGAGGATTATCCATTATACACTGAACCCAATTTAAGCCTAAGCCGAGTGGGTGAAATGCAAATTGGCACAGGGAAAAAAGTTTATTGCTTTTCTCCTGCTTTTCATGAACACGTGGCTTGTCAGATTTCCCACTCTATGTAAAACAAATGAGTTTGATCCAGCCGCTGCTGTCTGCAAGCCTTGGTCAGTTATACAATCTGTTAATGGGATCTGCTACATGTTTTGGAGTAAAAAAGTGGTTCCATGCTTTTTTTTCCTTCTTTTTTTGTAACAGGAAATTCTTAAATCACAGGCACTGTTTTATAGGAGAAAGCATTTCAATCAGGAGAGACCAGAGAATGAAGTAAAATAATGTTTTTTATGCAGATGATATTAATGATTAGGTATTGTCAAAGTCTTTGGCGCTTGGACTTTGCAGGGAGAATTTTTGAATCGAAGGACGTAAGTCATGAGCATCAGCATGATAAATCCCCCCATGGAGTCCAGACACTGGTGGTGGTGGTGGCTGATGACATCGATCAATCAATCGGCCCAAATCACAACAATTATCTTGAGGCTGAACTGATCAGCCTGATGAAGTTGAAGTGATGCATTGAGGAATCTGAAGACTGGGTGGTGATGGGGAGCTGGTGGGTTGCACACAACAGCATCAAGAAAGCACCTGAGCAGAGAGGGAGAACATTTAAAAAGACAGCAGCAATATGATAGGCTGACAATGAAGGTGTGTCACTGTGCTATTGGTTAGGCTTGACCAGGTGATGGGAACAGCTGATGTGTCAATTGATGCACCTGAATTAACAGCAAGGAAAATAAGAGCTTCAGACATCAGTATGAGCTGTGAGAAGGATCAGGATGACTGAAGAATGAGAAATAAAACTAAGACGTGAGCAAACAAAAAGGTGGTCTTCCTGTCTGAACTTTCGCTAGCAGCAGCCTAAGCAGGGAAGCCCAGACTTCCCTCTCCCCAGCCACTTCATCCAGCTCTTCCGGGGGGATCCCAAGGCGTTCCTAGGCCAGCCGAGAGACATAGTCTCTCCAGCGTGTCCCGGGTCTTCCCCGGGGGTCTCCTGCCGGTGGGACTTGCCCTGAACACCTCAAGAGGGAGCTGAGCCGAAAGGCGAAGTAGGGTAGTAGGGTCCTCTCTCATCTGGCTCCTCTCAACGTGGAGGAGCAGCGGGTCTACTCCGAGCTCCCTCCATATAACTGAGCTTCTCACCCTATCTCTAAGGGAGAGCCCAGCCACCCTACTTCGCCTTTCAGCTCAGCTCCCTCTTCACCACGACGGATCTGTGCAGAGTCAGCATCACTGCATCGCTCCATCCTTCCCTCACTCGTGACCCCAAGGTACTTGAACTCCTCCACTTGGGGCAGGATTTCATCCCTGACCCGGAGAGTGCATTCCACCCTTTTCCGGTTGAGAACCATGGACTCGGATTTGGAGGTGCTGATTCTCATCCCGGCCGCTTCACACTCGGCTGCAAACTGATCCAGTGAGAGTTGGAGGTCATGGCCTGATGAAGCCAACAGGGCCACATCATCTGCAAAAAGCATTGACCCAATCCTGAGGTCACCAAACCGGACCCCCGCAACGCCCTGGCTGCGCCTAGAAATCCTGTCCATAAAGATTATGAACAAGATCGGTGACAAATGGCAGCCCTGGCGGAGTCCAACCCTCACTGGAAACAAGTCCCACTTATTACCGGCAATGCGGACCAAGCTCTGACACCGGTCATACAGGGAATGGACGGCCTGTATCAGGGGGTCCGATACCCCGTACTCCCGGAGAACCCCCCTCAGGACTCCCCGAGGAACACGGTCAAATGCCACAAAACACATGTGGACTGGTTGGGCAAACTCCCATGCACCCTCAAGGATCCTGCAGAGGGTATAGAGCTGGTCCACAGTTCCACGGCCTGGACGAAAACCACTCTGCTCCTCCTGAATCCGAGGTTCGACTATCCGACGGACCCTCCTCTCCAGCACCCCCAAATAGACCTTACCAGGGAGGCTGAGGAGTGTGATCCCCCTATAGTTGGAGCACACCCTCCGTTCCCCCTTCTTAAAAAGAGGGACCACCACCCTGGTCTGCCAATCCAGAAGCACTGCCCCCGATGTCCACGCGATGCTGCAGAGTCGTGGTAACCATGACAGCCCCACAACATCCAGGGCCTTGAGGAACTCGGGGCGCCCACAACCGAGTCCCCAGGCCCTGCTTCCTTACCAGATGTCATGGGATTGAGGAGGTCTTCGAAGTGTTCCTTCCACCGATCCACAACGTCCCGAGTCGAATTCAGTAAGCACCACAGACAAATTTCCAGCCCATCCATTTTATTGTGGTGGAGGCAGATATCTCAGACAGATATCTCAAAACTTGGACAATAAAACTTAAACCACATAGATAATCATAATATTGGAAAATCATAATAATCAGCATGGATAGATACCACCAGAGCTAAGTGAGAATATACAGTACCTGTCAAAAGTTTGTACACACTTTCTCATTGATGTGAATGGGAAAGAGTGTCCAAACTTTTGACTGGTACTGTATATTTTTGTATTCTGGGTGTTCTGACCAAAGCAGAAGACTTGACGCTTGAGGCTTGGACTGGAAATGAGGATTTGGGATAAGACTTGGATTTGAAAGCAAAATATTCAAATGTTATAAAATAGACCATTCCCAACTTGCACTAGATTTGACATAGACCAGTCTCAACTGATTCTAGACCTGATTAAATCTCAACCATAGACTGAGGGGGAAAAAAAAGATATAGCATTTGGTTTGTGTACTACTGTTGTAACGACACAAGTTTGTCCATTGCCATCTTGAATTCGACTGTCACTGTCTTTGATTTTTGGAGCCAGAAGTGACCATATTTGGATGAGAGGGTGGAGCTGACTGTAGTGGTAGCTGCTAGCTTGATTAGCATGACGCATTTACAATTGATGTCAACTGTGATCATATAAATGTTCATTTCTGCGAGCAAAATATAAGGTCTATCTGAATTACTAAACAAATCTGATACATGGCAGTGATATAGAGGACCAGGCTATGAAGGATGGACAAAACCCTGGAAGTTAGATGGAGGTGGTAATAAGGACAGCAGACAGCATTAAAGCTATCTGACATCTGATTCCAGATGAATGACAGTGGTTGGAGCCCCCCCCCCCTTTACCCCCCCTATCTTTCGACATCACCTCCCACTCCCAAGTGCACAGAAATGCTATTTGTTCCAAAGAGGCTGGGGAAATAAATTGGATGAGTTGTGTGTGAGCAAAGAGTAGGATAGTGTGTGTGTGCTGTGTGTAAGTAATGACACAGCAGAGAAAACATGGCTGCTGCCAGTGTTGGCCTGCTGCTTCCATTTGCCACTCTAGATGGGATTTTTCAGTTTTTGCACAGAGATGACAGACTGTTGATCAATATATATTGATTTCCAACCTCTCCTCTACCTCTCTCATGTTTTATTTGATGTTGTGCCCAGTCTCTGTCCCTCATTCCTCCACCCTCTCATATTCTATCTCAGACCCCGCCAATTCATCTTCTTTCTCTGTCATCTCACTGACAGGAGGTAGAGCAGTTGGCGGTTCGATTCCCGGCTCCTCCAGTCCACATGTCCATCTGTCCTTGGGCAAGACACTTAACCCCAAATTGCTCCCGTTGCTGTGCCAACAGTGTATGTATGTGTATGTATGGTTAGCTTCCCTCTGATCAGCAGGTTGGTACTCTGTGTGGTAGCTCCTGTCATCAGTGTATGAATATGTGTGAATGGGTGAATGTGACATATAGTGTAAAAGTGCTTTGAGTGGTCATAAAGACTAAAAAAGTGTTATATAAGTACAGTACATTTACCATTTACTGTGTTGTGTGCTTTCTCCTCCTCTCATGCCATTTCATCCCCATTCTCTTTCTGATTCCTATTAAACGTTTATGGTTCAGGAGAATTGTAACCAGTGTCATACATCACAATATAATAATATCATATGGTGAGTAGTAAAAAAAACATTATTAACATATTATTAGAAACACACAGTCGTCTATTAAAGAGTTCAATTCAACTGATGATAATGTCCTCCTTAATGCATATGCATTAAGCTGTAGTGTTTTTGAGTCTTGTTGGTAATATCGGGTTTTCTGTTTGGTATGTTAGAGCACTTATCAATCCATGCAAGTGTTTTTTTTTAAATTGTCAACAACAGAAATGGATCTTTGTCATGGTTGCTTTGTATAATCCACACACCTTTCTGTCTGCAGCTTTCATTCTCACTATTTTGTTAGAAAGTATATCTTACAAAAAGTGAGATAGTGAGATCTGTGGATTTTTCAGAGTGACAAGTACATTTTGTACAAATTCCACTCACCTCCATTTTGTCGGGGTAAAGGCAGATATCTCAAAAACTGGACAAATCTATCTACTTCTTTTATCAAGTTTTGGTGAGCTGACCCTTTTAAATATAAGTAAAAATAGCATAATAAATTAGATCATACCATAAATAATGAAGTTGTTTCTCCATAAAATAGAACAAAAGAAAATGATATAAATACAACACCATATATTATATAATATTATTCTCCTTAGCATTATAGGATCACAAAGATCATTTCATTTTCATGAAGTTACATTTCTTCATTCATTTTTGCAGTTTTACTATGAAAGGAAAGTAAAATGAAGAATCTGGAGCCACAGATGTCTGTACGATACAGACATTTTGATCTGTCTGCCAGAAGTCCAACCAATCGTAAAGCCAGATCATTGATCAATCAGAGAACTAATCAGGCTCTGTGACCTCAAACTGCAGGTCAAATGACAACAGATCTGTCAGGGATGCCCAATTCAGTGTTAAAATCAGGCTTAATCCTGCCCAGCTTTAACATGCAGGCCTGATAGCGCTCCGGCGCCACGCCGGATTTCCGGCGTACCAACGTGTTTGGGAAAAAAAAAAAAAAATCAGCTGTTTAAAAAAATATTCAAAATAAATGGTGCATGTTTCAGAAAAATTAATATCTGGTTGTTCATGCCCTGTTTAGTCAATGGTTAGGCTACAAATCAATTCCTAGTTACTTTTGAGTATTATAATTGTTATGAATTCTTCAAATCAAAGGACATTTATGTATGCATGCTTTTATTTTGAAGTAGGTGGTTTTATTATGAAGGCAGTTATGCAGTTCCTCTTCTTTTCCTCACGTTCTCCACTCGACATGTTTACAGCGGTGCAACAGTCACTGACGATGTAAATTGTGTTCATAGGGAAGTGAAATGAGAGTGTACATGTTACTTTCCTCTTCTGATTGTGTTGTTAGCTGCTGGTGTATATTTACACTCTTTGAAAGTCCGTTTTTACTTGTTAGCATGATCGCGATTTAGCATCATTTAAGCTAACTCTGTTGTGTGTATGACTGCTAACTTTCATATTACACCAGTTTACATGTATATTGCTGCATGATTCAGGGTTAAAGCAGCACTTATGAATATTAGATGATTGATACTGATATAAATGTATTTTTATTTACTGTGAAGTGTTATTCACTGTATTTAATTTACAGCAGTATACAATGATAAATCAGTCCTTTTATTTCTTTTTATAATTTCAGAAACTGCTCTGTACCCAGAATACATGGTTGTACCCGTACAGTTCTACAGTAAACAATAGGCTATAAGGGCAAACTCTACTGATGTCAGTGCAGTGGTCAATTAGGCAAACATAAGTATCAGAGGTCGCATTCCTCAACAATAATGACTGACCTTTGCTGGTATGGCTGTAGTATCCGTAGTCTCAGTATGCTATACAAGCAATACGGATCCCGCTTGACAATTACGCTAATCAGGGCATATACCGTGGCTTAGGCTTGGGCTCCTCCCAGGGAAAAAAGTTCAGGCTCAGGATTTTTTTTTACTATCACCCCTGAACATGGCTGCACATCTGATACAGTACCTCTAGGTGTAACAGGTGTATACCAAGAGGTGCATGTCTTTTGTTACATGAAGTCTTGTACTCTGTCATTTAAAATCTCATTTGACCTGTTTTGAGTTTCTCTGCACTGTACTGTTTTTCCTCAGGTGCTGTGTATGATCACAGCTCCGGTCACAATGATCCTGTCCTCCCAGCAGGACGCCTCCTTTGCCTTTGCCTCCCTGGCCATTGTCTTTTCAGTCTACATCACCCTGGTGGTTCTGTTCATTCCCAAGGTAAGTGCAGACTACTGTCCTCCTCTCACCATCTCCTCCCTGCAGATTGCAGCAGCAGTTTAAGTGTCAGCTTTAATGAATCACGTTCACAGTCATCTAGGCTGCTATAATATATCACATAATGACCTGTAGATTGTTCCCTGCCTTGCTGTGTCAGCACCAGTATCTGCCAATGTCCTCAGTAATCTGCTCTGTTCTGTCAGCCTGGGAGTATATATCTATTCTTCTGATGACTAGTTTGAGCACGAACAAATAGGTTCAAATTTTCTTTTGTCCCACGCGGTATCAATACAGTTAACCTGTACAACCCCTAAAAACATTTCTTTTTTTATTCGGAGTGAAATTGTTCTTATCAAGTTTGGTTGTGTTGTATGTCACTGTTTATTTATCTATTTATGGTTGTTGTGTTAGTTGTTTTTTGTTACTGTCACTGCAAACCAAATTTCCCCTCGAGGGACAATAAAGCTCTGAACTGAACTGAACTGAATGAGGCATATTTTAAGAGAGAAGACAGTTTGGCTGCTCTCCACTTTTTAAAGAAAAGTCCATTTCTTGGTCACACACTATATTGCCAAAAGTATGTCAATACTACAAAATGTCACTTGTATGTGACCATTAAACATTCCAAACCATGATTATTAATCTGTAACTACAACAGCCTCCACTCTTCTGCATTTTGGCTATCTATAGTAGGTGACAATGTGCTGTATTTATAGTCATGCTTAAGTGAGGTATAGTATCTTTATTTTAACCCAGTATTACAGAAGAATCATAGATAAGATAAACACATGCTGAGGAAGGCAGAGCAGGAGTGCAATGGACTGAACAAGTGAAATAAAAAATACAAATACATTTAATACAAAAATGAAATGTAAGAAAGATATTAGAAAAAATGAGAAACATCTTAGAAAGATGTGAAGTGCTCAGCTATTAATTATATTTAGCTTAGTTCCATCTTGTATAAATGTTTACCTTCCATAATGTACTTAGGTAACTGGTAATGGTAAATAGACTGTACTTATATAACACTTTTCAAAGTGCTTTTACATTACATGTCACATTCACACACATTCATACACTACATATACTGATGAGAGGGGCTACCACACAGGGCGCTCATCAGATGGGACTAACCATTCACACACATCCATTCACCGTTGGCGCATACCGCGAGCGATTCAGTGTTAAGTATCTTGCCCAAGGACACATGGACATGTGGACTGAAGAAGACAAGAATCAAACCATCGGCCCTCAGAATGGTGGATGACCAACAACAGCACATCTAGAGGACTCTACTCTCTGTTTTGGCTTGAAATTCTACAAGAGAGATTTTTCCACTCTTACAGTACAATAACAGAAGTGTGGAAAATGTCTGGCTATGTACAGTCTGTTATTGATTATTTGGTTGAAAATATGGTTACTGATTGAAGTTGCTAACAAGTAATGATCTTTTCAGGTGGAAGAATTTCAAGAAGTCAATCAATCAATCAATCAATCTTTATTTGTATAGCGCCAAATCATAACAAAGTTATCTCAAGGCACTTTACACATAGAGCAGGTTCTAAACCGAACTCTTCAGGTTTTAACTTTAAAGAGACCCAACATTCCCACATGAACAACAGTGGCAAGAAAAAACTCCCTTTTAACAGGAAGAAACCTCAGGCAGAACCAGACTCAGAAGTGGGCGGACATCTGCCTCGACCGGTTGGGGTTGAGAGGAGAGAAAGGAAGGATAGAGGAGAGAGGCACAGTGAAAATCAACAATGGAGCCAGATGGTCCGGGACTGGAATCCGTCATCCGGACGTCTACGGGCCCAGATTACCTGTAAGACCAGAAAGCAGAGCCAGAAACCAGAAACCAGAAAGACAACCAGAAAGAAGTGAAAACCCAAGCAGCTGTTTTGGAAAAATTAACTAAGTATCATATATGTTCTCACATGACCACAGATCCTCTCAACACCCAATAGTTGCCTACAGTAGCCTAATCGCTCCATGCTAATAGCTGATTTAATCACATGAGACATATCATCCAAAACGGAAAGGTCCAACCATTAAAAATATCACTCCCTGACCATAGAATAAGTAAATCGCTTATGATGTATCCTAGTTTTATGTTAGGGTGACAAGAAAGGAGTGCAGAAGTGAGAGTTCAGGGCCACACTCTTCAACTTTTATTTTAAACAGGATACTATCCGTATGTGTCCACAAGGTGGCAGTGATGTACCATAACACAAATACACTACATTCCCCTTTCTGTGTGCTGTACTATACTCTGCAGTGAAATAAACGTCTTTATGAACATTTTCTTTTCATTCCTTTTTGATAGATTAGCAATCTTTTAAAATAGTTATTTGAGCTGTTGACTTGTTTCAACTTAAACAAACAATATACCATTTTCAACAGAAAAAAAGTTTCTTAAATTTTTCCCCATTCTGACAAATAGTATATGAACTCAACTTTTTATGAACTAACTTCAGCTAAACTATTATCCTTCAGGTACCTTGGAGGCTGGCTAAGAAATGTACTGCCATGATGACAGTGCAATATCTGGTTTACAGGCATACAGAGCAGAGAAGAATGCTATCATGCCCTTTCAAAGTGTGCACTAAAAAGCCAAAGCCACTGAACGCTGTTAGACACAAACGCTTTTTTTGCAGTCTGCAGTCACCTTTAGTCATCTTGACAGTGGTAAATACATGCTCATGCATAGAGAGCAGTGAAGGCATTGATGTGCAACTTTCATTGTGAGGATATTAGGCATAACCTTCAGTGCCTTTCAGTGTGCCTTACAGACCATAAAGATCGTCTGCTTCATGGGCGCAGAGTGTGTTAACCACTAATCAGATGTCGAAATGTCCTTTCGATACTGAACTCCAAATTGCTCCCAATGGCTACACCAACAATATGTAAATGTGACTTGTAATGTAAAAGTGTGTTGAGTGGTTGGAAGACTAGAAAAACACTAAATAAGTACAGTCCATTTACATGGTGCACACACAAAGGCAAAGCTCTGTGAGTTCAAACTGAGTGTGCATCATCTCCTTCCTAACTTGCATTTAGTCTTGAATTAAATATATAGAGCAGATCCATTTTCTGACATGCTTTTTTACTGTTGTATATCAAGATAAATAGCCTTCAGCTACATGGGTGCATGAATATCCTGTCTTAACCATAGCCTACTCTAGTTGATAAATGCTTCATGTTCACCTTTTGATAAGATCATTTAAAATTGCCCCAATTTTGCATTTTTTAGTACTGTAAACTGGATATTTAGTGTTTAACTCTGAGTTTTCTTCCTGTTAAAAGGGAGTTTTTTCTTGCCACTGTCACTAAGTGCTGCTCATGTGGGAATGTTAGGTCTCTTTAATTTAAACGAAAGAGTGTTGTAGATCTGCTCTATGAGTAAAGTGCCTTGAGATGACTATTGTTGTGATTTGGCGCTATACTGTATAAATAAAGATTGATTGATGGATTAAGTCATGATATGAAAATCTAATACGGAAACAACACAACATTTTAATTGTCAGGACAAAATTAAATGGAAAACAGCTATAGTTCGGTTTTTACAACATTGTTACAAACATTGATTATAAAATTTTAAAAGGCCCATTTTTTATTTTTTATTTTCATTTTAGGAATAGGAAATTGGTTGATATGGTAATTTAATAATGCAACTCTTCACTACTGTGTGGGTAAGATACAGTAATAATAAACTAAGTGGGTTTAATGGGCACATGTGGCCTTTTCTGTTGGAAAACTGTATCTAGTGATGTCCCAGACTCCCAAGACCAAAAGTTAAATAGAGGATAATAAAGCCAGGTGGTTCTAGATTTTAGTTTACTTAAGATTAGGAAGGGATCAGCCCTGGCATCATCATGATGTTATAGTGACTATAGTAAAACAGCCTGTCCTGTAGACTCCATCTGTGTTTCTCTCCCAGGGGAATCTCCAAACACAGGTTATTTGTTGTATCAGCTGAATATTCCTACTACCCATCAGGAGTGCCTAACTCAGCACCAATGTACAGGACTCTGGAGTCAATATGACATATCATTTCTACATAAGAGCATAAATAAACTATATGTTTCTGACAGAAGTACAAACAAATGCAACAAAATGGGCGGCTGTAGCTCTGGAGGTAGAGCAGTCATCTACCAATCAGTAAAACGGAGGTTCCATTCCCAGCTCCTCGTTTCTGCATGTCCCAATGGCTCTGCCAACAGTGTGTGCGTTACTCCCTAATGAGCAGGTTGGCACCCTGCATGGCAGCTGCTGTCATCAGTGTGTGAATGGGTGAATGTGACATGTAATGTGCATCATTTGCAGATGCGGCGCCTGATCACACGAGGTGAATGGCAATCAGACGCGCAGGAGACCATGAAGACCGGCTCGTCCACCAACAACAACGATGAGGAGAAATCCAGACAGCTGGAGAGAGAGAACAAAGAGTTACAGAAGATCATCCAAGAGGTCAGCCAAGCCCTTCTTGTTCTTCACACTATTCTTCATTCTTTTCTTTCCTTCACATTTAAAATGTAAATGTCAAGAATTAACTGTTACACTTCATTTAAGCAGCACAGATAAATTATTTTCACCTCTACTGTTCTAAGTGGAGGCAGAATCTTAGAGTCTGACTGATTAAGACTTGGGTACATGAAAATAAAGCGGTCAGCTGAAAACTGCCTAGGACCTTCATCACCTCCTCATAACTCCTTGTGAGCATCATTTAAGTTAAAGCACACCAGAAAACAATCTTCCAGGAGTTCTTACTAGAGGAGATTGTTGAGTCTTTGTTACTATTTATGTCATCAGAAAGAAGAACGTGTGTCAGAGCTGAGGAACCAGCTCTCTGAGCGACAGGCCCTGCGATCAAGGAGAAGAGCATCCACCATTACTAATCAGAACCACAGCTCTCCCCCACTCACCATCCCCCAGAGTGACCCCAGATCCCTGGCCCCTCCTCCAGGGTACCCAGCCCCCACCTCTGACCTCCACCCTGTTCCTCCGTCCTTTGCCAACTCATCCAGCCTCTACCAGCCGGACAGCAAGATCAGCCGCAATAACTGCCACACCAGTCGACTGCAGCTGCTTTACAAGTGAGGTGGAGGTGGGCAAAGGAGGGAAGAAGACTCTCATGAAATCCATAGCTACATAGAAGTAGAGAGAATCAAGTATGAACATGTGTTTCAGTAATAAATCAGTATCTGTTGTCACACAGATCACCTGAGGACAACCAGTGGAAAGGCTAATATGTAAAATTCTTCAGTGAGGATCAACATTTCCCCCCTTTTCCACTATTTCCAAGCTAAATGCTTTTATTTTCTCCCAGAGATAAAAGATGTACATACATTTTGTTAATTACACAATTTTGCATCTGTCATCTACCAGTGATTTATAATGTGCCAAATAGGGTTTGAGAAACAAAATGCTCAAAATTGACCATTCACTAAGCCCAGTCCCTTAAACTATAGTTAAATCTGCTAACCTTTCCATTGTAGCACAGTACATATGCAGATTAAAATAATAATGGTGGCAGATTTAATAGCATTTTTTATGACTAGATTAATGGATCCTTAATTTCAATTGTGGATTTCTGAGATAAACAAAGTTGGCTTCACCTTTCTAGTCAGCGACGTCCATTTTTGTTGTTTAAATGTCAGATTTTGCAGGCAAAATCAGACAGCGAGCTAACTTGCAAACCTCAGCAAATCTGGCAGTTGAGCAAATCTGGCGGTCTTCAGCTGACTCATTGTAAAATGTCTCTATAAAAAGTTCTGAAATATGCAGTTAATGGATACATATATGATGACACTGAGGTTAAAGTTAACATGCAGAGGGTTAGCATCATTGCCAGTTGATGATTTATGTAGAAGATGATGGATATAAAGGAGTAAACTGGTATTATTTTTCATGGTAGTTAGACCTACAATAGGTACAGAAAACAAATAAAAACTTCAGAACAGACAATGCAAAAAACATACTTGAGGAAGCAACGCAGAGGATAGAGTTTTGTTTTAATGCTCATTCTTTCAAACAATACATTTAAAAAGGTTTGGAGAAGAGGACACATTTGGCTGGGGAGTGTAAACTTCCCTGAATCCCAAAAAGAGTATGTGCTGTTACCATTAGCCTAAACTCTGATAAAGTGTCACCCAGGATCAGCTCTCATGTATTGAATGTGTCGGTCCGAAATTGAGCTTTTCCTCAAGTAACCTGTAACACCTCCAAATAATGTAGTGATGATCTTGGCCAAAGTTAGATTACTACTGTGGGTTGTAAGCTAGTAAGGATGCTAATGTTTGCAGCTTGTGTTAGAGCAGATACTATAAACTTTATATACAAGGTATCACTCTTACTAGAGCGAGTGAGTGGTCACAGTTGCAGTTATTATGACAAAGCATTTATCATATCTGTACCTTACCATGATGTCTCTTAATGTCTTTAGATAGTACTATGCTAGTACTGTGGACAAAAGTACAGGCTTCATGATAAGTCATGTCAGCCTTGTAAAGTAATCGGTTGTATCCATACCATAAAAAAATACTTTTAGCTCCTTTTGTTAAATGTTTGGAGATGTTTTTTACATTTTTATTGGTCTCTGTTTAAAGAGACTGCTGTGTTATTGTGCATAGTTGTGTGTGTTCATGCCAAACCCCCGTCACTATGGATGAACTCCTGATCCAAGAAAAGCTGATGACAGAGCTCTCATCTCATCTGTCAGATATTTACTCTTTACTTTATGTAAGTGTTATGAATGCCACACTCAAGAGCTGAAGGAGCATTACATGAGGCTAAAAGCATTTCAATTCTTCTGTTTCATCTGATTGACTGATTTTTTTGTCTTTATTTTATAATAGATCATTCTGGCACATTCAGGCATTAGTATTAGGAAGTTGTGGGATTGAGTAACTACAGTTTTGCTTTCTCAAGTGAAACTACTGTGGTAAGCAGAGGCGGTCCTGGCTAGTTTTGCGCCCTGGGCGGACCGACCATCAACCCACCCGCCTCCACACACACACACATGCACAATATTGAACTATATTACATATGTTATTAAATACAAAAATTAACAAGAGTAGAGAAAGAAATCAAGATAAATAAATGTAGTATGTTAACACCAATGTAAATTGCACAAATCCTTCACCACACAAAAATAAGATGATTAAATTAAATATAGTATGCAAAACTTCTTTTTTTTTTTGTTGGGCATTTTATTTATTTATTTATTGCATTTTCACATAACCCAATAACTTACATGTAGCTATAACGAGTCTGTATTAATTTTATAAATGTATTACTATTTATTCGGAAGCAGCAGTTTGTGTTGTGTGCCCTCCCACCCTTGCTTTTCCTCTGAGAGTGAGACTCACACACAACCTGCTCACAGCCTCTGCAGTCGCAAGTTGATCCCCCCCCCGCCGCCCTTTGCCTTTTCTTCTGACTCACACAACCTGTATACGTGACTCTCAGCAGCAAGTTGTCGTGATAGTAGGGGCGCCTCATCGCCCACTGCACCAAGTTGATGTGGAAATGAGCGGTATTAGTCTAGAAAACTGGCAATTTTTTTTTTTTTTTTTTTTTTTGAGGACGGACGCTTGTGCGCCCCCAAGTAGATTGCACCCTGGGCGGTTGCCCACATTGCCCATAGCAAAAACCGCCACTGGTGGTAAGGCTTCTGGAGAATTAGACATAAGGCATTTTAAAAAAGGTACTATATTACATCATCTCTTACAAAACAGCATACCTCTTGTCCATTTCACCTAAAATTTTAATTAATTCCAAATTCTTTCCATTTGATACACTTTTAATATGTTTTTAGACTAAAGCTAAGAAGAATGAAGCCACTTTATTTGAATGATTCATTTTACATTTTAGTGATATGCTCAGGTGTGTAGTCAGTTTGTGTCAACATTGTGTGTCAACATAAAGCCCCTCTACATGTGACATGTGTTGGGCTGTCATGTCATTGATCTTGTGTCTGATTGTAATGTTGGATGTAGTACATACATTAGAACCAGGCTCCATTATCTACTATATAGTTAACAAGGCTAAGAGTTTCACAAAGGTGGCCGGTTGATCTATTGTGGTTCAATCTTTAGTCAATTTAAATCACAAGTTTGTCTTTTTACAGTCTCTACAACAGTAGTGGATATTTAGTTTGTGATATATAGTCTGATCATATGAGGCTATAGCCATAAAAGGAAACATGATTAGATGTAATTTGAAAGGATCCATCAAATTTTGAATAGGACACTTACAGTATATACAGCATATCAATGTATTATTATTTTTGATTGCATTGATAGCCCAACCTGATCACTATAGTACTTCACAGGATGGATGAGGTAATACCAATGCTGGACTACCAACAGGTGAAAGCAGGCCACCCTCCAGGGCCTTAGGGTCACAGTATGAGCTAACATAATGGGGGCCTTAAATGTTTCCTCGATCTTGAGGCCTTCTATGAAGAGTTTTGGTGATTTATGACCTTCACTTTATCAGGGTTATGCTGATATGGAACGTATTCCTAAACTAATCTAATTACCATACAACAAATCTAAAAAAAAAAAAAAAACCCCACATCTCTTATTTGACGATGACTGCCTTAACCTTACCCTAACATGTCTGAACTAGCCTAACTTGCTTACTGTGCTCACAGCATTGAAAAATAATAATTGAATATAACATTAATCATAAAATTTGTAGCAACATCTTCCAGAAGCAGTGTCCCTGTTACTCTGGATAATCCACAGAACACACTGAGATCATCATTGGATCTATTTCCAACTGAAGAAATGGAGCCTATGAAATAATTTGACAAAGCCTAAGGTTTGCTTACAAGCTTTTCTCTGAGCATTCAACCACATCACCTGGCCTTACTCTGGTTAAATAGTGAGTTTATTATGTGGACATCGCTTGAATTTTCTTTTGAAACTAATGTTTTCAAAGTGACAGTTGTTAGAATATGATGATGTCACCTTTCCACACAACAAATAGGTCAATATGTCCAATGGGACTGTTACACAACTTGTGTACATAACTCTCACTGTGATTCATTCACAGTGCCATGTATTGTTTGTCTCTATTATTTCTACTGTGTGCAGCTACTAATTTTTTTGTTTGTTTCTTTGTGTACAATACACACTCCTAGGCACCTTTTTGACTTCCATAAACTTAGGACAACTATATCTATGCTTGTGTGATATCCAGCCGAGGTTTAACATCATCTTCCAGTTTAGTCTCATGTTTTCTTCGTGTGTGGTAGCCCCACTGGTTAACGTGGGTCATTTGAGTTGTCCTGCACTTTCAAGTTGACTATTAACTACAGTATGAGACACAGATGTATAAACTATTAGAAAATTGTGTGGAAAGTGACCATGTGTAAATATCCGCTGTGTGTCTGTCTGTAATAATGTATTTTAATTGTATCGTCTGTAAAGCAGTGACGCTGTAAGTGAAGTTGATACACGAGGATATGCACACTGACTGTAAATAATGATGTAAATAATGATCATGTTTTACTTTGCATATAAAAGCTGTATATCAAGTGGCACAGTATTCAAAATATATTTCTATTTGCTGTAATATCTGATTATTTAAGTTGCAAGAATGAAAAATAAAGTTTGTTGTTTTTCACAGAATAATCTTTGAGCGCTCTCTTTGATGCCTTGAGTTTGAGTTTGTGAAGGAACTGGACTTTTAGCACCTGATCTTTGAAAAGGCAAGAAAGAAGAACCTCTGATGGTCAGAACCATTATTCTGTGTGTGAATTTAGTAGTATTACTGTATCTGTTGTGACTGGGTGATCAGATAATGTAATATATACATATATAAATATTGTGGATGAGTTTATTTGATAAGCTATTTTCTTAACTGGTTTTGCATCACTGTGATGTAATGCTGCTATAGGCCTATAGCACATGTGTGGGAGTTGATTTGTGCATTATATCTTGGCTTTTGCAGTGTGAGAAGTTGGTTAGCTCACTTAGTGACTCTTATTTTGAAATCTACAATTAGCTGTGCTGTGTCTATCTCTGGATGACATTGTTGTATATTCATTAATAACTGTGGTGCTCTATGGTTTGGTTGCTTTTCAGAGAACACTAATATTACCGTCATCTCAAGCCATACATTGATTTATAGGGGTGTAACGAGATCTCGCGAGACTAAAACATAACGATATTTCTCGTCGAAGTGAATGTTGTATCCCGAAGCTATAAACAAAAAAGACGATTGGTTTTCTATCGCTCATTTGCACGTCATGTCTTCTTTTTATAAAGTCACGTGTGGATCATTAACCTTGTTACAGCTTCTACCTTCTATCCAGAACATAACCTGCTCTGGAGCAGGTTAGCCGTTCAGCATAAGTTACCATGGTGATTTACCCCGGTAAGAAGTGAACCAGCTACGTAGGACGGAAAACCCAGGGTTAACCCTGAAGTTAAGAGAAAGTCCAGCTTCATAGTACAGGCCTCAGGTCTCTACACTGAGCCTGAGGTAGGAGGAGCAGCTATGGAAGCCTAATGATGCAAAAAGTAAAATGAGTCACACTACCAAATTATAACACAATTTATATGTTATTCTACTTGTGTATTTATGTGATACATTACTACATTACTACTTATTACTTTTATTTCTGTGTTTTTTTAGCTAATATGTTATAATTTGTGATAATTGGATTCTTTATTTAATTTATATTTATATATTAGAATTGTTTCTACTCTTTATAATTTACCTTTTAGTGTTTGTGATTGTATCTAACTTTTGTATTTATGGTTGTTATTTCTATAAATACCAAAATTATCCATCTATAAAATACCTATATGGAGAAACCTTTTACAGTGCTTTATATTATATATATTATATTATATTATATATTTAGAAAGTAGAACTAAAGTGATTCATTCAAGATGATTAGTTAAAACATTTCAAAATGCATCTGCATTATTTCCAGATCAGTCATATATTTCCTCATTGAAATGTTCTTAAAAATATAGTTAATATCTCATCTCGTCTCATGAGCTGAGTGTATCGTCACACCAGGGACGTGCACATGATTATAGAGGGGCAGGGGCTCAAAGTAAGAAAAGGGCAGCAGTGGACACTGGAATCGTTCTCATCATTTCTTCCAGTGCTGGGAAGTACACCTACACCTACGGTGGCCCTGAAGGGCAAACGACAACAACAAAAAGAAAAGCACAACAACATTAACAAAACCACAACAGCAAAAAGGAAAACACAACAAGAATCCTTGCTGATTGGACAAAAGCACGTCTATCTTTTTAACAGGTAGGAAAGGCTGCTTGACGCTGTACCTGAGGGCTGTTGCTCTCTGCTGCTGTCTCTCTCTCTCTCTCTCTCTCTCTCTCTCTCTCTCTCTCTCTCTCTCTCTCTCTCTCTCTCTCTCTCTCTCTCTCTCCCTGTGAAACTTTGGGACCCAGCAGTCTGCACAGAAAGCTCCTCTCAGTATTAAAGCTTCTTCATCTAAGCTGTTAACATCCAAACAAGGGCACACCGTTGTGAAGAAAGGAACACGTGAATGGGAATATTGATTGGTGGGAAAGGCTGCTTTACGCCCCATATACGCCCCACATCAAAATTCCCTAACTAAGTTTCTTATATTCTGTTACATATGCTGAAAATCTGAATAAAGGTATTCTGATTGAGTAGGCTCTTGAAATCACTGGTGTCGGTCTTCAACACCTTCCCTGGCCACGCCCTCTAAGTTATTCATTCATTCACGGAGAGAGAGAGAGAGAGAGAGAGAGAGAGAGAGAGAGAGCAACAGCCCTCAGGTACAGCGTCAAGCAGCCTTTCCCACCTGTTAAAAAGGCAGACGTGCTTTTGTCCAATCAGCAATGATCCTCGTCATAGCAGGTCCCGTTAGGAGTTAATGTTGTTGTTTTCCTTTTTGTCGTTGTGTTTTTGTTAATCTCGTTGTGTTTTTGTTACAGTTTTTGCCTGTTGCTTGAACACATTTTGCAAAACTTCGCTCATTGTGCCAAAACTCTACACACAAGTAAACATGACAACACTGGGGAATATACCATTCACATCTGTGTCAAATTGAAACTCTACTATCAAAACCTAAACTCTGCTATCAAAACCTAACAATCCTTTGTCAAAATTTAACTATGATGACAAAATGACACATACTTGCATCATATGCATACACTTTAAGATCAGGGGGAACACACTAGTCTACTTTATATAAAACACTGCAGTTGATTTTCACTGTTTATTCAGGAGGCACATTTTCAAACAACCAAAAAAAGCAAATAGGCCTACTCAATATTGTACATTGCAGTAACATGAATTTAGATAAAGCAAAAAAAAAAAAATAATAATAATAATAGAAAAAAACACTATACTGTAAACACAGAAAATCATGGCAATTGTGCATATGTGAGCTCATAGATCCCGCCGTTTGTTGGGGTCTGGCCACAGGACCTCATCGACATCGCAAGCAATGTCTTCTCCCGCTAGGCACCGGGGAAAATGTCCCCTTGCATGTCGAAACCATCCATGGATTGCTGTCACCTGAATGTCGCCGCAGGCCTCTTCCATTGCCTGCAGAAGAGGCATGCGGGCATGTGGTTGGCGGTCATATACACGCCATCTCCAAGCCGAAAAGAATTCCTCTATAGGGTTTAAAAATGGTGAGTAAGGGGGCAAGTATACCACTTCAAATTGATTGTGGTTGGTGAACCAGGCTTGGACCAGAGCAGCCTGATGGAAACTGACATTATCCCATACCACCACAAACCTGGGCTGATCTGGTCTGTTCTGTACAACTATATTATGGAGAGCATCTGGAAATGTGAGTATATGTTGGCTATTGTATGGACCTAGTTTTGCATGATGATGCAGACAATGTGATATTTCCCCCACGCTGCCCCGGGACGTGCACATTTGCCCTTTGGCCAATTACATTACGACCCCGTCGTCTTGTTTTGCTCAGGTCGAATCCAGCTTCATCAATGAAAATGAATTCATGAGGCTGTGCAGCTCCATCCATGGCCAAGATTCTCTGTAACAAAAAAAACAAATTACTACAGTGCTACACATACAGAACCCCCACCCCATCACACAGGTACCTGTGTAGCTCTCCGAATGGATCATGTGGTACATATTCAGCTGCTACTGGATTTCACCAATACTGTATTGTAAATGTAAAGGACAGTTACACTTACCCGTTGACATGAGGAAGTCAATGGACAAGCAGAGAGAACAGTTTCATGCAAGTGTCACGCTAGATGCAACAGAGAACACCGTACATATTCACGTCGAAGTCCTTTGACCTTGACACTGTTCCTCTCAAATGGGACCCTGTAGACCTGCTTCATGGTGATATTGTGTTTTCCCAAGATGCGTCTGATGGTGGTGATGCTCACATGATTTATGTTGTTGAACACTTGCCTGTCTGCAAGTATTTTCTGTCGTAGCTAGTGGAGACGGATGGCATTGTCTGCCCTCACTAGGTCCATAACGGCAAGTTCCTGCTGTTGTGTGAACAGGCGTTGGCGTCCTCCCCCTGAAGGTCTTCTAGTCGTTCTAGAGGAATACAACCACAAATTGTCATTGGTTGTCTTCTTTTTCTTACAGTACTTTACTGTATATACTGTATCATCCACTGTACTGAAACATCTCAATATAAGTAATCATGGTATGTTTCACAAAAACTAGCATTAGCACCCTGCAATACCCTGTACACGTGATGTGGTAATGTGATATACTGTAGTACAGTGCTGTAAATACATATGAGTAGAGTAGAAGGTAGAGAGGTGAAGACATACCTGTTTTCCAGTCAGAATGTTCTTATTACAGATGCCACTGTGAAGCGGCTTAGATGTGTGTGGACTCTCTGCCCAGCATCCCTCATAGTCAGGCATGGTCCACCAAAGTTGCTCTTATATCATCAGAAATAGGGGTCCGTGCATGGCCTCTTCAACCTTGTCCTCCTCCTTGATAGTGATTTTAATTATGCAGCCCATACATCAATGGAGAGAGTAGACAGGAGTCCAGGATGTCTTGTATTGAAAAGGTTTATTTATTCCATGGAGGAGAAACGAGCGAATGATCAGTACACATTACATGCCCTGATGCTTCCTTCAATTCTGAAGTTTCTCTCCTCCGGGTATAGACTTTAAACCACACAGATAATGCCCAAGGTTGAGCCATGCCCAAATATGGACAGATCCAACACATCTACAATATACAGAATTTAGTGTACTGGTCTATAGACAAAACATTGCTTAGACCTCACTCAGGACCTTTGTCCTACATCCAGCACTATATCAAACTTCTGACTCCAGCTGCCTCGAACCCCATTCAGGGAAAACAGTCAAACACATATCTGACCTCGGCTGCTATAGCAACCCTATCAGAGTGGCTCCTGTTTTCCCCAAAAGGAGCAGACACACTGCTTATACTATCTCAAGAAGAGACAGTGTCTAAACCCTATCATTTGGTGAGGCCTTGCGATGACCGCACAGCCTAGTTTGACCCAGTGCATATTAATGATGGAAAATTCCCTAACACTCCTCCTCCTGTTTTTGTTAATATTGTTGTGTTTTCCTTAATGTCTTTGTGTTTTTAACTCGCTTCTGCAGCCGAGGGTCGGACCACCAAGGTCCCCACCTTCGGTTGCTGCCCAACTCACATTGCACCCGACCCCTTTGGCCCCTCTCACTTGTGGTGGGTCTGTGGGAGCGCGGTTCCATGTCCCTTCTTCGGGCTGTGCCCGGCCGGGCCCCATGGGCGAAGGCCAGGCCACTAGGCGCTCGCCCCCAAGCCTAACCCCCAGGCCTGGCTCCGGCGGGGGGGGGGGGGGCTGGTGACCCTGCCATGGGAGACCCTACCAAGGGCATAACAGCCCCTGACAACTGAGCTCCTGGGGTTTTTCTAGGGATGTGGAACGTCACCTCTCTGGTGGGGAAGGAGCCTGAGCTGGTGCGTGAGGTTGAGAAGTTCCGACTAGATATAGTCGGCCTCACCTCGACACACAGCAAGGGCTCTGGAACCAGTCTCCTCGAGAGGGGTTGGACTCTCGTCCACTCTGGAGTTGCCACTGGTGAGAGGTGCCGGGCAGGGGTGGCAATACTTATTGCCCACCGGCTTGGTGCCTGTATGTTGGAGTTTACCCCGGTAGACGAGAGGGTAGCCTCCCTCCGCCCCGTGCACAGTGTTCTGGTAGGTACATAACATGAGACTGTGTTGTTTATATGTGATATACCGCTTGTAGGATTTACTAATTGTATTGTTTTAAATTTTTTGTATTGTACTGTATTATCTTTAATATTTTCCTTCACAGGGACCACATATGTTAATTAGCTAATACAGCCAACTGTGGCACAATGGTTGTGTTGTACATGGCCCCTGTAAAATAAACAAAAACTAATTTTAAAAAGGAGCTTACTACATTGTCACATCCAGAAACATCTATGGCCATGCTATTGGCCATAGATGCAGTAGCATGGCACTTGACACTTTTTATAACATTTAATATATTTTTACCGGCACCGGCATTCACCAAGAGAATTAGGGCCACTGTGGGGAAAAAAAATCTGTCTTTTTTTTTTCTTGATTTGAAAATGTAGTTTTTAAAAAAAAGCCCAGGATATTCCTAACCTTTGATGAATACTCTCCACTGCTGGTGCGTGTTGCAGCTTGTAGGCTGCATTAAGAGGAAGTAGGGGAATTACCAGACTACCAGGGAGTTCCCCTACTCCCTTCCACTCTATGTAGCTGTTCAAGAGCTACTTCACTGGAAACTTCCTCAATACATTCAGCAGGGTAAGAACGGCACTGATAATGAATGTACATAGAGTGACAGCAAAGGCAAGTCATGCTATGTTATGTAATACAGAGCCTATAATTATCTACTGTCACTGTTGATGAGACCACAGGATGCTGATGACGTTGTGCATGAAAATAGTGCTAAAACATTCCACCTTTCATTTCATGAGTAAATACAAAGCAGTTGTCACAAATGTGTGTGAAATCATTGGAAATACATTTGTGTAATTTTATTGTGGAGGTAGGAAATGTCATAATTGAAGCTATACACCATAGTTACTGCAGCTAGGAATCTAAATTTAGGCAAACAGCCTTCATTCTGAAGAGCTAATGTTAGATGACTAAGTAGTATCAGTGAATGAGCAATAACTGCTAAAGCTGATTGTGTTGTGTTGACACTTGTCAGTCAAACAACATTCAACATATGTCATGACAACACAGACATATATATATGTCTGTGTGTATATATATATATATATATATATAAAGTCTAAGTAAAAAGAAAAAAGTCTCAGTCACATCAGCCGCTAACTCAGATCAGGATGCATCAATAAAGTTTACATTTAAACAAACTAATGAACACTGTGCATGCGCGACTCACATTGGCCACTTGGTCGGACTCAGATTGGGTAGTGACACTGTTCATGCGCGAAAAACGACTTGTGTATTAATACTTTCCCTGTTACATACAGATGTACAAACTTGTGTTGAACTTCTGTTGTTTCTATAGTTTGTGCAGACTTGCATCCAACTGTTGAAACATCTTTGAAATACATCTATCAAACATATAACAGTAGTTTGTCCAAGTGGTTTGCCGTAAGTAGCTGTCCAAGATGGCCGACGATGGGAGACGCTATTGCGCATGTCAGACTCACATCAGGTAGCGACAAATGTATTTATACCTCTACAGCAGCAGGGTAACGCAGTGGTGATTTTCAGACCCGCCTACTAAATCCTGAACACAGAAATGTTGAAACACAGTTTGTGAAGCCTAGCTCCACAATTCAAATCTAAATGGTTGAAATGCTTTTTAGAAATACATTGATGACCTATTTAATGTGTTTAGAAGATGTCTGAATTCACTTTACACAGTCTTTAAATTATGTTTTTATTCTGATTAAAATGAAATTAATCAAGGAATTTAATGATTTAAACAAGCAAGTCATTCCTGCTGGTTTAATGAGCCTTGACATCCAGGCTGTGGATGTTCAGGCTGTTCTCATCCTCTGTTCGTATGATATCCTATGTAAAATTGTGCACTACTTTTCGTATGATCATACAAATTTAAATACGTGTAGTATGAGTAAAGTGCCTTGAGATAACTTTGTTGTGATTTGGCGCTATACAAATAAAGATTGATTGATTGATTGAGTAACACGAGGGAGCAGTGCGCCTGCACAACCAAGTCTCACGGCATAGTGCCTACATTTAATCTGTTGATTGAAATCCAGTAATCCACAAATATTATTACTTTAAAAACATAAACGTTACAGTATATTATTCAACATTTAATCAGGAGGTTTTGCCCTGTATGTGTCTTTTTTTCCCCCTTCATCATTTTATTTAAATTTTCCATACATTACACAAAAACACAATACATTGTGTGGACAGTATACATACATACATACATACAGAGAGACAGGACCAGAGTTAGGCTATAAGGCAGCAGAGGCAGCTAACATGTGAAATACACTTCAGACCCTCAAAACAATGGATGAAACTGAAAACACTTTGAATAGCCCAGGCTACTTTGTAGTAAAAACACATGTAAAAACAGATTTAGCACGGGCACTGCACTAGCTATTGTAAATGTACCGATCATATTGATAATGCATTTAGTACAAAGTGCATTGTTTATTTTGTTTTTAGTTTTGATGAATGTGTGCTGATAACAGAAAATGAACTAAATCAGAGGTCTTCAACAGGGGGTCTGCGACCCCTAGGGGGTCCACGGAGGTACTGCAGGGGGGTCTTTGGTTGATTAGACTTTTTTTTAATAGTCCCCCTCGCAATTTTTTCCACAAATTGAAATGTCTTTAAATACACATTAACATGAATCCAACACATTGTAGTGAACAGATAAATGGAGGCAGAAGACGTCTATCAGTCAGCATTGCACAAGTGACTATAAATGCAGTGTTTACGCACCCGTAAACAAACAGGGACAGTCTGATTGGTCAATACTAGCCGGCCTTCTATTGGTTGACAGCTTTGATCCACAAAAAATCCGAGAGCAGAGCAGAGATCCGCGAGCACAAGTTCCCTGAGCACGAGAGGAAGAACTTGAGTTTGAGCGCAGGAAATCTGTGCGAGCAGTGTTGTAACCGAGTGCGAGGACACACTGTGAGTTTGAGTTTTGAGAGAAAATATCACAAAATCTGAGCATGAAATCAATAAATAGTGCTCTCAAATCCATTTAATATGCTCTTGAATTAAGATAGGGAATAAACTCCATACGCTTGTGAGAGCAAAGCGTCTTTATAGCTCTGAGTTGCCGCTTATTAGACCGATTGCACCCCCACCCAGACCAGCACCGATCGCAACCCCCCCCCCCCACCCCAGACTGACACCATAGTACACACAACACACAGTAAAAGAGGGCATAGAACACTGGTACCATGCAGTTGTTAACCACATGCATTCATTACACACCGCAACTTCCTCCCTCCCCCACCAGCACTAGTTGACAGTTTCTTCCATTCTTGATATTATCAATTTATTATTTATTTCACATTGTAGTCTTAAATACTTCAACACAACTCTTGCACGCAGACCATTTTGAAGGCTTTCTTTATAAAAAGAAATCACATATTTGTTTACAAAAATAAATAATATAATAAATAATTTATAAAATACATTAATATAAATACAAAATGTTTACATTAATAAATTAATAATAAAAAACAATACATTAAAAGTAATAAATACTAAAAGTAAGTAAGTAATAAATACATTATATTATAGAGGTTTCTGATCAGGTTTGGATGGAACCTTGTAACCTTTAAAACAAGGTTGTATCAACGATGTGAACCTGAAAGCACCTAATATGTTACAGTATAGAGAGGTATTTAAAGATATTACTAGATATATATATTGCTGCCGATGAGCAGGTTGGCATCCTGTGTGGTAGCTCCTGCCATCAGTGTATGAATGTGTGTGAATGGGTGAATAACATGTAATGTAAAGTGCTTTGAGTGGTCGTAAAGACTAGAAAGGCGCTATATAAGTACAGTCCATTTACCATTTACCATCTATCTGTACTTTACTTGAGTATTTATTTTTCTTTGCCTTAGTGGGCAAAGAAGCCCACTAAGGCCTGCCCCCACTTCTTTGGTTTGTCTATCCTGTCAGAGCCCCCTAATGCTTGGCCCTTAATCTGACCATGATTAACGCAGTAACGCCGACAGCTTTAATGTTTATATATATATATATATATATATATAAATTTGGCCTACAGCAAAACTAGACTTTTTTTTATGTATCATTGACAGAAAAATTCATTTTTTACTTTTGTACTTAAGTACATTTCAGAGCCTGTACTTTCCTACTTTTACTTGAGTAAATGAATGTAATTAGTACTTCCACTTCTTTTTTTACACAAGTATCTGTCCTTGTACTTAAGTACATAATGTGAGTACTTTTACCATCTCTGTTTACAAGGCAAACACACCAAAGAATGTCTTCCCTGGCTCGTCCTCTAGATCGAGCAAGATCTTCTCCTCTGTCACTGTCTTTAACCTGTCCTGTTCGTTCAGGCTGAACACAGCTCCCATGTACACAGCAGAGTACCAGCTCCCCTCTCCATCTGAATCACTGCTGACTGTCTTTTGGCAGGCAGTGCGGACAGAGTGCAGGATGGTCTTGTAAGGCGTTGTGGCATCATTATTCCCATAGGAGCGGGACGAGCGCCTCACAGAGTGGCTCAGATGGACCATGGACTGTGAGTTGGCATCATCGCTGCTACAACTGACCCGGAAAGATGCCTGACTGTACACAAAGTAAAGGCCATCTTGAGGGATCACAATCTCATTGTTTTCAAGTTCCAGCCCTCCTTGAGAGTGGGACTGATCCACCTGAGTTTTCCATTCCACTGCAGTCTTCTCATTGTAGTCAGGGTTGTATTCACCTGTTAAAGAGTAGAAAGAGATGGTAAAGGAGATTATCTTGAATTTCTGTCACATTGAGTCAAGCGACCCCTAGAATTACTTCAGTAAGCCTTGAAACCTTTTTCAAAATCCCTGGAACTTCTTCAAGAACCCAAAGATCTTCCTCAAAAGGACCTCTACAGGAAGTCCTAGAACTTCTTCAAGGACCATAAACCCTAACCCTACTAAAATATCCAGGACAACTACCTTGAAGAACTGTGAGCTTCTCATCAGTTTAAATGTGAACCATATTGATTCAGTCATATATACTTCAATGCAGATATATTTTGTGTCTTTACCTTCTAGATGAATGGCGGCTCTTACTTTGGAAAGATGCCTTAGTGTGTGATGAATATCTGTAAAAGGAAAGAAGATAGAGATTTAGAAAATGGGCTACATTTCTTGATGTGACTTCTTCTGGTGCAATTAATATCAGAATAAGACTAGAGTAAGTTTTATCTGTTGGTTGGACATTAGCTGCAGAGGCACAGTCAGGTACATCTACTGAGATGTTCTTTTCTTTGTTAACTTGAAGTATTCATTCACTTGCTCTATGGTCTAAGTTCAATAACTGATTTAAGGTCTAATGCATTTTAAATATTAATATTAAGATTACATTTCAGCACAAATGATCAGCTATTAGGTACAAAGCCATTAATAGAAAAAGTACAGTCTTGAACATTTGAGAGAATTAAGGGAAGAGTTCTCACCAGAATTGTCTTCATCTATCTGTCTTGACCCCTGTTTCAAGAAGAGAAAGAGAAATACATTGTTAGAACAGCTGGATTCAGGTAAGAAAGGCCACTCACTCTGAAATGCATATGGGCCCTTATATAATTCAGAGACTATTCCAAATCTGATGTCCCACCTTGGTGTGCTGGTTGAGAATGAGGACAGCAGTAGCAGCCACAGCAGTGAGGCAGAATATGAACGCTAGCAGGACTCTGGTTAGCTTTGAGCAGGGGTTAACACTCTGCATTGTTTGTTTCCTGGTTTCTGTGTCAACAGCAGCATCCAGCGATATCTTGTATTCACCTTTCATTGTTCTGAATGAGTTCCTTCTGTCACTTTAAATTACAGTCTTAGCAACCTTATTGAGAGTGATTCTTATCCTCTACTGCTGCTGCAAGCAGCTTTTAAATATCCTAACCCTAACCCATCCTCGGGGGGGGGGGAAGTCCAGTGACTCAGCATTGTGAGTGAATGGAGATTTGATGCGGAAGAGAGAACCCAAAACCAGCACACTCCTACAGACGGAATGTATGTGTATGTAGAAACCTCAGTATGTGCGCACACAAACACTACACTCACACTCTAATACACACTGTGAAAGATGAATATCTCACATTCTACCCTACACCTGCATATCTAAACACTCAAAAACTAAAGACAATAAACAAAACAAATTACAAAACACACCTAGTCCACAATTTTCAATTTCTGATCCACATCAAATGAGTGTCTATATATGTTGTGGCGTGCTGGCCAATATATTGAAACAAGGTTAAATGCAAAGTCATAAGCTACAGATACATCATTCAGTTGTTCATCAAGCTGTATTCACCAGCATTGCCAAAATGTAATCACACTAAGTTGTGATTAACGTCTGTTGTGTACTATAGCCTGGAGTAAAAAGTAACTTCAACTATCTACATTACATTATGTCACTTTCCTTGTGTGTAAAATAGACAGATGGTAAAGCAGGGCCTTGGTTCAATGTATTGGTGTAAATCATTTTCATAGCTGACAAAACAATCTTACGATAAAACACATTTAGTTGCTTTTCAGGAGCTTTCAACCAAACACCAGCAGAGTTTGTCCAGCTTTCATGAAATTGTAGGTCTTCTTTTTTTTCATGAGCAGGAGTTCTTGAGTTTCTTTTTTGGAGATTTAATGCTTTTATTACAGAGCTGATAGTAAAGAGATGTCAGAAAATGTAGAGAGAAAGTGATGGGGAATGACACTGAAGTTTATTTATGAGCATTTTAAAGGCCACCATGGAAATCCTCAACCATAATTCTCATAATTATCATGTGGTGATTGTAGAAAATAATGATTACAATATAAAAGGGACAACTTGCACTTCAGTCCATAACACTCAAATGTAAATGAAAATTAAATAATAAATTAAACATAAATAGATATTTACATTATATCGGAAGTCAAGAGTTATATTCCACATCTGACTAAAATTGGATTAGATCATTTCCACAGATCAATCATAACTAGCAGTAACAACTTAGATGAGTAAGAATGAGTGTGGATGTTTCATGCCTATTAACAGACAGGAGTTTGTGTGGGAGAGTTAGTCAGGGATCAAGTCAGAGCTGTGAAGAATCTCAAAAATCTTCCTCAAATTCCACACCCAGCTCCTGCTCCCAGGCAGCAGCACTTTTTGAGCACTGCTCTGTGTTAAAAGACAGAAGAGCCCGATAAATGTGGGAAACAAGTGACCTCTGATTGGGTTGGAGTTTAAAGAGGTCTTCCCATGGCTGCTTAGAGGGTAGAGTGGGGAAGTTAGGAAACGTTTTTAAGACACAGTGTCTAATTTGAAAGTATCTAAATAAATGTGCCTTAGGCAAGTCATGTGAAGCAGATAGGTCTGTGAAGCTACCTAAAACTCCGCCTATGTATAAGTCATTGAGCGTCTGTACACCATTTCTCTCCCACAGCTGAAATGCAGCGTCTAGAAAAGAAGGTGGAAAAAGATGGTTGCGGGTTATTGGCATAAGAGTCGAGGGGGAGTATGACTTAAAATGGCGCCTGAATTGATACCAAATTTTCAAGGAGTTACAGACAATTTGGTTGTCTGTGTAACGAGAGGGAGATGTCGGAAGTGATGAGAAGAGAAGAGCCGGGAGAGAGGATGACACACATGACATTAACTCAAGTTGGCACCACTGGGGTTGGGGGTTACGTACCCAAAACAGAAGTTTATGGATATTTGCTGCCCAGTAATAATACATAAAATTTGGCAAAGACAGTCCTCCACTAAGTGAGCACTGCTGCAAGAGGGACTTCCTAATCCTAGGAGTCTTTCCACTCCATATGAAGGAAATGACCGCTTGATCAATAGATTTAAAATATGATTTTGGCAAAAATAGAGGGATACATTGAAAAAGATATAGAAATTTTGGAAGAATGTTCATCTTAACTGCATTAATTTTGCCGAGCATTGACAGGGGCAGATTACACCATCTCTGAAAAGCAGACCTTATGTAGCTGAGTAGGGGGGTAAAATTGGCATCTAATAAAGCAGACAGTGTACGAGTAACAGTTACTCCCAAGTACTTGATGCTACAGGTATTCAGTCTAAATGGTAGATCAGACAGAGAAAGCAAGAGAGCCTTTGAGTTTATGGGGAGACATTCACTCTTTTGTAGATTGAGCTTATATCCAGAAAAGGAGCCAAAGTTTTGTAATAACGACAGAATGTTGGGTAGTTGAGAAAGAGGATCAGTAATGTATAAAAGTAAATCATCCGCATACAACGCAAGCCTGTGTTCAACGCCCCTGCGGGTTATCCCCAAGAATGAGGTTGACCTCCTGACAGCTATGGAGAGGGGTTCTATAGCAATGGCGAAAAGCAAGGGAGAAAGTGGACAACCCTGACGGGTACCACGAAATAAGTTGAAATATTCAGACCTTGTATTATTGGTGTTGACAGAGGCGAGGGGCGAGGTGTACAGGAGGCGTATCCAGGATATTAGTGTCTCCCCAAAACCAAACTTCCTCAGAACAGTGAAAAGGTATTCCCACTCAACTCTGTCAAACGCCTTTTCAGCATCCAGGGAGATGACTACTTCAGGGAGTTCACACGTGTCTTTGGAATAGATAATATTAAACAGGGTTCTAATATTGAAAAATGAATGTCTGCCTTTTATGAAACCAGTCTGCTCTTCAGATATTATACAGGGAAGGACATTTTCAATGCGGGTAGCTAGCAGCTTAGCTAAGACCTTAACATCAGCATTGAGGAGACTCAGGGGCCTATAAGAGCCACATAGATCAGGGTCTTTCCCGTCCTTTAACAGAAGAGAAATTGAAGCCTGTCTTAGAGTGGGGGGGAGTGAACCTTTCTCTAGAGATTCCTTAAACACCGAAAGAAGTAACGGGGCCAACTGAATATGAAATTTCTTAAAGAATTCAGGAGGGAAGCCATCTGGACCAGGGGCTTTGCCTGATTGCAATGACATGATAGAACACACAACCTCATCCAAAGTTATAGGGCCATCAAGTTGATCAGCTAGAGTGGAATCTATATTAGGGATATCCAAGTTATTAAGAAAATGGATCATGTTATCAGAGTCAGGTGGGAACTCAGAAGAGTAAAGAGAAGAATAGTAAGACTTAAAAGCAGTGTTTATCTCAACAGGGTCGATAGTTACTGTACCGGACAGATTTTTTATCTGTGGAATAGTGCGCCCTGCTGCCTGGCGCTTTAGCTGATGTGCTAGAAGGCGACTGGCCTTATCGCCATATTCATAGTAAGAACCACGGGACTTCAGCAATAACCTCTCTGATACCCCTGTTGACAGGAGGTCAAACTCCGCCTGAAGGTCAAGGCGCTGTTTATAAAGCTCAGGAGATGGGTTCAGTGCATACTGACGATCAATGTCAAGAATGGCATTGGAAAGGTCTGTCTGTTTAGCTCTCCTAATTTTATTTTGGTGTGACGTATGTGATATAATGTATCCTCTAAGGTAAGCTTTGAGGGTATCCCAGAGTAGAGAGTAAGATGTGTCCGGAGTTTTGTTTATCGCAAGAAAAGTGTCAATGGATGTAGAAATTCTCTCACAGAAAGAGGGGTCAGATAAAAGTAAAGAGTTCAGTCTCCAGGGGGTCGGTTCGCATGGTGGGAATTCAAGTTAATATCAAGAAGCAAGGGAGCATGATCTGAAATAACAATAGGTAAATACTTTGTGTTTGTAACCTTTGGGAGTAGAGAGCCATCAACAAAGAAGTAGTCTATGCGAGAAAATGTATGGTGGACATGAGAAAAGAACGAGTATTCCCTTGTTAGAGGATTATTAATTCTCCAAGGGTCACTATATTTATGCTGCGACATGAATTCACAAAAGGCCTTGGACATAGCCGATGGAACACTGGTTCGAGCACTGGATCGGTCCAGCACAGGGTTGACAACACAGTTTAAGTCTCCACCAAATATTAATAAATGGGTGTTTAGGTTTGGAATCTGCATTAAAAGGTTATTAGCAAATTCCAAATTATCAAAATTAGGGGCATATACATTCACCAAAATAACAGATGTGTGGTTGATAGAGCCCACTATGATTAAATATCTACCATTTGTATCAACTATAACCTTAGTTTGAGAAAATTGTACATTTTTGTGGATTAAAATGGCAACACCTCTGGCCCTGGAGTCAAAATTAGAATGAAAATAAAACTGAGCCCAAGGGGGTTTTACTCTAAGTTGGTCCTTAACACGCAGGTGAGTCTCCTGAAGAAAAGCTATATCTACCCTCAATTGTTTTAAGTGAGAAAACACTCTAGATCTCTTCACAGGCCTATTCATCCCTTTCACATTCCAGCTCAAGAATCTCAAGGATAGATCATTTTTAACATGATCACCCATACCTTAAATCAGAGTAAATAAAAAAGCAAAATGGGTATGAGAAGTAGGCTGGAAATACAGCACATATGCTTACACCTAACAGAAGCCAAAGAACCTCAGCTAGGAGAGGTAATGTTAGAGCAACCACCATATGATCAAACAACTGTAACGTTAACCAAATTAAATCAAAACACATAAATAAAGAAATAAACACATACACAAAATGACACAAAGTCACATACTCACACAAGTATCCCCCCCTCCCTCCCCTCCCCCAGTCCCTAAATCTCCATCCCCAATCGAGAGAGATCGCGGGAAAACTCGTAAACTGATTCCGATGCATCTAAACAAACAAGTCTCCTCTTCTGAACAGAGAGGCTCCCCGGTGAAAATACACACAGTCCCGTATTTTAACTAAATTATTATATCAAAACAGCCCTGCGAAAAGCAGGTCGGTAACGCATTGGCTAAACATAGAACACAGCATAAATTTAGCTTGGAATTCTCATTCTCTAAACACACTGCAAACTCAGTTTAGTTGGGGGCAAGTAAAATTTGTCAAGTGCATTTCAAAACACCTATAAATGACCCAACCGCAAATCTCACGCCATAGTCAAGAAAAACAAACAAAAACATGTACAGGGTAATTAGCTCCAGAAGCTAGCTTGCAGGCTAACGTTACCAAAAAATATGAATCTGTAATGGCGCTAGCTACTAGCTGCTAATGGCTGCTAATGAGCTCCAGCTTGCCAGCAACTTAGTGCAATTAATAAGTAAGCTAAATAACATCGATGGCTAAACCATAAGTGCACTTGAAGTAAACAATATACTTGGTCACATATTTAGAAGGCCCAAACCTTAGGCTAGTTCACCCTGAAGGAAATTTACTGTCAAACCAGCTCTGTGCATCCATGGGCGAATTGAAGTGGAGTTTTTCGTCGCCATGGTCGATGCGAAGTTGGGCAGGAAAACGCAGGGAGAACTGCACTCCTTTCTCCTTCAGACAACGCCTCATATTGGTGAATGCAGCCCTCTTCTTAGCGACGCTGGCGTTGAAGTCCGGGAAGATGTAAATGTTCCGACCGTCATGAGTGAGCTGCTTCTTGTTGACAATCCCCCAGCGCCAGGCTCGCTCCTTGTCCTGATAATAGTGGAACCGAACGATAAAGACCCTCGGCTTTAGCCCTCCGGCGTTGGGGTTCGATGGTTTAGGGCCAATGCGATGAGCACGGTCCAGAAGCGGAGGTGATTGGAATACATCTGCCCCAAGAACATCTGCGAAAAAATTGGACATGTATGCCACTGGATCAGCGCCTTCTGCCCCCTCAGGTATGCCAACTACTCGAAGATTGCAGCGGCGGGAGCGGGATTCTAGGTCTTCCATTTTGTCCGTTAGCTGCTTGTTAGCCGTGGAAAGATGCTCGACCGCCCTTTCTAGCGACACAACCCGGTCACTGTAAGAGGAGAGGTGTTGCTCTAAATCAACAATACGGCGGTCTTGAGAATCAATCCTCGCTGTAAATCCCTCAATCGCAGCAGCAATGGGTGCAAGAGCCGCGTCGATCGCCCGTTTAAGTTGATCAGTAATGGCAGAGGTTAGATCAGACATTAAAGCAGCACGAAGATTGTCCAAGTCCACAGGTAGCTTAACAGGGGAGGCGCCATCGGCACTAGCAGACACGTTAGCATGGTCAGAGTTCTTAGCAGTAGTAGGCATAGCTGCGGTAGTAATCCTGTTCCGACGTTGCTTCTCCATTCCAGCAAAAAATAAAAATGTTATAAAACCTCAAAAATAATAATACGGGAGTGTAACTACGTGTGAAAAGTATTAAATATGAAAATTTGGTAGCAACACCCGGGAGCCCTCTCCACCTGCGTCTTGCTCACTCACATGCTCAACCGGAAGTCCAAATTGTGTGCAGTCTTAACAGCTAAAACATACCATGTGACCTTGGCAGAACATTTGCAGTAGTAATATTGCTGAAATTCCCAATCAGGTCATGGGATGAGCTCTGTAACAGCTGATACATGTTATCATGCGGACACTTTCCATTCACACTATCCTCTACTAGATAATGTAGGTTTTCTACACTGCAAATTGGGTGTGTTCACAAGATACTGAAAGTTAGTTCATCAGATGCTCAATTTGCTAATTAAAAAGCATACAATTCAAATACTATTTAAGAGTTACCTGAAAGCAGCACAAAATATTTTGTATACTCGCAGTTACACATTTATTGTAGAAACTCAGTTGGCCAATGTTGATCACAAACCTCTAAAATGTCTGCTGACAGCTGTGTTATGGCATCTGTAGGCCTTCAATTACACTAATGTTATTTCCAAAAGAAGAAAATCTAATGAACAAAATGAAGTGAGTCAGTTTGCCATCTCACTGAAATAATCTAATCTAATTTTGTACTGCAATAACTGGATTCTCTGAGTATAGTTCAACCTGAGGGCAAGGTAGCTTCACATGGGACTTCTATACAAGAGAATACAAGAGACATTTCCCATATAGTACTGACAACAGTTCTGGGGAAATCATCACATGGTCACCATGACAATGAATTTGATTACCATGAAGGCATTGCAGTTCAGAAAAGCAACCAATATAAACAAGAAAAAACAAGAGGGAAGAGGGAAATTACAGCGTTGACTACAAACACTTTTATGATCCTGTTAAGTATCACTTGATATCTCATATAGTGAGAATGACTAAACCTGCTCTTCCAAAATTGGAGGGTTGTATTCCTCCTACTTAAGTTATACTCCCCCTCAGCATCAAAGCAGAAAAGATTTGAAAAAATGTATTTCCTCAGAAATTGTCCATTGTGTGGTTGTGGTCTCAATTTCACACATTTATAACTTTTTCATATCTAATTTTATTGAGAAAAATCCCCCTCATGTTACATCTTCCTGTTCTCATTTCTAAAGCTGACACAAGAAACAAATTTATTTCATCTACAAAAAGACTTGATATTTTCCCTACAGTTGTAGTGGAATGAAGTGTGGGTTGTCTCTGGTAGATCATCAGCTCAAGTTGAGACAGATGTTAGAGCAAAAACTCCTACATCTAAGAGAGGGCAGAGAGATTGTGGCTGTTTTCACATGACTACAACTTTATTACATTAGTAATATTGTAACATGTCATATTTTTAGGGAAACTGGCTCACTAAGTTTGATTTAGCTCCTCTTAAATCTGAATCTAAGGACAATGAAATATCATAAGGCACAACAGGCAGCCAGATTTGAATGATCAGGGGTCTATGGTGTGGATGCATGCCTCATTATGAAATTACATTTACATTTACATATTACAGCCTGAATCTATAGGGAACAGTCAGACTCTGTTGCTGTTGTTCATGGTAAGAGAAGGTTCAGACTGTTGTCTGTGTCTTTGCACAAAGCAGCAGTTCAGTACACTCATCTTGGATCAATGGGCATAAATGAAGTAAATTAAAGGGAAATGATTGAAATAAGCTGCTTTCCTGATCTGAATCCCAGGGGTTCTTGTTATTAACCAAGTTCTCTAGTCATGGACTGTCCACTAATCAAAAAAGGGTGGCAGTACCATTCCCAGCTCCTCCAGTCCACATGTCAATGTGTCCTTGGGCAAGATACTTAACCCCAAATTGCAATGGGCCAGCTTGGCCTCCAGCCAATACGGCAACACACAGAATATGAAATTAATGTGAGGTGTAAATGAGTACAAGTAAAAAATCTTACACTGACCAATGTACTTCACTGGTTTGTGTGAGCTCTGTCTTTTGTTTCTCCCATCTTTGACATTAATTGGATAAAACAAACACGTTTTAAAGTAGTTTTAAAAGTTAGTTATTGTTTAAGTAGTGTTAAAAAATAAAAGTATACAAACTTTCAGTGTCCAGTTGAGCATTCATTCTAAAAGAATATATAAACTACATTGCCTACATTGCCATTGCCATAATGATTAGCCAATACAATACTACACTCACTGTCATGCAAAACTTACAGACAGAGTAATTCATGTATCCAGACTATACCCCCAGGGCTGTACAACTGTATAATCTGGCATTAAAAGGAAAAGAGATAGACATCTCTGTTTAATCTCCACCCTCTGTGCCACTGTCCGGTACCTCACTGTTCTACCTCAATAATCACAATGTTTACTGGTTAAACAACCTTGACTAAATTCAGTCACTTTAAACTTTGATATTGCACTATAATACTATATCTATCTATCTATATATCTATCTATCTATATATCTATCTATCTATCTATCTATCTATCTATCTATCTATCTATCTATCTATCTATCTATCTATTAACTTTTATTTCATAGTCTTGTAATTTTGTAGCAGTGGGAATAATACAGACAATGTTGTAAAGGCCTCTGTAGGGGGGAATTATGTGCATACATATAGGTCATACTCTGAACCTTCTTAGAATTTGGTTTTCCTGTGTGTAGTGACATTGTGCATTGCACACGTTGGCTAACTTCCTTTCTGAAACCTGGCCTTTTCTTTTTTCAATCTATCTATCTATACATGAGCGGCACTTTTTTATCTACAGTCTAACACACTTCCAATTTTGTTGCCCTCCTCGTATACAGGAAGTATATGTGCTAAAAATATGGCCAATTACATTACATCTTATTGGTTATTAATCTTAGTAGTTTATTGTCACACACACCCTCAGTGTTAGGGGCAAGGAACAGTGCATCATTCATGCAAATCATTCAAAGTCAGACAGACCAAGGGGAAATGGTAGTGTGGGTTTCAGATCGATGATTCAGTGAAGGTAGGGGAGGTTATTTGAGGACAGCATGGGGAAAACTAAATCTTCCCTTCTTGGTAGATCAAGTAATTAACGACTGTGAAGCGCCATCATAGCCAATTGGTTACCACATATGCTACATATGCTGCAGGTCATGCTCCTCTCTCTCTCTCTCACTGTTTCCTCAGTCTCTATGCCATTTACTTTCAAATAAAATCAAAAAGCCAGTCTTTATGTCATCTGAGTATTTACATAACCTATACAAACACAGCAACTATGTACTTATCTATACTATGTGGCCATAAGTATGTGAACAGCCTCCACACCATTTTGGTTTTAAGCTTTCCAGCAGATGTTGAACCTGGTTGCTGGATTTTAATCCCATCCAGACGCATGAGCATCAGCCAGTCAAGTTGTTCCACACCAGTGAGAGCCACAAACAGGCAGAAAGCTAAAAGCACAAAATATCATTGTTAAGGCATTAAAATCCACCTTAATTCCAGTCAAGCTGACATTTTAAATCACACACCTGTTGGTCAAAAGTAGTTGAGCTGGGTTGGGAGCAGGTCTGCCTACACTTCAATGAACCAAGTGAAAAGCACCTTCTTAAACCCCCCCCCCCCCCCCCCCCCCCCCCCCCCCCCCAACTTTAACTTGACCTCTTTTCAACGAGGAAATGAAAATACATACAGAAAATGAGAAATGAATTATGCCATTTATTTTGTATCCTGGTAACACCAGGTGGGGGAACACCATAATTATGGAAGCAGCTGAATGACTCAACTTTCTGTATGTGAGTAATGCCAGTGGGTAGTCTGTAGTTTTGAAGAAGGTATATGAAACCATGTAGATATAATCTCTATGAAACCTGTGGTTTGTTGACTCCTCTGTAGTAGTAAACCACTGAGCTGTTACATGAGTTCCCCTGTTGTCAAGGTTATTGCAACCATTTTCTACAGCTATGTAGGAGCTGTATAACAGTCATTTATTTGGTCTGCTATAGAATTTTTGGGCAGCAGCTGTAAGCATTTTGCATGAATAGTTGTTTATACTAGAATTTGTCCATTCCCAATCAAAAAACTTCAAAAGTGTATTTTGGAATTAAATAAGATAGTCCTCTGGAAAATTGGAACTAAAACCCAAGCTACTGTAATATGAGTAAAAGCAAACGAGAAAGAGTACGAGTAAAAGTAGGCTACTTCTGACAACCACCGCTGCTTCCAATAATACAAATAATAATATAGCTGATAGCTGGGGGGGGGGGGGGGGGGGGGGGGGGGTCCACCTTGAAAAGTAGTGCCAAAATTCCATTCAATTAAACAAGGATACAAGAGTTTATGGTGTCAGATATGAAACACTGAATGTTACTGTGTGCATCTTAAAGCTGTAATCAACCAACTAATCAAACCAATTAATTACAGTAACAATGACTTAAATTACCATGTGTAATGTGAAAGATGGTGCTTGTAATGACAAACCTGCAGAAAATGGTTACATACCTATGACATTGTGCTCTATTACATGTTTTTTATGGTCCACAGATTCTACTCCATCACCATATTAGCAACAGGCAGCTGTTTTCAGTGAGGAGGCTGTATTACCTGAAAGTATACTACCTGCCCAGCAACACAGGCAGGAAGACACTGTGGAGATGATGGTATAGGGAGATTTGGCCTGTTTATATATAAATATATTTGGTAATATATAGAAGTATTTAAACTAGACCAAAAAAGAAAAGAAAAGAAAGAAAAGAAACATTTCCCCACTCAGTATTTCTGAAATCCTGGCTGTGGTCGTGCTCCTGTAACTAGTGAATTAGCAGTTTGCCAATGATAGGCACTGCACTTTAAACTTTGCTATAGTCAGTGTCCTCTGTAGTGGACATGTGGACCCCCTGATTGTGTTTTTTTACTTTAATTGCTGACACAGGGATAATATTGTATTAGTAGGTTACTTTTGCGGCACTCGTCAGTTGGCAGTTAAAGACATAAATCAGCAGTTGATAAGAGCTTAGTTATTTTATCAGTATGCGTTGGCTGTGAAGACCCCTCCCACTCTTGCCTGGTTGTCTGACATACTCTGACTGTTTTTGCAGATACTGGTAGGCCAGCAGGTGGAGCTGGGAGGGGCCGTCTCCTTGTACCTGTCTCACTGGGCTGGCCTTCCAGAGTGTATAAAAGGACCACCTCTCTGGAATACTCTCTTTTTCTCTCTCAGCTGAGCTTGCAGCTGGTCCATCAGCCTCTTTTCCCTTTGTTTTGGGTTGTTTTAGACTGTGTTTTCACTCATCCACACACTGCTAACACCACTGATGTCTTTCCTATTTTATACACCCCACTAGTTAATGTTTATTTGTTTGAGTTAAATGAATTCCTTTTTTTGATGGAAATATCTGCGTGTGGCGTCCCCTCTTGTTGCCAGCCTTGAGCCAGTTGGTAAATGCAACAGTTTGTGAAGTAGTCACAAAATCTAATGCTTATTTGTATACAGGGACACAATTTTCACCATTTTTTCCTTGTCATAGACAGCACAACCATACTCAATCCTACATGTTCAGTTTATATTGCCATCATATTCACAGATCAGACTACATACAGGATCTGTCAAGTACATTTTAATGTCATCATATATGGGTTTATTTCTAATTATGACAAAAGTAACTAAAACATATTGAACATAAATAATAGATTATAACTGCTGGAACACATTTTTTGTGGAATTCATTTGCTTGCAGTGCCACCATGTGGAGAGAAAGTGGAAACAACTACATGTAGAAATGTGATGTAATGTAATTTTATGTTTTGGCCTTGGGTATTGGTTTCCATTTTTCTGTACAATTGATCATTTATCTGGACAATATTCTCAGCCCTCATATCGTCTGTACGACACATAGTGGACACGTGTCACAGGTTTCTTAAATCTCCGGCACACAAGCACACAGAGTCAGTTAAAGTCCAATAATAGGCAATTTAATAACAGGCAGGCTTTGTTAAAACAGTCAAAAAAATGGGGGAGACGGGGGACACACAGTCTTTAGCGGGGATCCCAGAAAGCTGGCCAGTCTGTGGTACCCCTTTTTGTACCTTGGTTCCAGGGGTTCTGTCCAAAGAGGAAGGGAAAGGGGGAAAGGTGGAGTTGGGTGACGAGGGCATGGCTGTCAGCAGGGCACTGATATACTGGCAGTGTGTTAGGAGACCTGTACTACGAAGCTGGATTAACCTATCCAGGATATCTCTCCGTTACCTGGGTTGACTTATCCAGATCTTCGCAGTCCAGGATAAGCGGTACTACGAAGCTGGATATCAACTCGGTAAATCAACCCAGGGTTTTCCAATCTGGATCTCTGCGCGCTCACATAAAGGGGAGGTGTTTGCAGCGTCTGACCAATCACAAACATGGAGAAACCCTGCAGAGCAGACTACTTTACCATGGAGGAGCAGACAATTATTCTTCATAAATATGAAGAATTCAATCACATCATCCAGGCCAAAAGCAAGACTGTTGATGCAGCAGCAAAAACCAGGAAGGAATGCTTTCAAACCAACTGTATAACATACAGAATAATATCCCCCACGTGCCTCAATGATTATTTTTTAAATATATATTTTCGTCAATTTTTTACAATTACAATAAATAAATACAGTTATTATGCTCCCTGACACTTTGATCTCAGGATGTCAAACCTACAGAATAATATCCCCCACGTGCCTCAATGATTATTTTTTAAATATATATTTTGGCCAATTAAAAAATTGCATCTATCTCTAAAAACTCTTTCTCTCCTAAGCGCTCCTCTCACGATCCTCGCACCAATGTTGACAGGATCTTTTAAGAAAGGGCAGGTCATTTTCTAAGAGAACTGATTGGTCAGGAGGTGGTGCTTTTGTACTCATTGATCTCTTATCCAGAACATAACCTGCTCCGGAGCAGGTTAGCCGTTCAGCATAAGTTACCATGGTGATTTACCCCGGTAAGAAGTGAACCAGCTTTTCAGAGTTAAAACCTTAACTCTAGGTTGACCAACTCTGAGCTGTCAAACTCAGAGTTTTCAGTTTCAGAACAAGTGTTAACAGTTAGTTCAATCAACTCTGAGTCAAAGTAACTCTGAGTGAAGCTTCTGCATGAGGAGATACCAAGCCCTCATCAATGGAGCACAGATAACATGATTCACCATGACAACAGGAGAAACGAAGCGCTCAGTCCTCCTACTTCTCCCCAAAGGAGTTAAATATTAATTAATACATGCAGATGAGTATATATTTAAGAAAAAAAGTAATACAGTAGCAGCAGCAAAAGAACATGAGCTGATGTGGCAGAAAATGACTGACAGTCAACAGTGAGTATTAATTTTTAAAAAAAGAAACATTTTGTCTTGAGTGGTCTGTGTATGTGTGTATGTGGCACATTTAATATTCATGCAGATCCCAACAGGTACAAAACGTAGGCCTACATGGCAGCAACTGAATATGAAATATAAAAATATAGCTCAAACAAGTAAGGTATTCATTACAAGCTCCTGTGATGTTGTTTAACCTGCCCTAACTCATTAAGCAGCATTCATTTAAATGCTACATTCAACATGTTATATATATATATATATATATATATATATATATATATATATATATATATATATATATATATATATATATATTTCAGTAGTTGATAAAATCTTCTAAGAAAAAAAGAAAGTAAATTTTTGAGCCATCCCAACTCTGCCAGTATTTAATATTGTCTATTTGAAAGCAACACCTACATGCCTTTATACATACAACACTACAAAAGTGTAAATGTTTCAGTGCAATAATCAAATTTCTCACTGGTATGAACCAGCAACACTGTCACTATGAAGCATGCACAGTAACCACTTGGCTATCAATCACCTTCACATACTGCACAGCCTGACAGACGGTTGCCTTGGAAACATGAACTTGAACAGAGAACTTGTTCAGACCTGAGAGCATGTCCATGTGGTGTCATACAGACAATACGAGGGCTGAGAATCTTGTTCAGATAAATTATCGATTTTACAGAAAAATGGAAACACTCAAACAGAACATCAGAGAATGATAAAACATCCCAAAATTTGTGCTTCAATATTAACTGACTCTTTAAGAAAAGGACACACCATGTCTGACAGCTCCTTCAGTCTGCAGGCTTCAACTAAAAAGGAGGAGAAACTCAGGTTTAGTTGAAGAAAACCTTCCAGCGAGCAGGTTAGGTTCACAGAGTATGTTGCTAGGGTAACTGACTCAGAGTTAAGCTGAACTGACTTTGTGAAACCAAAAAAACAGAGTTTCCCTCATCTCAGGGTTAACTAACTCAGAGTTCTCACTAAACCTGCTTTCTGAAACGGGCCCCAGGTCACTTTGTGACACAAAATGAGAGAATTAGCAATGAAATAAACAACAGCAAAATAAACGAGTATCGTGATGAATCAAACACATTAATGATGAAAGATACTCCCTCAGAAGAAGAACAAATAAAAATTAAAGCTGCAATCCCCGATGAACGGGTGAATTTGGTGTAGATGGGACAATGTCTGTAGGAGTTATAAGGGCTTCCTTCTTTATGGCACAGCATCGAAATTGTCCACAAAGCTACGCCCAACAGGAATAAGTCATAAAAAAGATTTTGATAACTTTTCATCTCCAATGTCTCAAGATGTTTCTGAGCGAATTTGAAGTTGGTCAGCTAAAATCCCTAGTAGGAGTTCGTTAAAATATGAGACCTGGAAATTGCATTTTTCACAATATGGCCGACTTCCTGTTGGACTTGGGTATGAGTCGAAATGGCGTTTTGTGCGTCTGGAGATGATACATAAACCTATTCGAGTTTCATTCTTCTATGTCAATCAGGAAGGCTGAGCTTCAATTTTGAAATATTCAAGGGGGCGCTATTGAGCTGTTTAGCCACGCCCATTGAAGTATATAGGATATTAAATGAAGCCACTCCAGACGTGTGTGTGTGTCAAGTTTTGTGACCGTGGACCTTGCCCCTTAAAACTGTAATCGTATTTCATGGCGTTGAATGTGTTGTCATGGTAACAGTATTTGATGATGGGTCATGAGCTGCAGAATGTAGCATCACCAAGGTATTATGTAAGGTGTAAAGATGTAAATACTTAAGATTATGGGAGTAATTAGTCAAAGAATTATGCAAGTTACTTCCTGTTGCCAGTAGGTCGCGCTATGTGATATGAGACTGTCCATATGTTCAGACCGGGAACAAGCATACGCAATTTGGAAAAGCTCAGACCATGTGGTGTCAAGTTATGAGGGTTTGAAATTTCACGGCAAAAACTTTTCATCTCCATTGTCTCAAGATGATTCTGTGCAAATTTGAAGTGGATGGGATGAAATCCCTAGCACTAGTTCATTCAAATATGATGCCAAAATCGGCAGCAAATATCACATTATTCACCAGGTCTGGATTGTGTGCAAATTTGGTGACTTTTCGGCTGTCTAAAAGGCCATCACTGTGACAAAACAGAGAGCGGCTGGTGGATTCAGGATTGAATGAGAAACGAATATGGTGCTCATGTAAGTCCGAAGATCAAAAAGTATAAAACTTAGCCAGACCAAATTACACACATCTATAGATGAGACTTTTGGCTACATTTTGACATTTGAATGGAGTCTATAGATGAAAGTATGCAGGAATGGTGTATATATTTTGAAAAACTTGAAAAAATGTATGTATATTCTCTGTATGTTCTGTTTTGTGTTCAGTCCAACAAATAATAAATAATTTTGAAAAAAAGAAAAAGAAGACACACAGGAAGGAGTTCATGTGTTGAGATGTTTTGTTTTAAAGTTATATGTGAAATTAAGTTTATGGTTTGGTGGCACTTTATTTAAGAAACACAATCATAAGCTTTATCTTAAAATGTCATCTTTATTTGATATAAGAAAGGTTTTTTTTATCTGATTCTTTTTTATTCTTATTTTTATTTATTTTATTATTTATTTGAATCCCACAAGTTCAGTACAAATACTAATAAATGAATTCCATTGTATTTATGTGATAGTCTACAATCTAGCCACTAGACACAGATACTGATGGAACAACAATGCTACGTCAAGCTACTGAAAAACAACACAAACATTATGATGTTCAGGAGGAACACAAATTGGACCTCGGTGAATTGTTATTGAATACCCCTGCAATCATGGGTTTAGCTGCTATACGAGGGTGGGACAAGTCCCACTGCAATATATGGTGTTCATTGATTGATTTCGTTCTGCTCCCCACTGTTCAGCCCCAACCATAGCCTGTAAAAAGAAGACCAACACATTTCATCCAACGACTTCTCGTGTGGTTCTGTGTGATTTGAAGAGCTATAAGCCACGCCCCCTACTACAACACACGCCCGTTTGTTGCAGTCCTTAGATCAATCATTTGTTTACCGTCGCTGTGTTAGAAGCATTACGGTTGCTGTTGCTAGGGAGTGACTCACAAAGAGACACAATGGAGCTGCTGTGACAGTCTAATAGCAGGTGCCTGTTCTTGCAGCCCACACAGAGCAGTGTTTAATGTCACTCTGATTTCCCCCAATGCAAAGTCGAAGTGTTGTTTTCTTCGAGTTTCTAGCAGCTAGCTTTTATTTTTGTGCGAACGAATCAGCTTGAAATAGCTAACGATTGCAGCCACGTTAGCAATCTAGCTAGCTAGTAAGGCACCTGCTGGAGCTGTGCGATTGTGATTGGCTATTTTAGCTCTGCTAGGAGTTATAGCTGCGCAGCTCTTCTGGCTAACAGATATTATGGAGTTTCCATTTGATATTAACCAGTTATTCACAGAGAGGGTCACCGTTTTAGACCATGCCCTTGTTGCAGGTCGTGAATCTACAGGAAGGTAAGTTAGAATGCAACTGCTCTGTTTTTCCTTTTTCTCTTTGTTGTCAACTAGCATGTCACAGTGTAACTGCCCACATACACACATACAGTAACGTTACCTTCTCTCCTCTGTAAAGAGAATGCTGCACAAAACTGAAAGATAGCACCGGAAATACAAACATTAGAATATTGTCCAACTGTTGTGATGAAACATTTGTTCATTTGCTCATCTTTTTAAGAAAGAAACAAAATAACACGTGTCAAGATGTCACATTGGGCTTTTGGAAACAGTGATTGTCATTTTTCACCATTTTTCTGACCTTTTGTTGACCAAACAACAAATTGATTAATTTAGACAATACTCATCAGATTGATTGATAATTAAAATATTGTTAGTTATAGCCATACCTTATTGTTAAATAATAACATGACATTATTCAATAAAAAGATGCTACTGCTAATCAAATCCCATTCTACTGTGCTGTGTCTCTGTAGGCCAGATCTTCAGGCCAACATAGCCAAAGTTATTGATGAACTTGGGAGAGCCTCAGCAAAGGTGAGTTTCTGCAGGTGTGGAAGTATGTTTATGATTTCTGCAAGCTTTTTGTGAACATGTACAATTACATTATTTATTTATTATTGTTATGATCTATGTCATGTTACTATTATGGAAAAACACTCTCCAGTCTACCATGCTTGTGATGTAATTGGAACTGGGGATTGCTCTGCATAGTTATCTGCAATTATAACATGCAGTCAAATATTCACAGACATTACAATGTCTCCTGACACTGCTGTTGTTGTATAATACAATTGTACTGGGATTGTGGTAACACATTTTACACTTCATTAAGTGTCATGTCAACCATAAACACTTAACACAATCACCAAACTGAAACTTTGAATTACACATTGCTAATGATTAAATAATGACAACTGAGACATTGTGATGATCTAATAAAAGACAAACGTAGAAGAAACGTAGAAGATCAAGTTCTCACAAAACAGTGAGAAATGCTATATTTTACCACAGCTTCAGGTGACTTCATTATATTCAAATCACTTGCATTTTTTTTTACCTAAATTAACCACCTTCAGTGAGCATCCACCTCTCCTATTGCAGTGTCTCAGACAGTGTGACCTGAATAGGTCAGCATTTGGCCTTTAGGGGATAATATTTATTTATTTCTGTTGTGTCCTGTTCTTTGTGACATTGCCAGTTTCAGAAAGGTAAATGTTGGGTTGGATCAGTCAGGGCGACAAACTGTCACAAGTGATGTTAGAGTTAGGGTAGGGTTACAGTTAAGGTTGATATTCAACAGGATAATTTATGGTCATTTTAGCTCTAAATTTTCATTTTTGGGCTGTACTAGAATAGCTTTGCATGGTTCACAGAAAAAGCTCGTTATTTATCTAACACTGGCCCTTTTAATGTACACTTATTTTATTACAGGCTGTTTTAGCTCCTTTATACCTGACCTTTTCAACTGTCACTTTATTCTTTAATTTTATTGTCCCTAATCTATTCACATATAATTAAACTGTGGATATGCATTATCAATGGAAAAGGAGGGCCCACTTCTTTAGCTTGGACATAGCCTCTGGTTTCCTGGTTACTGGGTGTATATTGTACAGTGATGTACATTGTATCGTATTGAACCATGATGCCTTTCATGTTGGTAGGGTTGTGTATCAAACCTTAGTACCTTTTTTATTAGTGTAGCTCCTTTAAGGAATAGGGCAATGTGAAATGTGTGTGCATAGTGACTGTGTGGTTGAATGAGAGGCACAGAAATGGCGATGAGCGTGAGTGCAGCAGAGGAAAATGTTAGCAGTAAATCTACAGTACAGACTACAGTGTCTCAGTTAAAGAAATGTCTCCTCTGTTGTTTCCCAACTGCTTGAAAAGTGATGATGGTTAGCTGCAAAGTTAGCGACAACCACGCTAACCTGACCACGCTGATTTAATATTGCTAGACTAGCTATTGTTTAATCTCAGCTGCTTCTAAACAAGGGGACAGAATGTAGGAATATGCAAATATTGTTCATTTCAAAAATATAACTGCTGGACAAAAGATATGTCCACCTTCACTGTAATGTCCTTACTTTATGTACACTGGAGGCTTCATCTTTCCACATTTCAGTTGCATACTGGACAATGATTGGCTCCAAACTAGTTGTGATGTCACAAATTCTGGTCATTTGTAAACTAGTTCAACTGAGGAAGCATCCATCTCTTAAATTGCATCCATGTTTCCCTGACTTGTGTCTTTTCCTTGCGTCTTAGTCCCTCTCACCATGGATGCATGGAGAGATGCAAGGAAAGCACTCGAGAGAGAGAAAACTATAGAGTTAGATTTGTTTCATAATGTTGTGTGTGTGCAGATCGACAATCTGTGTGTAAATGTGTAATCTGTAAATATAAACACATTCCACAAATATAAAAAATGCATTAAATTAATTTTGTGAACTCAGTTTTTATTTGTGAATCGAAAAAACATTTGTGGATCTCAGTTCTACGCTTGTGGATTTTCTTTTTACACACACGGAGTTTTGAAACAAACTTTCCGCCCGTCCGAACGAAAATCCACTCGTATCACTCGGCTATTTTCGGATAGCAAGTGATCGCCTACTGGTGACGTCATTTCCGCATATCAAAGTAAGAGCACGCAGTCTTTCTATGAGCTTTTTAAAATGTTTATCAGCGATAAGTGACGTGCATTCATGGTTTCATGTTAATGTCATACAGTGATTATTAGTGTGTGTTTATTTGTTCTATGTATATTATCTAGCACACACTTTCATATACATTTCTGTTTGAGTATGAAAGGCACCAGGATGCTTGTGGGCAACATTCAGACAATTTTTATCGTTAAACAATAATAAAAATAAATATAGACAGATAGATATATATAAAATAAAGACAGCTATTCATAAAACAGAATGAATACAAATGTAAAATATATTATTATTATTATTATTATTTTATTATTGTTTAACGATAAAAAATAGTCTTTTAAATGCTGTGCTGAAAATGTCTAAATCTTAAACCCCATAATTTTCTACTGATTACACTAGTATTGAAAGGTTGTGAAGAGATGTCTGGATGTCAGTCACCAGCATCTTCTACAGGGGCCCTCTTTACAGGTTGGATTGTTATGACTTCTGGTCTATTTACAATTAGGGTTGCAAAATTCCGGGAATTTTCAAACTTGGAAACTTTCCATGGGAATTAACGGGAATTAACGGGAATTAATGGGAATTAACGGGAATAAACTGGGAATTTACTAAACTGAAGGTATGTTCTTATTAGGGAACTTAAATATAGTTGTGTAAAATAATATTTTAGTATAATCCTGACTAAAACAACCAGATATAATGCAGTACAGTTGAATATCTATGCTATCTGAGACCACACCCCCTACATGCACTGTGCATTCCTCCATCACATGCACAGATGATTTCTACAATCCTAGACCACACTTTTGAGCCCAGAGCACACAACTTGAAGCCAGACTTTTGAGCCTGTGGTTTTGATGACATTATATGGTAATATATTTAGGGATATTTTTATGTGTAAGTGCTATATTTAGCCTTATGGTGGAAAAAATAAAACTGGTCAAAACCAAATAAACCACAATTTATACAGCAAATATCACTTTAACAGACAGGAGTGGAACTTTGATGTTACTAGTTATATCATTTGCACCTAAGTAAATAACAATAACTAATAGTTTTACAAACATCTTGTATATTTTGGATTTTATGAGTTGTATCTCCACCAGGATACATTGGACACATCCCCCTCAGGGATGTGTAGCTTCACAGACACATTGTTGTATTTTTTCAGAGTTGTGTGTGAAACCATTAAGAATAATAACATTTAGTTGTTATTTTTAATATTAAATTATAAATAATTGTATAATTTAATATAACTTCAACAGCTCAGGGACATCAAGCGACATTGTGCACCTTTTTTCATCGTCAACTTAAAATAATGTTTTTTAATGAACGGGTGGACTTTTTTTATCCAATTAATCAATCAAATGATACCTTTCCACTAAATTACCCTCAGTTGCCATAAATTCCCGTAAATTCCCATTTAATTCCCATAAATTCCCATAATTCCCTTAATTCCCATGGAAAGTTTCCAATTTGGAATATTTCCAAAATTCCCCAGCTTAACTTCCCATGGAAATTTACCGGAAACTTTCCGGAAATTTACCGGAAATTTTCCACCCCTTTGCAACCCTATTCACAATGCATCTTAATCATATTTGCAATGTATAAAATCCTGCACCCTGTTCGTTCTCCCAGCCCGCAACATGAATGCTTACACATAGACATTAAAACTACATTAGTAAGAGTACACTACTAATAAGATGTGAAGTGTGTTGTGACTTTTACCCATCTGAAAGAATACATGAAAAATATAAAGGATGAGGTGGCTGATAACTGCTTACTGAAGAAGCAGCCAAGCCACCGCTTTAGAGAGCTGAACGTTGCCCACAAGCATCCTGGTGCCTTTCATACTCAAACAGAAATGTATATGAAAGTGTGTGCTAGATAATATACATAGAACAAATAAACACACACTAATAATCACTGTATGACATTAACATGAAACCATGAATGCACGTCACTTATCGCTGATAAACATTTTAAAAAGCTCATAGAAAGACTGCGTGCTCTTACTTTGATATGCGGAAATGACGTCACCAGTAGGCGATCACTTGCTATCCGAAAATAGCCGAGTGATACGAGTGGATTTTCGTTCGGACGGGCGGAAAGTTTGTTTCAAAACTCCGTGTGTGTAAAAAGAAAATCCACAAGCGTAGAACTGAGATCCACAAATGTTTTTTCGATTCACAAATAAAAACTGAGTTCACAAAATTAATTTAATGCATTTTTTATATTTGTGGAATTTGTTTGTGTATTTGCAGATCCGTTTTATATTTGCAAAATATTTTTGTGAGTATACAAATCTTTTTTTTGTATTTGTGGAAGGTGTTTATATTTACAGATTACACATTTACACACAGATTGTCGATCTGCACACACACAACATTATGAAACAAATCTAACTCCATAGAAAACAACCTTTCCTCTGAAGCTTCATGTGAATCGTTGTCTGTCTGTGTATCGTTTCTGATGACTGTGTCAGTTTATCACAGCTGGATCAGCTGATAACAGTTGGATCAGCTGATCACAGTTGGATCAGCTGTAGCGACTTTTGATGGAGTTTGTATGTGCACACATATGCACTGTGCTGACAGCCTCTATTTACTCCTTACTTTAATTTTATTCATAATAACAGTTTAAGCTGCAGTCAGTAGTTTTGAGAAAAAAGTGGACTTAGCCATAAAATGTGAACTAGTACAGCCTCCAGGTCCCCCCTTCTCCCTCTGTGCTGTGGCAGTCCTGTCTTCTAAGCCCCTCCCACAGAGGAACCTGTTTGACCAATGAGAGCAAAGCAAACGAGGGGGGGGGGGGCTCTGATTGATTGTTTTGACTCTGAGTGGTGGATTCTTGCAAATCATTTTATCACCACTGGGTGGAGACAGTGAATTATATCACAGCCTACCTGTATCTTATTCTACTGTCAGAACATTGTCACAACTATTTTAGGGAGTATAACACAAAAATAGTTACAGACTGCAGCTTTAATAAAAGAAATAACAGATCATGAAAAGAAAAGAAAAATCCGCAATTATATCATTGCTCATAGCTCCTCAGAGGTTCCAGCTCATTCCTTGCTCCTCTTAAACTCCCATAATAACAAACAAATCCATTTCCATGACAACTGAGGAACTCCCATCCACTCATCAATATTGTACTGTTGCCAAGTGCTTGCTCATGTGGGAATGTTGGGTCTCTTTAAAATTAAAATCTGAAGACTTCAGTTTAGAAGCTGCTCTATGTGTAAAGTGCCTTGAGATAACTTTGTTGTGATTTAGTGGTATACAAATAAAGATTCATTGATTGATTGATTGATATTCGTCGTCGTCGTTAAAGACAAAAAAGGTTGTAAATATAACTTGAGTTGGGATTATTACTTCAAACTACTGTTCTAAGGTCAAATATGTATGTACGTTATTTGAAAAAAAAAATCTTTTTGTGTTGGTATTGTATCATTTCAGACCATGTTATATGACTGTTTCTATACATGTGTGATAGTATGCATACTTGTTCTCCATAGGCCCAGCAGCTGACTGCACCCATAACAAGTGCATCCAAGCTGCAGTCCCAGAGGCATCAGGTCTACCTGCTGAAGGATGGAGAGAGCAATGGGTACATCTCACATCCTGTCTTCAGCTTACACTCATTATACACATACACATACTTCCCCCCCAATTCCCAACTAACCATGCTGCCCCTCCTTTCTCCTATATACAGAGGACGTGGTGTAGTTGTGGGATTTCTCAAAGTCGGCTACAAGAAATTATTTCTGCTTGTGAGTCACCTATGTTCTTTCATTTCTTTTTCTTATATCAGTTTTCTGAGGATGGCTTCTATTCCAGATGCTTCACTGAGTTGTGTGTATTTAAACAAATGTTACAATGTTGTGACCCTAGTATGTACAGCCTAAGCCCTCTATGGACTTTATAGGTGATACTCTCCTCCAATAACATAAATGCAATTACCCACTGAAATGTGCATGTACATAGCTGACCTATCAGGGCACGCCTACCCATTCTGTGTGTCCCACACAGTTAAGAAGGGAACGAACATCTCATTCCCATTCAGAAACCACTTCAGCTTGAAAGCAGCAAGGTCTATAGGGCTCCACCTATGCTCATAGAACTAGGGTTACAGTACCATCTCACACATGCTCCACCCTGTACTGGACTCTAGGAGTACAGTAGGCAGAGCCTGATGAGTGTTCATTCTGCAACAAATGTCATCAGACTGCCTCACTGATCCAACTGACTATAGGTTAGTTCCTGCAGCCCTCCTACCACTTTATAATCCCAGCCACTTCAGTCAACCCAGGCCAGTTAATAAGGACATGAACTGGGTAAAACCATGGCCTAACCTCATAGGGTCAGGTATACAACAGCTGACACAAACATAAGTCCTGAGTCCCACCTGCAAGCATTGAGCACAGCAGAATGACCTATAGTCAAGCCTGTGTGAGACAGAACTTCCTTTGTCAACTGTTGAGGTATGCTTTTTGTGTTTTTTCCTCAGGACAGACAAGGTGTGCACATAGAGGCAGAGCCGCTGTGTGTTTTGGATTTTTACATAGCAGAGAACGTGCAGCGACATGGCTACGGGCTGGAGCTGTTTGATTTCATGTTGCAGGTGAAGCATTTACTAGAACCTAGTGTTGTGGAGGATGTAATCACATTCACCTTTCTAGTCTGTGTGAGAAGTCTGTGAGCTTAAAAGCCTGCAGACACAAGTGTTATGATGGAACAGTTATCAATCATACTGTTGTGACTTTACGGACTTCTGCCTCAGTGAGTTGCAGATTAAGTTAAAAAATGTGATTACTACTTAAGAGCTCTCTCTCTCTCTCTTTGTCTGTCTGTCTGTCTGTCTGTCTGTCTGTCTGTCTCTCTCTCTCTCTGGGTTACTTTAATACTATTGTGCTTAAAGGGTTCAGTATATCTTAAACAAACCAGTTTATGTCCATTGTCCACATTCTTGTGTTTTTATCAAAGAACTTGATGTATTTAAGACAGATAGTTTCATGTCCATCCAAGCTTTCAAAGTGCATCAGATGTGAAAAATTGTCAGAAAGCCTAGGCACCTGAAATAACTATCAAACTGTAATAACAATAATAACAATGTAATAATGGCAAATTGCTCAAATTGCTGATGGTGGCAGTTCATTGCTATGTGTTGTTTATCAGTGACTTGATTTTTTTCCTTCTCTACTATAGCACAAGAATTCAGAGCCAGTGCTCATGGCTTACGACAGGCCCTCGCCCAAATTCCTGTCTTTCCTGGCGAAGAAATACTGCCTGACACAAAGTGTTCCTCAGGTACAGTCTGCACTTTACTATCACAGAAACAATGTGTATGAAGTCTTAGTTTTGTCCTATCTACTGCATGCTGTACTAAAACACACCAGTCTGACTCCCAGCTCTAAATTATTAGCTTACCTCGGGAGACTCAAATAAAATGACATCTGCTTTAATCTGACAGTGTGAAAATGTTTCTTTCATGTGACTTTAATTATGATTGCTTGACTTTTTATGGTTATATTTAGACACTGCATCCTTCCACTGTTTCTTTGTAGCAGTTTTTATGGCTTTGGTTTCATTACTTGGTATTATGCATGGAAAATAAGTTTAGTTTAGTTGAAGAATGATTGCATTTCTCTATTCATTCTCTTTGAATTCTTAGTTGTAAGACCCTCAGTTGAGCTCATGTTGCCCAAATATTACTTTGATATTATACACATGTGGATGAGAATCTTCTCATGGGATTAAATCAGATGTCGTATTTGATAAAGATGTCATATTTAGAGCATGAAATTAACTACTGCCAGCATTGCATGGAGAAAATGTATCAAAAACATGTACATAAGTAGAATGATTGAGTCTTTATATACAATGTAGACAAGAATGGAGGCAGCATACTACACTGCTTAACCAATGCTGACATGAAAAGATTCTACTACAGAAATTCCCTTTCTGACCTGCATTCTCTGATAGGCATACAAGTGAGGAGGGATCGCTAGGTAGCCAATAACAGATATTACACATGGGTCTAACTGTGATATAACTGGCTATGATATCCTTTAGCAATCTAATGTGTCTATCAGAATCACCATCATCCATGATCAGTAACTCAGGTGAGAGCCTTGAACTAGAAAGCCAGTAAAACTAGTGGCAGGGAAATAGAGGTTTTCAGAGATGTAAACCTTTTTGCGAAATCCGCAAAACATGAATGAATGCTTTGAATAAACCATCATCAGTGAGCCTCTCCACTCTGTGCAGGGGCTGAAGCTTGTCAGCAAGAGACCAGAGACTAGGCGTGACATAAGTCAGAGGAAAGTAGATGGAGAAAACAGAGCTTTTAATCATGAATGATTAAACACAGTCTTACCCTGTGTCTAGACAGAAAGTGTAGTATCAGCAACATGTTTAGCAGGTCAGTAGTAACAGCAAGCTACTACAGTTGAAAACCAGTTTATCTGCTATGCTCTGAGACATGGCAGTTGTGAAATGAGAGACAAAGCACACATATCTGGAGCAATACTCATTCAAATTCAAATTGGAGGTTTCACTTTCTGATTCTGGTGCACATACAATTCTCTCTGACTTGTCTGTGTGTCTCCAAGTCCTGAGGTGCAGAAGTGTGTCTTCTTGAAGAAAAACTACTCAGTGATATTGCTTCTTCTTTGTAGGTAGAGCTGTGGCAGCTTCTTCTGCCTCCCCTTCTCTGTAGTTTGTAACACCTTGCCCCTCCTCCACCATTTCAGTAACTGCTCTTACTTTGATGGCCTCAGTCTTATCTAGGCTGTTGTACTGCATCCTAAACTGTTGCTGAACCAATGTTATGATATCAAGGAGGCCTTTGGTTTCTGGATCTCAGAAAAGATCAATATATGTTTTTTTTACCAAAACTGTTGTCTTAATAATAAGTGTGTGTTGTGCATTATTCTCTGAGGCTTTCAGAATCTGTGTTTTGAATAGATTGAGTTCAGGCTTGAGGTAGGACACACATTATTCACCAGAGAGTGAGTCAGTGAACTAAAGAAGTGGATTCAAGGTATCGTTGATGGACTCCAATACATCCATCCTGCAGGTTGCCACCAAGTGTCTGCTCTTCTTGTTATTACTGAGCACCTGTGAGATCTATCTATGTATCTATCTATCTATCCATCTATCTATCTATCTATCTATCCATCTATCTATCCATCTATCCATCCATCCATCCATCCAATCACAACAAAAGTCATCTCAAGGCACTACACAGATCTACACTGTACTCTTTAATTTAATTTAAAGAGTCCCAACATTCCCACATTCCCCTTTAACGGGAAGAAAGTTCAAGCAGAACCAGGCTCTATGATGACCCTGTGCTGCTCTCAGCATCTGTCCAATCCTCTTTTGATGAGAGCCCCACCTGGTAGAAGATTATGTCATCAGCCTGTGTGAGGGCAGGTGATGTTCTTCCTGTGCAGTAGGTGGCTCTCTTTTCTTTTTCCAGGAAAAGGTGAAGGCAGCTACTAGTTTTAACCTATCATGTCTCTACCTGCTTTCTCTGAGAAACTGAGGGAAATTGATAAGGAAAATAACATTTCAGAGTTGGTAATATCACATTACATTATTTGCATTTAGCGACTTAATATTAAAAAATGTTAATTTTCCACTTTATTTTTCATGTAATGATTTTTTGGCAGTGATATAATTGTACTGAGATAATCAAAGTATGTGAAACTAAATTTTAACTGCTCCAAACACAAAGGGATTGCTTACCAATTTCTGAATGCAGCCGTTGACCACAGCACAACAGTCTGATACCAGCCGTTCAATGCAGTGGCCCACACAATGTTTGTCTCACTTGTTGGTAGTAATACAGACTTGTCTGTCTTGACTCAAACTAATCTGTTTGTAGGCATGAACGCTGAAGCATCCACTCTTTGTCTATGACATGGGTGGTAAGGCTCATGTATGGTTCTGATGTGCAAATTGACCACAGAGGAGGTGGGAAAACTGTTCACAATTTTTAACTGTTTTTCAAGTCTAACTGTGTACTCAGTGTAAAGCTGGGGAAGTGCCTCATGGTAGAAATGTTTGTGGCCTGAGAGTTCATGTCTTGGGTCCGTTACTTTCATTTATTTCTTGATTCCCTGTGCATGTGTTACGTCTGAATGTCTTGTTGCTTTTTTGTCATTTGATGTTATGATAAAAGCAGACAGACAGAACAGTTTGTTACTGGGCTTTTCTTTTTTTTTCTTTTTCTTTTTTTTAATTAGGGAAGCCATTCACATTCCAGACAAGACATTTGAGTACATTTCAATCACATTTACATAAGTACATAGTATAGAATTGACTCAAATGTTTCCATTAAGCATTATCTAAATACAAACTTGCCTTCCTTCTTTTGCCCCCCTTTCATTTAACTTTAAGTAGCTAACTGAACATTTGAACAATGTCACACCCACTCATTAATACACAAAAATATGCCACTTATATGACAGTCTCGACAGTAGTCCATCAGAGACAGGTCAGGTCTCAGTGTGATGATGTACTTAACCTATTCCCTACATTTTTCCGTTTGCATTTTTGTAGAAAATATTAATCTTTCCATTGTGTAGATTTCATAAATAATGTTTAACCATTCTTCTAATGATGGAACATCTTGCAACCACTTCCTTGTCAGAGCTTTTTCCCCTAGTGTATGATGTAATTTTGGGGCAATCCCAAAGTAAATGATACTGGTTGCCCACATTTGCTCCACATAGCTTCTGGCAATTCATTCCAACACTTTGATATCTCTTCTGGGCAGGGGATGAAAGATCTTCTAACATTGTTCTACCCATATTCCCTCCAGCAGTGTGAAGATGTAGTTGTCTGCTGGGGTTTACATATATTTCTCACTCATCTTCAGATATTTCCATTCCTCCCCCTCTTTCCCATTTATTTTGAACTGGTAGAGTGTTTGCCTTTAAGGACTCCTGAAAGCTTTTGTATAATCTTGATATTATTTTTATATTCACACAAACGTATTCAGTATAAGGGAGCTGGTGTTGTAGTTCCTTACAAGTTCTAACAAGCCCAGCAAACTGTACGCTTCACTAAAAAGTCATGGGAAGTTAGGAATGAACACACAGACACAAAGTGATTATCTAATCTAATAACCTAATAGATTTTTATGTTGATGAAGATCTTTATTCAATGTGAATCTCAATCTGTTTATTCTTCCAGGTTAATAACTTTGTGGTGTTTGAGGGCTTCTTCCTCAACAGATCAGGTAACTTTTTCATTTATTTGTTCTTCCTTGCTTTGTTTTGATTGTGAAAGAGATTATGTAGTTGTTTTGTTGTATGCAGTAATATGAGCTATGAGGTTTGGTTTTCCTTCTTGGTATTTTTATATGAAACCTACATCTACTTACTCTTGTTTTGGAAAAGAATGCTGCAGAACAGAACAACTACATACTTTTGTGAATACATGTTATCAAGTTCAGGAGTTTATGTGACATATTTTGCATTCTGCAGCTTTTAAGTGAACTTTTACTTTTGGCATTATGACAAACTCATTTTCATCTTTGTTGAATATGTATATGTGGAAGAATAAAATCATCAGTCATTAGCAAGATAAGTCTAAAAAGATAGCACTCAACCGAAGAGTGCTGATTTGCTTTTATTCCAGTTCCAAAATCTTTTGTTTCATCAAATTCTCCCAGGCTCTCCTCCCTCTCCTCTGACGGATCAGGGGATGTACGGCTTTTTGTAAGGACTTTTCTATCTCTTTTCTTTTCTCATACATCCCCATCATCTTATCCTCCTTCCTTTGTCCCTTTATTAAGTCCATATTATATTTATAATGCTCTCAGTCTCACTTACTGCATTTTCCTTTCTCATAGTTTATTCTTTGCCAGTTTCAGTTCCTCTTTCACATCACATGTATTTATTTGCCTATAAAATATAATATATGGCATGTAATGTACAGTATCATGTCATATATTATACACTTTGTGGCATTTTTCAGAATGTTATGGTATCCACAGAGAGCTACAATCTGTCCCTTACAGATGATATTTCCTGACCCTCTGATGTCTTTCAATGTCTGCCTGTATAAAGCCAATTAAAGGTGCTTCATGTGACATTATTCCTTCAATAAACCACATTAATGTAACTGTGAACAATGAGAACAGAGTTAGAAAGACTCACATTTATACCAGCCTCTACAATATATTTTTAATTGTATGCCATCAGTTGGGAATGTACAGGATTGCTTTGGGGTGTCATTTTTTCCACCAAAGTAGTATAACACCTGCCCTACAGGTATAAGACACACCCTCAACCAATCCACACCATTAAACGTCCTTATGTGGAAAAAATGAGCAAAGACAGTTTTAGCTACTTTAGCAAGTACAAGACTGGCAATCTGGTACTGTTAATTTTATCTTATACTGTAGAAAGAACCAATGTTGGACAGGTTCTTTGAAAAATGTAAATAATTACTCAGTAGTAAATACTAACACTGTACTTTTATACTTACTTCTTTACTGCATATCCATTTAGAGGGTCGCAGGGGAGTAGGAGCTAATCTCAGCTGACATTGGGCGAGAGGCTTCAGTTTCTGTTTGTTTACTTTGCTGTGTATATAAAGAAGGAATCTTAATTATGTTCCAGTTATCTTTTGTAAAATAACACATTTTTAGAATTTGCTTTATATTCCATTAATCCAGATATACAATTTATGATTGACTGATTGATGAGCCGTGCTTGTAAATGATCATGGCACTTTACATATAAAGCACTTTACATGGCACTAAATCACAATTGATCACAATTATGTATTATAGTACAAAACACTAGTATGTGTATACAATCAATGGTTTAGGACACAAGAAACTACATCTGACAATCATTTACACTTTTTGTTGACAGTTTTCTGTCGCCATAGGCTTAAGGGAGATATCTTATACCTGGGGGCAACTCTTATACATTTTTCCTTGATAATGATGGGTAAGTTACTAGGTTTGGCAATGGCAGGTGAGCTAGTGAGTGATTTAACTTTAAAAAGATGCTTAAAACAAAACGGCACCTTTTTAAATGAAAATCTACTTCAAAATTGAATCTGAACTTTGGATTCTGGTTATCTTTGACTGCTCAAGTAATGGTAACATGAACAACTTTTTCCCATGGCTGAATTAATATTCAAATATATACAAATATAATAATATACAAATACTTTTAGTAGCTTTCTTTATTACACTTATTAGTCCAGTCCTAGGTTCTGATTTGGAGAGATTTACTCATGTTTACAAATCTGCACTAAGCTGTAGAAGATATCAGGACCAATGTGTGAATTCTGTTTTATTATGGATCCTCCCAGTAAGCCTTTACTACCAGTACTCCAGTCTTTACCACTAGTTACTTTTATAGTACTGGCAGAGGATACATAGCTTATGAAGGACATGCATAAGTATGTAGCCTTATAAGAGATTCCGTCATGCTCTCTTTCTGGTCTGGCTCTGAGTGTGTTCTCCTCCACAGTGGCCCAATTGAGAAAGGTTCCCCTAAAAAAGCCAGACGGAGAGATCAAACCCTACTCTTTAATGGAGAGAGAAGGTAAATATTCCTTTTACAGATGTATTTTTACCCATTTCTAAGGGGTGTTTGTTTGTTTCATGAAACATTTGAATAACAAGGTTTTGAAGGGATGAATTATGAATTGTTCTGTTGCTGACTGACAGGTTTATTGTCTGTAATTTGAGCTATGTGATAATTTTACTTGATTGTGTTGCATTATGAGAAGTGTGGATTATTCACTCATACTTTCAGGTTCCAGTTTAGTGTATTACTTTTCCTCTACAGTGGTACGTCAGGAGCAGAGGGTTCCTCCTTGGCCATTTGCCCCTCCTCACTCCCCCCAGCAGTCGGTATCCTCCCAGTACTACCACTCCCTGAGCGTGGGATCCTCCCCCACCAGAGCGCCCCTTCAAGCCGCCCCGGCATATGCCCCTGGGGGCAACAGGGACCAGAGCCCACAGTCCCCTCTCATCGAGCGTTGCAGAGCAAGACGCAGCAGGTAAGAAACAACACGTATCTAGGCTGTCAGACCTCAGTTAAATAGAAAAGCCAGAGAAGTTCAGGATCATTGCTGATTGCAGATTTCATCCTCAAAATTTCATGTCAATCCATCCTTCAGTTGTTGAGATATTTCAATGTGTGTGAAAATGATCCAACCAACTTACAATGCCAACCAAATGCCCGCTAGGTGGCCACATGGGACATTAGGAATTCTACATTAACCACAGTTTTCTACGGGTGTAATCAGTGTTTAGTGATTAGGTTGTGGATAAAAAAAGTTTAGTTTGTGGTGCTCACTGCATTTAAAATGACATTTAAAAAATCATCAGTAACATCTTTGACCAGAAACACTGTGCCTGTTAAGATTTACTGTGGACAGTTTTTCATGAGGACTATTTCTTTGGCTGTGTGTCTTCTCTGTGATAGTTTTGTTTATTTATAGTGTTTCTAGCAATGTCTCAAATGTATTTTCTTTTTTAAATGTGTTCTATAGGGCTTGGCGATAAGACAATCTTGATACGGCCATGCAATTGAATTAATGATAAACCATTTTATGCTCAGCCTATTCCACAGCAGAAATAACATGATAACAGCCAGTCAGTTTGCAGTTTTCTGCCTGCACATCAAAACACAGCTGCAGCCAACGAGGCTACGCTAGTACTATTGTTAGTGGCTACATGTATCTGGAGTGCCCGTCACATCTAAAGTAATGTTAGGCAAAAAGCTGCTCAAACTCACAGACTTTACATTTTTTTGTATCACAAAATATATTCTAAAATACAAAATATATTCTAAACTGAAGGATCTATTTTTAAATCAATTAATCCTCTGGTTTGTTCAGGCTTCAGTTATTATTAGGATACTCTTCAAATGGCAGCATTATGAAATTATGTATATGTTGTACAGTGGCCCTTCATGTCAAAACAAAACATTTCACAAAACACAACATTTCAGATTATGGACAGAATCGACGTGTATACCAATGATCAATGATCCTGTGACATCCTGCAACATCAAAACATCAGTAAATGGCATGTTGAGTATAGTTTTTAGGGCATGCATTAGTTCAAAACCTGCGATTTGCAGACCTGATTTAGCTGCAGCCTTCCTCGTAGAATGCATCATGAGATCTGTATCATTGATTTTAATAGTTAGATACACTCAGTGTGTAACATCTAGCAAGGATTATCAAAAAGTTTAAGTGTTTAGGAACAACATCTAAGCCAGAAAGTGTCAGACATTGCACAGTCATGAAATGGGGTCAGCACTATGTGCTGAGGCACATAGTGAGTAAAAGTCACAAATGCTCTTTTGACTCAGTAACTGCAGATTTCCAAACTTCCTCTGGCATTAACATCAGCACAAAGAATTGCTCTGGGAGCTTCATGGAATGGATTTCCTTGGCCAAGCAGCTGCAAGCAAGCCTTACATCACCAAGCACAGTGCCAAGCATCAGACTGGAAACAAGTGATGAATTACAGCTCTCTGTCTGGCAGTCTGATGGATGAGTCTGGGTTTGGTGGATACCAGGAGAACATTACCTGCCTGACTGCACTGTGCCAACTGTAAAGTTTGGTGGAGGAGGGATAATGGTATGGGTTGTGTTTCAGGGAGACCCCCGCAGTTCCAGTGAAAGGAAATCTTAATGATTTAACATACTAAGACATTTTGGACAATTCTATGCTTCCAACTTTGTAGGAACAGTTGAGGAGGGCCCTTCTGTTCCAGCATGACTGTGTGCATAAAGCAAGGTCCATTAAGACATGGTTGTGTGAGTTTTGTGCAGAAGAACTTGAGTGGCCTGCACAGAGCCTTGTCCTCAAATCCATCGAACACGTTTGGGATGAACCAGAATGGAGCTAGGCCTTCTGGTTCAATATCAGTGCCTGTCCTCATAAATGGATGAAAGGACAAACATTCCCACAGGCACACTCCAAAATATTGTGGAAAGCCTTCCCAGAGGAGTGAAAGCTGTCACAGCTGCAAAGGGGGGACCAACTCCATGTTAATACCTCTAGCTGGTGTAATGGCCAGGTGCCAGTACTTTTGGGACTTTTTCCATATAGTGTTTACCAAAGTATCGAGTTTTACTTTCTATAGCAAATAACAGTAAATGGGAAAAGGCACATTATGTTCATTATTATATATGCCTTAACATTTTAAGTGTATATAGGTGTAGGTAATGCACAAACCAGGATCTATGTTTTTAAGATTAGGGCTGTCAAACAATCTTTTTTTTTTTTAAATCACTGATTTTCAAGTTAATCGTGATTAATCACATTTTTTATTGCATGTTATTTTGCATTTCACAACAGTTTTTAAGTCCATATAAACAATGTAAAGCAATTCTTACCAGTGTATCATGATTTGGAATCAAATGAATGCAAAGAAAATGACAACTTTCTTTGGCTTACCAATTGCAGACATACAATAGACAGAAATTACATAAAAATAATAAAGCAACCTGAGATAACACAAAATCACTTCCGAAGTTGCAGAGCGATGGGACATTGCAAGGAAAGTAACAACAATTGGCACAGTCAGTGGATGGAATATGACAGCAGTGGTTTAGAGTGAGTGAGTGAGCAGCACTATTAACGCAATTTAAAAAAACTAAAAACATGTTATGCCCTTAATTGCATCAGCATTGTTGGTGTATGTGCACTGGCTTCATGTTCACATATCACACTTGTGTAAGTTGCAAATTAACAGAGCTCCTTCATTAAGACAAGACTTTTTAGTGGGGAGAGCAGGAGCAGTCTTTCAGCTGAATGAAGGGAAAACTCTTGACCTAGAAGGAAGCTTCTGCCCCAGTACTGTCCATGCCAACAAGCAACTCACTGCAAGCCAATCCCTGAGCATCGTCTCAATGAAGTTTTCCAACTGCAAGACAGCTGTCCTTGATTAAGCGGAATCCAAAAACAAAACCTTTGAACGTATACAGAGGACAACTGTCCACACCCTCAAACAACTACGACTAAACCAGACAGTGTTCTTAATGGTTCTCCCAGGAACTAAGAGACTGAGATTATTAACGCATTCATGGATCATAACCTCACCATTGACAAAACCCTTCAACACCACCACTTTCCCTAGTCACGCAGGTAGCTTGTCATCATGCCCAGAATACCCTGTCAGTTTGATTGGCTTTGGGCAGTGGGCTTGAGCAGCCCTGTGAATTCTATGAACTGTATGAATTGTTCTGGCCCTTATCCTTATGAATACATGAAACTCTTGGATTGCTCCCAATGTACAGAACTGCTTGGCCTATTAAGAATTAAGAAAGATTAAGAATGTGGCCAGCACCCCAAATATTCAGCCCAAAGTAAATGGTAAATGGGCTTTACTTTCTAGTCTTTACGACCACTCAAAGCGCTTTACACTACGTCATTCATTAAGGATTGACCAATAATCGACATGGCCGATAATATTGGCCGATATTCGGCATTTTTATGATAATCGGCATGGGCCGTTTTTTCCACGGCACAAGTGACAGCCAATCAACACTGCAGCTTCTAGATGCAGCGCCACAGAGAAGAGAGGAGAGGACTACTCCGTGTAGTAGCAGTGTGGTGTTTGAAGGCAAGGCAACAGAAAATGTCGGCAAAAAAAGAAAAAAAGAATGATCAAGTGAACATGACCTGGAGCTCCTTTATTTAATAAAAAGAAGACATAGCAACATATGGGTACAGCAAGTAGCCTACAGATTAAAAGAGCTGAACCTGTTGAACTCTTTTTGTTTTTATATAATAAAACTATTGCTTGAACCATTTCAACCAAGATCAGAGTTTGTGTTATTCTACAAAAGTTTAAGGTCTTTTTATCACAGATTTTCACAGTGTACAAAAACAAACAAAGAGTATGATGTATTCAGTCTAATCCCAAGTGAGTTATTCTAAATTTTGATACCAAAATTAAAATTTTTACTGCAAATTAATATCGGTTCTAAATATCGGTTATTGGTTTACTAATAATCGGTATCGGCCCTTAAAAAAACATATCGATCGATCCCTATCATTCACGCATTCACACACATTCATACACTGATGGCAGGGGCTACCACGCAGGGTGCCAACCGGCTCATCAGGGGAATTTAACCATTCATTCACATTCATACACCGTGGGCGCAGCAACGGGACAAGGACACATCGACATGTGGACTGGAGGAGCCAGGAATCAAACCTCCAATCATCCAATTGGAGGACGACGACTGCTCTACCCCTTGAGCCACAGCCGCCCAAAGGGGGGAATGTTGGACATGGCCAGAACAAAGGACCACACAACAGTCTGACCCCACGCCTTCATGGAGATCTCAGTGCATAAGACCAGTGAAAATAGTGCCAACTTAAAGTAGACAAGGAGAGGCTCCAGCTCCAGCTCCCAGCAGGCTTAGCAAACTCACACTCACATTTGACTTCCAGCCTGCTCAAATTCGCATCTCTAATTCTGCCAACAACTCACAATGGGTTTTTATGTCATCGAGGATATAAAGTTAAGAGCTGAGCTGAAGGATTGCTTTCATGTGGCTTGCACAGCTTAAGGAAGCAAACATGTGCATACTGTTTATCTTTCGTCGTTGGTTGAGCATGAGATTGCTTTGCATTCATTCCAAACATAATTCCCAGATCCAAAGAAAGAAAGATGTGCAACCCAGCATCTTACCCCATTCCAGCAAAAGAAAAGCAAAGGATAACCTTTGTGCCCCCCTCCTCGACTTTCTGTTTTCTCCACCTACTGGCCGAGGCGATAAGCTGCAATAACCAGGCCTCCATCAGGATTCAGCCAAGAACTGAGTTTGGACCTAACTAACAGACTACACACTCACCTCTGACGTCTTTTTTCAGAGGGGCGTGTTTTTTGCCGTTTGACCACTGTTGAAATCTCGAGGTAAACTCCATTTACTGAAATGCACCTGTGGTGTAACCCCATGTGGTTCACCCCCATTATCTTGTCTGGAACTCTTGCGTGACTTGACCCCATGTGGATCATGTCCACCATGTTGTTTCTCCTTTTTCCTTTCTCACACACACACACCCACATGTCTGCTAGTGCTGTACGTTGTTTTGCTGTTTATGATGAAGTTTGTGACTGCTTGATTTAGCGTAGCTGTGTGATAGATGTGTTTCTGATTAATAATTGATAATGCTTAAAATTGATAAATGTTGTCCCAATAATGTTTAACTGCAAAATGTTTTCTTTCATTACCAGTTGTAAATGAGGTGAAACTGTGGTGTGTAAGCATTATGCATAGAAGCCTCCATATCTGTACTTACAGTGAAACCTTCCAGTGTGCAGAAGGCCTGTGTCAATGCTAGGTTAACTCAGCTTGGCAGTTGGATATTAGATTCCTCTCATTAGTCACTCATTGTGTCCAGCACAAAGATGCAGTCCTCACTCTCTCCTACTTATTTGTTCTGCTCCAGCACGGCTTTCTAAATTTTGTCTCTTTCTTTCTTTCTTTCTTTCTTTCTTTCTCTTTCCCTCCCCTTCATGTATCTGTTCACCCATTCATCCACCTCATTTGTCTCCTTTTATCCCCTTTGATTAATTCTGTGTGCTCTGTCTCTTTTTTCACTGTCATAATCGTCTGGTAATACATCAATAGTTCCCTTAATAGATCTCAGCTGGGTTTCCATTGACCACCCTCTGACTGGCACTGTTGCCTCTTCCTTTGAAGGGATGACTGTGGTGTCTTAGTTTTATTGATAGCCTGTCTCTGTGGAAGAATGGGTGTGTGCTGTTAGAATGATTATTTGACTCAGACAAGGAGAGAACAGGCTCCATTAGGCATTTTTTAAAACTTAGTTGTTATCTACCCAGCAGAGGGGAACATGGCTTATCTGCTTGCCTTTTTTTAAAATCCATTAAACTATCTGCCACAAAACTGCACATGTGAGATTGCCTTTTGTCATACCACAGTCACTGACACATGAATTTGCATTAACCAAGCAAACTGATTATTATAAGCTAAGGCTACTGCTTCTATTCCAAAGTCCTGTTTTCATTCTGTAGCCTTTTAATTTTTATACATTTGATTTCAGTGGTACACCATGTTTGTGTTTTTGTATTTATTTGTGATTTGTTATACTTTTTCATTATTCAGTGTTGTAACTTTATTTTCTTTTTTCCCCTTTTATCTTTCTGTTGTCTTTGGTAACTGTCTTTTGACTTGCACTTTCATTCCCCCTTGTACTCCTTTCCTCTCTCTTGTTCACCCTGGTCTCTATATTTTCATTTTTTCTTTTCATCTCCCTTGCTGGCTTTCTTGCTGCCATTTCTCTGGTAGCCAACAGGGTCTAGTTGCAAGATGCAGCTTGTACAGTCGGCACATGGACAGCAAAGCTGTGGAACTGCTAGACAGACACTTAACAGGTAAGGTTGAGTGCGTACTGTAGTACTGGCCATATTCTTTTACTGTTACATGGTCAAAATGTTTTTGTCAATGCTTCATTTCTTTTGTGGAGAAACACTGAACCATTGTGAATCCATCAATCAAGATTGTATGTGTTTGTATGAAGAACCCAAACAATCCTGCAGTCCAGCTCAATCAATTGTATTCTATTAACATGTTTGTCCTCAGACCTTCATTAGACTTTTATAAGACTGCTGTATATGAATTTTATTTGATGAAGAAATTAAGAGCCAAACGTTGTTAATAAAGTAAATACAAGTAATTGAGAATGTGCACGATTCTTTGGTTTCTTCAGTCAATATACTTCTGCCTGAAAATCAATTAAGTAATTGTTACTTATTAGGACATATTGTATTTCTGTGGCAAAACAATCTGAACTCAAGGTGCATTTACTAGCATTCAGCTGTAGCCAGTCTGGTGCTGGCAGAGATGTCATTGCGTCATTTAAGTGTGGAATGTTGATCACATGGTAACATGTAGTCTTAAAGAACTTATGGTAGCATATTAATTTGTTAAACTAGAAGTTTATTTTCCATTGACATTAATTCACATTAATTAACATTAATTTAAACAATACCTTTTACCAAACTATATAATGTATAATGTCTGTTTTACAGCTTTTATAATACTATACAATACAACTTTAAATAATTGGCTTGATACATACTCATATTCATGTCATGGGAAACTGGGTCTGACAAACCTAATGAGGTTTATCCTATAAATGCTAAAAGCAGGTAAAGGTTTTCCCACTTCCATTGTAGTGTTGGAACATGATGCTTATATGAATATAAAACCTCATCTTGGCACAATCTTTAAAGTCCAAGGGAAACATTAAACCCTCAATGTTCAATTAATTTGTCTCAAAACTGTAAGTTGTTGTCCAAGTAGTGACCTGGGGTTACTGTGTTCAAAGACCTAAACAGTGTACAGTAACAGACCCACAGGATTCCCAATCAATTAGTATTGACTAGTAATCACAGATGTAATCTGTAGATATGTAATCTATACAGTATATCTATATTTTCATGGCATCCTAAAATATTGAAGACAGTATTCACCTGTTTGACTTCATATCCAAACAACTGTAAAAAAGCCCTCTCTAATGTAGAAGAATCATACCTAAGGTAACCAAAACACTACGATTCTTATTTCAGATGATTATACATCAATTAAAACATACTTATGAATGTTCTATTTCTGCCTAGTCCATTCTGTTAGATGCCACTAACTCTCACATACTGGTCCTAGTATAATAGTAGAATGCTTTTAAATAACCACATTTTATCAGGCCAGGGTCTTTTCATGAGAAAGCCCAAATGTAAGATGCTGGATGTAGCTCTTGATGGTTTCTGTTGTAAAATAAAGCCGTTAATGAACAGCACATAACCAGAGTCGGATGCAGTATAGTCAGGCAGCTCTACTGTCCCCCCTCATGTGTTAGTACGTTGTGCCTCCTCAGGTCTGAGACCAGTGGGGAATCAGTCATACGCACTGGGATACACAGACACACACAAGTTGGCCAGTATTCACATACCACAAAGCAGGTATTTACTCAACTCCACTAGTCATTTGGACATTGATCTGCTCCTCATCAGGGAGGTTGACAAGCATGTAAGAAAAAAATAACTCACATGACATGCAGACATTTGTGGCTAAAACGCAAAGAAAAATGTGGTCAAAGAAGATTGTCCTCACCAGATTAATGACATCATTGGTCTTTTTACAAAGTACCCAAACAAAGAGGTGATGGGTGATGGAACACATCATTAGCTGTGCACAGCAAACAAGCTGATTTGTCTGTCCACAAACTGAAAAGTTGGAAGTATAGAAGAAACAGGCATGCAAATGTTTCTGAGTGACACCTGTACACCTTCTCTTGTGTCTTACATTTGACCATAATAAGCAGATATGTCAACTACAATAAAAAGATCAGCCCAATAATGGCTTGACCCAACAGACGGGGGTCGTGGGTTATAATTAAATGGAACGACTGGCACAACAGTCATTTTACAGTAACTGTAATGTCAGGCATGATTGTTACAGTTACTTACAATGTTCCCCCAAATAGACAAGCATGTCAGAATAGCCTTCTCTTTCTTGAGTTAGGTGATTTCATGCAAGTCATAAAAAATCTGTGATTAGTTGTCATCCAAAATGTACTCTTCCATGTCTCATGGCTTTTGATCCCAGCAATAATATATGAGTCTTAGAATGACTGCTCTAGACACGATGGCCATCTTCAAACATTGTGTAGTTCTATTATGGCTTTAGGAGGGACTGGACATATAAGTGTCTTACTTTGACATTGGAGACCTCTGTTCAGATCCTGTCTTCTACCAACAGTCAGGGTTGGTTTATTTTAATTTTTCTCTCATCATAACCAAGTAGTTTTGGTTGTGTAAATGTAAACAAATGTTAAGAGAGAGATTTCGGATCAGAGAATGCTCATATAACTTGTGATAGTCAGTTCAGACAGCAACATGTGACCTACAGCTCTTCTTTCATTAAATATCTCATATTTTAAGATATATAAAAACACTTTACTTTGTGACATGATTTTTCCATAACAAAGTGGTTTGAATCTGGTTTGAAATTCTTACAATGATATCTTGTCCTCCTCCCTCAATAATAAAACAGACTCTATGAATATGTAAATATATTTATTTTAAAAGTTTTCCTGCTGAACACAAGATATCTCCTACTTCACTACAAGCACTCCTCCTGGTGCTCCCTGCACTAACCTGCATATTGCATTATGCAAACTGCAGGTTAGTGCTACTTCTAATACACATGCTATCATCATTAGGAGCACTCCTCCTTATTAGTGTGTTAAAAGACAGAGAAACAAAACAATAGAGAACTACCTCAGTAAAACAAACAACCGTAGTCACAACACATGTTTATAGACAGTAACATTTTGCCTTAGAACAGGCATACTTATTTCACTAGAATAACTCATTATTGCACTAGAACATCCATTCACTATAGTAGTACTGACAGATATGCATCTGTTTTATAATACTGCACCATAAAATAATGTATTTTCCCTGCATGACAGGAGACACAAAATCAATGCAACTCTATTGTGAGGAGAGGAATAGTCAGAATGTGGTGGGAGTGGACACACACATTGTAGGAGAGGGAGGTAATGATCAGAGATCCAGCAGAAGCAGTAGCATTAAGAAAACAGTCCCATGCAGGCTCTATTATGAGGACTGGTTTGATGGAAGCATTCGACTGTTTAAGTTGTGCTCTACTAAGCGTTTCAGCCACAAATGTTTGCACATTTTATCCCAATGGTTGGCCTACATATTAATTATTACCATCATCTTTACTCCTCCTGCCATTGACCTCTGTCTTACAAACATCCTCACACAGGTCCCAGCCTTGTTCAATTCCACCTCTCTCTGCATCCAAGAACAATGCCATCTGCAGCCAGACCACCGTAGACAGAGAGACACAGCTGGTTACAGATGCTGAAGGCTGTGGTGTTGAAGAGGAGATCAGAGCATTGAGTCCAACAGGAGACCTCTTGGTCATTCAGAGACGTCTGCTGGACAAAGAAAGTGATGGAAGTTGCTGGTCCTGGACTGTGGGAGACAACAGCTACACTGCTCAGTGGGTGAAGCACAAGCAGGAATACAGGAGCACCCGTCCCTGGTGATGGCTGGTGTAGGGTTTTAATTCTGTTATGATTACCAAATGAAACATTATTTCATTCAGTGCAAAAAAGTGAATTCAGTATTGAAACTTAGAACTGTTCAGGGCTTTCTGATAAATATTTTCTGAAGCAGATATGCAGTGATTCTCTGTGATGCATCAGGGATCAAACTCTTCAGCAGCAAAGAAGCCCCTGTTACTTCTGTCTGGTTTAAAAGGACAATTGTAATGTTTGTCTTGTTTGATCTCCAAGAGGAGATATTGAACTGTGAACAAGTCCAACTTAACTGGTTGAGCAAATGGTTGCCAGGAGTCAAATGGTTTTAGTTCTTTGCTGTGGATATGTTCTTTCACTTCAACAGGATTGAAGTGAAAGAACATATTCATGGTCAAACAAGTAAGTACTTGCATCCGAAATCCCTTTTCCAACAGTAGAATAGGAGGGCTGTATCTGACAGTTTAGTCAATGTTGCAATGGAGGTCAGAGGCATGAACTAGTGCTGTAGTGAATCCAGAATGCTTCATCCGAGCATTTGGGATCAAAATACTGCACAATAGTCATAGAATTCCTCCTAAACTGAATCTGAAACTGAATACATTTACAACCGAACGCAGTGCTTGTTGGATCATTTAACAGCTCTGAATTTCTGACAGCAGATATGCAGGAAGTGTTGCACTCAACAATATATGTACCTGATATACAGCTGCAACTAAAGATTATTGCCATTATTATTAATTATTTAAATATTAATTATTTAATGAGCACGGACCTGCTCTATGTGAAAGTGCCTTGAGATAACTTTTGTTGTGATTTGGGACTGTATGAATAAAGATTGATGATTGGATTAGTTGTTTGGGCTAAAAAATGTAGGAAAACAGTCAAACATGTCAATCAATCAATCTTTATTTGTATAGCACCAAATCACAACAAAGTTATCTCAAGGCACTTTACACATAGAGCAGGTTCTAAACCGAACTCTTCAGGTTTCATTTTAAAGAGACCCAACATTCCCACATGAGCTGCACTTGGTGACAGTGGCAAGAAAAAACAAGAAGAAACCTCAGACAGAACCAGACTCAAAGAGGAAGAACATCTGCCTCGACCGGTTGGGGTTGAGAGGAGAGAGAGAGGAATGATAGGAGAGAGGAGCACATTGAAAATCAACAAAGAAGTTAGAAGCTTCGGAACTGGAATCTATCATCCCGACGTCTACAGGCCCAGGCCACCTGTGAGACCAGAAAGCACAGACAACTCTGGGGATGTCTGTTTCCCAAAGACCAAGATCACATATTAAATGTCTGATATTACATTTGCTCTAAAAGAGGACTCAAGAAACCTGAGATTATTCACATATGAAGCTAGGGTTTGAATAGAATTTGGACATTTTATTCTTAATAAATGACTGCAAATGATTAATCAGCTGTCAAAATGGTGGTGATTAATAGTTGGCTATTAATCGACTAATCGTTGCAGCTCTATTCTGAAACCAACTTCACGTCCACTTTATGCAGTGATTGGCCAGGAGTGTGAGGGTTGAAAGTAAATGGGGTTTGGATTTCTCTCTGATGTGTTTTTATTTCTTCATGTAACCACTTCTGTCACTTTTGCAACACCATGAATGCTCTCCACGAGAGACTTTCCAAGTGAGAGCCAGTGTTACTACAGAAACACAAGAAAGACAGTTATTGGAGAGAGATCCAGACAGAGGTCTTATATGTTGTATGAACTTGGTTGTTAGAAGCATACTGAGATCTTTAATTTTAATTAAACATTTTCTTGAATTCACATTGCCAGTTACAAGTGAAGCTGAGTTTTTAAACAAGTCCCAGTAAAAGCTGCTGACTGTGAAGAGACATTCCATGCATTTCCATTGTATTTGGGTGGAGGAACAAGTTTCCGAGGGAGATATCCAAAACATCATCTCCATGGCAATACACCACTTGGGATGGGTGAGAAATGTTTTTCTTTGTATGCTGGGTAAACAGGCCCTTTAACTTGACTCCCCAAGCATGAGGAACTGTTGCTTATCAGATGTTAACATCTATGTGCTTGTACACGCAATCCCATTTGGAGTCATTTCCCTGAGTTGAGTCTAATCACTTCAAACTGCTGAGCAGCTCTGTTGGAACTGCTTCTGGTGCTGTTATTTGGTGCTTAGCTAATAGCTCTGTTTCTAACCAAACCAAAATGATGAAACAGTTCAGAGTTTTAAATCAATATGGAAGTCAATATTCTGTGATTGACAACACTAATGCTAACACAGAGAAACTTTATTTACCACAGAAAACTTCACTGAAGTGAAGTCTGTCATTCCCATCAGCTGACAGAGTGGTGGGTTGCAACAATATTCCTGGAATGTACAAAGTGGTGACCAGGAAGATGTTGAGTGGTCTAGAATCCACTGGAAGGACACATTTGCTGAAAGAAGCAGAGGCAAGACACTTTAGCAACACAAGTTTATCCAGGATATTTTGATTCCACAAGTGTTCCCTCTGATCCTAGAATTCCTGCTCTGTTTTGGAGGTTTTCAGAGAAAATTGAGGATCTCTTCAGCAAGACCACCTTCAGGAATCAGACTGAAAAACAACATTAACAAACATTAACTCAAGTTTCTCATCCTTTCTTTGGAAGGTCATGAAAATGTCATCATGTTTTACATCATCAGCAGGCTACCACCAGAGTCCTGATTGCATAGTGTGGTGTTTTATATTACGTATCATTATACATCAGTAATAAACTACAAAAGCTGACTTGTCTTGTGCATGATTTAAACACAAACTAACTGTTCTACACTTGACTTCTCCAGGGTTCAGGATCATTCTGATCAATGACCTTTTCCCCTGAATGTGCTGTGTTTGGGTAGGGCTGAGAAGAAACTCAAGGTCCACTTACTAGCTTTTTGTGAAGTTTTAGGCTGCATTGCACTCTTTATTAGCAAACATATATTCAAAGTCCCCTTCTTGATTTATGTCGTGACAACTGAGCAAACCGCATCCACTAATGAAAAAAATGATGAACAGTAGTTAAAAACTCTAGAATTGCACTCTGAGTCTAAACTTTGAATGAACTTTCAAACTGACTTTTTTATAGCTTACTTTGAGAACTATAAATAACAAAAGAGACCAAAGTTCATACTGGACTGCAACAATAAGGAAGAGCTGAACCTGAAGGCACAGCTCTCCATTTACCAATCAACCTATGATTCAACCGGGATGTTTAGTTCTCTAATTACTGACAGAATGAGATTGTGGATATAAGCAGACAAGACTGTGTATGGGCCAGATGGAAGAAAGTGTTTCTTACGCACAGATTCATTCTTAAATCATGCGTACGAGTGATTTATGAGGATTTGCCTCGATCAGTCACCAATTTTCTTGTATTTTTCTCGACCTGTCGTACCTGTCACCAGAGGTGGGTAGAGTAGCCAAAAATTGTACTCAAGTAAAATTACTGTTACTTCAGAATAATATGACTCAAGTAAAAGTAAAAAAGTAGTCATCCAAATAATTACTTGAGTAAGAGTAAAAAAGTGCTTGGTAAAAAAACTACTCAAGTACTGAGTAACTGTTGAGTAACGTCTGATTTATTTGTTAATTCAATCAGACAGACAACAATACAAAATAATCATCTTCAGGCAAATTAGAGTTCATCCAATCAATAAAATAATAAATTAAATTAATTACAAAATATCTTAAATTAAAATAATCCAGGTAAATTCAAGTACTTCAATAAAAAATAAAATCAATAAAATAATTTAAAAAATTAAAAATAAATTGAGCACAAGTAACACAAATTTCCAAACCTCTGTACTTTTTCACCAGGCCTGCAGGCTCATAAACTGTGTGTGTGTGTGTGTGTGTGTGTGTGTGTGTGTGTGTGTGGTTGAGTCTGTGTGTTTGTGACAAAACATCGCATAATGTAGCTTCTGTTTTGCACTTTTTGTAAGGTAAACATGCTTTGGGTATGAGGCCAGCTGTTCCTCCTCGCCTGTGTCTGCATTGCCGACCGCTGATTCTGACATTTTTCATCCGTTTTTCATTTTTGTTTGCTACAATTTGCAAATTGTAAAGCTAACTCCGCCGCAGAGATTACATGGTCATATGACGGTGCTGCATGGCTATGTTTGATTGATGAAACACAGTCAAGTGGTAGAGCCTTTAGCGGAAGTCTCTCTCTCTGTCAAAATAAAACATTAAAATCAGGCGTAGGCCGCGAGATAAAAAATAATGACGCGTAGAATACCAAAAAGAAAGTAACGAGTTCATTGTAGCCTAACGTAGCGGAGTAAGAGTACAGTTTCTTCTTCACAAATCTACTCAAATAAAAGTAAAAAGTATAGTGATTTAAAATTACTCCTAGAAGTATTTTTTTCAAAAACTTACTCAAGAAAATGTAACGGAGTAAGTGTAACTCCTTACTACCCACCTTTGCCTGTCACGCACAATCAAACTGTCGTTATGTTCTCCAAAGCAATACAACATGACTGTTGCTAATGGCAGTGTGCCAATGATATCATCTTTTGGGGAAACTCAAATTTTTCCTGGGGGGGGCATCGTACAGATAAGCAAGATATGACAATCAATTAATGAACACATAAGACCTCCACACGAGAATCAAGATAAAATAACAGTGATCAGACTGTATTTTAGTTTATCAGCACAAATAAGACTGAGCTGACAGCTGAGCTGTTGAACTCTTACTCCCATCTCCAACTTCTTCTGCCGGCTTGTCCTGTGTTGTCATCCCGGGTCTTAGCTATGGTCCAGTCCAGCAGCAGGTGTAGCATCAGCGGTTGTCACTATTATCACATTTGCGGTAGAAGACGCCACTGCCTCTGGTCTCCAGAGTCAACCGACTTGGATTTTCTTTTTAACGTCACTGTATGCTGACTACCACATAACAGACACATTATGTCCCGTTCATTAAATCGCACTTCTTGGATCCATAATCATGAAGATATTCTGTCTGTAGAAGTATTAGGCTACGTTAGTATAAAGTAGTAGGCTATTTAATAATTCAGGGCATATCAGTCATTTAAATTGACAATTGAAACTATGATATAATGCAAGTTTACAACATAAATAGCCCTATTAGCAGCTGAAACTACAAAGCGACTTGTCCAGTAACTTTTCCACAAAGCAAACTGACTATTTAGAGCCATGAAAAATGAAATGGCCATAAGTCCAACATAGGCTACATGAAGCCCAAACTCCCGTGCTTGATAAGAATCCCACCCTGAATAGGTCCATGTGTTAATACTGGATCTGAGTCATAGCGCCACCTACTGGCAACAGGAAGTTGTATGTTTTACACTAAGACGCCCTGTGGGTAGCAGGTTAATCAGATCCATCTCAGATTTACTCAGAAAAACCTCAAACCCTTGGAGATTATATATTCCGAAAATGGTAACTCCCTGTCAAAAGGCGTTGCCGTGACGACGCGCTGCATTTCGACATCTCGCCATGAAATTTCTCCACATGCTCTAATCTTTTCCAAATTTCACATGCTTGTTCAGAGTCCCGGTCTGAAGAAATGTAAAAGGTCATATGTAGTGACAGTTGTAGCGCCACCTAATGGTGACAGGAAGTGACATGTGTCATTCACTCCCAGAACCTGAAATTGACACATGACATAAGACCTTGGTGAAGCTACATTCTGCAGCTCATGACCCCATGGTGACACATTCTACGCTATGACTTACAATGATGACAATACTCTACAGTCACGAAACTTAACACACATGTCTTGACTGGTGCAAGACAATTGACCTACATCCTATATAGGTCAATTGCATGGGCGTGGCTAAATGGCTCAACAGCGCCCCCTGAAAAATTTCAAAATTGAAGCCCCACCTTCCAAATTGACATAGAAGAATGTATTACGTCTACACGCACAAAAAAGCCTCTTGGAGCCATACCCTAACTACAACAGGAAGTTGGCCATCTTGTAAAAGCATTTTAAGTCATCCATCCCTTTGTGATGATAAGTTATTAAAATCTAAAGTCTGCATCAAACGCCCTTACTGTTAAGCCACGCCAAAGTCTGCTCATTCGCCATGCTGTAACTTTAACAGACATGTTCTAATCATTTGTGGTCTTAGTCTGCCATCTAGTGGAGAACACTTGTATTGATTCAGGATACCTGATAAGGAAAGGTGCCTCTGTTTTCTGTTTCTAGTTCAAGTTTATTGACTGCATTAGTGTTGTGTTTTTAGACCACACTCCAACTAACAGCTTACAAAGCCACCACATCAATGCCATCATCATCTATACACTACAAATGTTAATAACATGTACACCCACATTTAATTAACATTTATGTCTGTCACCTCCACATTTATTTACATACAACATTTACATACAACATCCTTACACAACACCCTAAACATAACATAAACATTTTTTCCACAACATTTGGGCAATTTTCATACCAGCTACATGATTAGAAACATGGTTTATATCTCAAAACACACTTTGAAGCAGTTAAATTCCCTGCATCTTCCTCAGTGTTAAACTAAACACTGGTGTGATTTTCCTCTGCATTCCCTTATGATTAGTGGCTATGTGTGTTACTTTGTGGCTGTTTTCTAGCTCCACATAATGAACACAGGAAGTGTTATTTCACCAATTTATGCAACATCCAATAATGGCATGTGTATGAAGACGTCATTGTTTTATTAATTTAATTGAAATATTGGTGGTCGAAGTTATAGTTTAGTTCCCTGGCTGATGACCCTAGCAAGATGTTTTTGGCATCTAATTCATGTCAAATCTTTTTTTTTTAGTTTCTGTGACGGTGCGTCTAACAGCTGAGACAGTGTTCACAGCACGAGTCATTTTCCTCATTCTTTGGATTTCTCTAGACCTTTAATTCCACCACTTACACTCTAAATCTATGTCTGAAAGTGGGACCTCAGTCAGAGCTTGTGAAACCTGAATGGAGCTTCTCTAAAACCTGCTGGACATCTGACCTTATATGATATTTTGAGGGCGTCATTCAGGTTAGTTTACTATTCTCAGGAACGCGCGTTCAATTAGAACAGGGGCAGGTTTCAGGAAGCAGGTTTAACTGACTCTAGGTTGACCAACTCTGAGTTTTGGGTTTCAGAACAGAGGCCTGTACTACGAAGCTGGATTTTCTCTTATCGAGGTAACTTCAGGGTTAACCCTGGGTTTTCCGTCCTACGAAGCTGGTTCACTTCTTACCGGGGTAAATCACCATGGTAACTTATGCTGAACGGCTAACCTGCTCCGGAGCAGGTTATGTTCTGGATAAGAGATCAATGAGTACAAAAGCACCACCTCCTGACCAATCAGTTCTCTTAGAAAATGACCTGCCCATTCTTAAAAGATCCTGTCAACATTGGTGCGAGGATCGTGAGAGGAGCGCTTAGGAGAGAATGAGTTTTTAGGGATACAGTAGATGCAATTTTTTAATTGGCCAAAATATATATTTAAAAAATAATCATTGAGGCACGTGGGGGATATTATTCTGTAGGTTTGACATCCTGAGATCAAAGTGTCAGGGAGCATAATAACTATTTATTTATTGTAATTGTAAAAAATTGACGAAAATATATATTTGTAAAATAATCCTTGAGGCACATGAGGGATATTAGTCTGTTATACAGTTGGTTTGACATCATTCACTCAAATGATTGAAGCATAATAGGTTTGTATTTTGAATGTTGAATATTAAACTAACTTAATGTCTCTTATGAAAGGAAGGGCACTGAGGAAGCGCTCTGCCCCAAACGTCTGTGCCGTAATAAAGTGACATTGTGTGATCAGAGTGCTGTCCGTTTATATTGTCTGATAAATTAATATTGTATGATCTCATGAATTTACACATTAACAGAGTCGGCAATTTTCTGCCAGCATTCCTTCCTGGCTTTTGCTGCATCGACAGTGTCGCTTTTGGCCTGATGATGTTTGAATTCTTCATATTGTTGAAGAATAATTGTCTGCTCCTCCATGGTAAAGTAGTCTGCTCTGCAGAGTTTCTCCATGTTTGTGATTGGTCAGACGCTGCAAACACCTCCTCTTTATGTGAACGCGCAGAGATCCAGATTGGAAAACCCTGGGTTGATTTACCGAGTTGATAACCAGCTTCGTAGTACCGCTTATCCTGGACTGCGAAGATCTGGTTAAGTCAACCCAGGTAACGGAGAGATATCCTGGATAGGTTAATCCAGCTTCGTAGTACAGGCCTCAGCTGATAACAGTTCAATCAACTCTGAGTCAAAGTAACTCTGAGTGAAGCTCCTGCATGAGGAGATACCAAGTCTTCATCAATGGAACACAGATAACATGATTCACCATGGCAACAGGAGAAACAAAGGGCCCAGTCCTCCTACTTCTCCCCAAAGGAGTTAGAAATATTAATGAATGCATGACGATGATAAGTATATATTTAAGAAAAAAAGCAATACAGTAGCATGAGCTGGCGTGACCGAGTCAATATGTGAGTATTAATGGGGGAAAAAAGAAACGTTTTGTCTCGAGTGATCCACTTATTCAACATTTATAGCCTATGCTGTGTGTGTGCGTGTGTGTGCAGCACATTTAATATTCATGCAGACCCTAACAGGTACAAAACATAAACCCACTTGGCAGCAACTGAAGATGAACTACAAAAATGTAGCTGCCCTACCTCATTAAACAGCATGTAAAAGCTACATTCAACATGTGATATATTTCAGTAGTTAGTGAAATCTTCTAAGCAAAATAGAAAGTCAATTTTTCAGCCATCCCAAACCTGCCAGTATTTAATACTGTCTATTTGAAAGCAACACCTAAATGCCTTTATACATACAACATTACAAAAGTGTAAACGTTTCAGTGCAAAAGTCACAGAGAGACAGAGAAGACCTCACTGGAGTCAAACCAGTGACAGTCACTATGAGGCATGGGCAGTAACCACTTGGCTATAAAGACCCTTCAAATATTGCAATTCTTGTAAAACATGCTCAGCGTTACAGATGTTACATATAAAACTGCCATTGACAAAAAAACAAAGTGCAACACAAATAATTCGTTCTGAACTGAGAGTGTGTCCACAATGTGTCGTACAGACGATACGAGGGCTGAGAATCTTGTTCAGATAAATGATCAATTGTACAAAAAAAAAAACACTCAAACAGAACATCATCAGACATGATAAAACATCCCAGCAGGATTTCTTCACCCTCTGATGGAGATTTCTGCAGTGTATTTGTGCTTCAGTATCAACTGACTCTTTAAGAAAAGGACACACCATGTCTGACAGCTCATTCAGACTGCAGGCTTCAGCTAAAGAGGAGGAGAAACTCAGGTTAGTTGAAGAAAACCTGCCAGCGAGCTGGTTAGTCTCGTGGAGTATGTTGCCAGGGTAACTGACTCAGAGTTTCCTTCAACTCCGAGTCAACTTACTCAGAGTTTTCACTAAACCTGCTTTCTGAAACAGGCCCCAGGTGGGATTCATCATGTTTACAAAAGGTAATTTAAGACTGTTTCCTGATGATACGAGTGTTTGGTGAATCTGGAGTGGCTCACTTGTAAATTCCACCTCACGAAAAAAGTACAACAAATTTAAGATTCTTGCATCTGGCCCACTGAGTTTCCTTCAGAGTTTCTGGGCCTGGTGAGGAGCCTGACATTCAGAAGTAGAACCACCTCTATTGCACATTGAAAAGAGTCAGCTGAGGTAATTGGGGGCCTCCTTTGGTGACCCCCTGTGGAGGTGTTCCAGGCAGGTCCAAGTGGCAGGACACTCCAGGGCAGGACATGCTGGAGGGACTGTGTCTTCCATCTGACCTGCTTTGGACTCCAAAGGAGGAAGTAATGATGGAAAAGAGCAACAGCTATTTCAGACTTTTACGCCTACTCACAAATTTAAGAATTATATCACTTCTGTTGACTGTAAAATGCTGTTAAATTTCAGAGAGCATGTTCATTTAGAATAGAGTTTTAGTCTATTATTTGAATTAATATTTCATAGGATGCCACACCACTCTTTTTTTATTTGCATTTATCCAGGGTCCAAATAAACATTTTATGACTTCTTTGATGTACCTTGTCTACCAAAAGCAGAATGTCAGGGATTACATTTCAGACATTTCCATTTATTTCATCCCTAATATGTATCTATATATACATTCAATTGTTGAGCTACTTTGCTTAGCCCACAGCCAGTGTCAGTCAGAGCTGAGTAATGGGCAGAAAATTGATGAAAGGAAAAAATGAAACAAATTAGGATCACTTATATATTAAGACGGTGCAACTCCCTTGGCATATTTTTGTCCATGTGGTTTAAATGAGTGGATTGGTAAGAGACTTGTGGTAAAGTTTGCTCTGGTCCATGACAATATTCAGCATGTCTTCTTCAGCCTGTCTCCACACAAACTGAGACTCTGAATCCACTGCTGAGCAGTGTGATCTCTTGCTTTGCATGACCACTGAAGACTCAAACACTTCAGATACAAAAGCAAGATTTTATTTCTTTATCTTTTCAAATGTTCCTCTCCATGAAATGAGGGTATTTAAATTTGTACAGGACTAACATTCAAATAACCCAGTTAAATTACTGTTTTGGGAGCATACAGAGCTTGTCTTTAATAGTGGAGCAAAGTTTATAGAGGCAGACACTAGACTTCCCTGTAGCCATGTACCCATTTTACCTGTCAGAGTCAATTTGCTCAAGTTTCCCACCTTTGCCATAGAAGTACCTTGCATCGTACTTTGACCTTTTCAGCAAAGATCTCATTCTTGCTGAACTTGTTTTTCCTTTGTGTTGAGCAGAGAAAAACTCAGCCCGGGCTTATTGGACCATGGGGACATTAACTGCTTAGCGAGAGGATGTGTAATCATTAAACAACATAGTTTCACGGGTCACGTAAAGTGAAACAAAGAACCTGCCTAAGCTATGTTTTCCCAAATCCACATCGCTGTTGCATTCAAACCGAATGAAAATCTGTTTCAGTGTGTAGGGTTTGTACGTGCTGATCCATGAGATGTTCGCATGGATCTTGACCTCATGTCTATGTGTCAAGTATGGAGCTGGAATTAGTTTGTTAGCCGAGCTTAGCATTAAGAGTATGCTTTCCAGAAAGTTCCTAAATAAACCAACCAGCACCTCTCAAGCTCATAAATCAACATGTTCAATTGCCTTTGTTTAATTTAAGGGAGAGTTATATGCTGGAACTATTTCTTGACTAACAGTTTATCCATTCACCATGTACTTATGAGAGCTGATAAATGACATTACTGCAGAGTCTGACAGAAGACATACTGACATACAAGCAAGAATTTCCTAATCACTCTCAACAACAGATGAAATTTGCTTTTGTAAGTGTGGAACTTACTCAGTCTCAGATACTAGTTGGATATTGGTTGTGACACAAGCTGTCACAACCAATGCAGCAATGAATGTGCTGGCATTACAAAGTAGTTACTATATATTTGAAATCCATGATTTCTTGCATTGTAATCATGTGAAATATATCATTATCAAAAAGCTGTATTGTTAAAGTGGAATTTTAGCCAGGAAATGTGCTGGGAATACACAGGAAGAAATGGGCCCTATGAAGGCCCACTGCTCGCTTTTCAGTGAAAAGCATTTTGTTTTCTAATTTTTTCAAAAATGGTTCTTGTTGGATCAGCTGAGAAGAGCTCAGTATAACATTTTGGTGATTTGCAGATAAAATAGTGTCTAACCTTCTTCAGTCTATTAAACATAGTTAAAAAAAAATGTTGACAAGATTATGTGTGTGACTGCTAGGAATAGCTGGTCAAAAGCAGTGAAAGTTAGGATGCGTTGTTTACTGCTCCCTACAACCTGCATTTGATGAGTGTAGTTTAATTGGCTGTATATCAGTAGGAGATAAAACATATGATTCAGCTTAGGGAGGTTATTATGAGTGTTTTGAAGTAGACAGAGCCAGGCTAGCTGTTTCCATCTGCTTCCAGTCTTTGTGCTAAGCTAGGATAACCACATCCCAACTCCAGCTCTGTACTGAACATACATATATGAGAATGATATCATGCACACATCTTACTCTCAGAAAGAAATTGAACAATTATATTGAACTATTCATTTACCTGGCTCTCCTCCAAATTCTTGTTCAATGTGTGCATCAACACTTGATATATTTTCTACACACACTTTTTACACAGCAGCTCTGTCTTATCAAGACACTTTTAGATTTATGGTGTACGTTTAGGAAATCCTAGAAACCATTGAGCTACTATTCCTTCTCCTGAGTGCATGTGAGGGGTCAGCATGCACCTGCTAGTCAGCCTCTCGGAGTAAGGAGAGGTAGATGTTGGACTGGAGGAAGCGGGGATAACAGTCTGTGTCCAGGAGGGAGTAGATGCGTTTCTGTGCATGGGACAGAGAGGAGTGAGAAGGAGCCTGCAGCAGCTCGATGGTCAGATCTCTGGTCTTACTGTCAAGGTTCACCTAGAACAAGACAACACAATGATTACTCCACAGTCATTTAAAAGACCATTTCTGTTTCTTACAATTGCCAGACCTCTCTAAGTTGATGAGTAGTGTTATCACTGATGGGAGGAATAGAACTACACATTTAGGAACAATTAAGAAAAACTAATTAGAAAAAGGAGCTTTTGATCATCACAGGTAATGAAATGAATTAAGAAGATTCATGGATGCATGATTTTACAGCAAGGGTCTTGAGGAATTTGGCAACAGTGGTCACATGAACACTTTTTGGAGATGGTCTTGAAACTTTTATGTTGACCATGCTTGACTTTTTTTTTCTAATATCTTCAGTCCACTCTGTGATGCACACAGAGGACCAAAACAGCACAGTGAGTTCTTTTTTTCTTTTAAGCTGGCTGCATGAATGATTATATCAAACACCTGTGATACTGATACACACAAACATAATAGTCTGCTTAAAGGATCACTACAAATTATTTATATATTACACTTTCTAAAGAGAATCATTTTGTCCAGGCTATTTTAGGATGACTTTGTAGAATAAACATGAGTTCTGTTATTTATTGAGCTGAATTTGGAATTGGATTTTGATTTAATTAAGGAACTTAATGATGGAAGAATATAAAATAAGTTTGAGAATAACATGGTGCCAAGTGGTGCAAGAGCATAGCATGATGCCTCTACCCCAACCGGTCGAGGCAGATGGTCACTCACTTTGAGTCTGGTTCTGCCTGAGGTTTCTTAAAAGTAAGAGTTTTTTCTTGACACTGTCGCTAAGTGCTTGCTCATGTGGGAATGTTGGGTCTCAGCTCTATGAGTAAAGTGCCTTGAGATGACTTTTGTTGTGATTTGGAGCTATATAAATAAAAATGTAGTTTTGCTGCTTCAGTCTTAGATGGTCTGATTTGACCAGTAGCTTATGGTGGCTAATGTTAGCTAATGTTCTAATGTACTTTAGATAGATATTGCTGTGTGTGTGACAATCAGTCAGTTACAGCCAGTTATAGTCAGTCAGCCTTTTGAAACAGAATGAATGATCTTTTACATCAGATTGGTATTATTTTACAGGAGCTAAACTGGCCTGTTTGTGATACAGGTTGAACTGAGGCACTGCATAAGGACTCAGTATAATATAGTAGATTTTTTTAAAAATGTAAATCATGCCCCAGATAAATATAAATCTGGAAATGTGCAGAATAAAAAAGAATTGCTGTTTACACTGGTTGGACTTGTTCTAAGAAAAATGTTTCTCATGAATGCAGCTATTGATATAATGCTGTGACGTTAAACTTGGTCCACCCACACAACTTTCCAAAAACACAAGACAGCACTCAAAAGAAACACAGCACATTGTTTAAAGGAGACACATACTTTTAGAAACAAGTTAGTTGAAAATGTATTGAGGTAAAAAAGAAAGTTCAGACATGACAGGACTTTATTCACGCTTTGTGTTTCACATGGAAAAGTTGTTTCTATTCACAGTGGTGCATGCAGCTACACTGAATGTAAAGGCATGCTCGTACCTCCCGGGGGGCACCTGGTTGGATGTAGGTGGTGCAGATGTCCTTGGCCCTCCTCTGCAGGCTGAAGTTGTTGGATGAGTGTCTGTACTGCTCACAGGCCAGATAGAACTGCAGATTCTCCTCACTGAACTCAGAGCGCAGGAATGCTCCAAACACTGAAACACCAGCTGAGAGGAGGAGAAGGAGGGGGAAGATTTATCTCAACATGCAACGTCACATTACGCATGTTGCAAAAGGGGGACACCCACCCGCAGAGCACTGACACATCAATTCCTCAGGCCTAATAAGGACATGGCAAACATGGAAGTACTGCTAGAAGTAAAGTTTTGCAGGTTTGGTGTAAAGCCTTGGCCCATGGGCATCATCTCTACTTGAGCTCTGGTTGTTTTTAGTCTAAGGTATCATGCACAAAAGACTGCTTTGTACACAGAGGGTGGAAAACAGCTTCAAACTGCTGACACCACACGTACAGCATGTCCTAGTTCACACAAGTCAGCTGCAGCGGACAGGACTCTAAATTAGCACGACACTGATAAGGAGGCCAAGTCACACACAATGCTGTTAACACTCAGGCAGGCTGTGTGCTGTACAGTCACACTAAAGAGCCAAAATACCACCCAAATATGGAATTACTGAAGCACCATGTACACACTAATTAACTCCCTACAGCTACATTTCAAATAAGATACAATATCAAAACAAAATAAGTCATCTGAATCTTAGGACTTTGATTGATAGGCTCTTCCTGGCAGAAAGGTTCCTGTTCCTTTCATATTCATTGATGCTGGACTTCTTTAAAGCAATATTGTGTAACATTCTAGACAAGAAATAACATTCTTCATCTCACAAATGAAAAGTTAAATACACTAGTAATAAAACACATCCTTTTAATTCATTCCACTGAGAGGTTTTACAGTTTTATTAGTTTATATTAGTAATGTTGCTGTGTTCTGAGATGCAGCATTTACATGACTGACAGAGCTGCTGACCGAAGCTCTGAAAAACAGACTTTATCACTCTTCTGTATTTGCTCTAGTGTGATTGTCCCTTGTGGTCACAGCTGCTGTTAAATGTACGTGGTATTTCCACTGAAACTCGATTAAAGAAGGCACACCGAGTCAAAGCCAATGATAAAACGATAAAGATTTATATGGTATAAATCTATATATAACATCTAGTGGAACTAGGTCTTGTTTAAAACGTTGCTATACAGTCATCATAAGTTCAGTACCAATACGAAAATGATCATCTTCAATACTTGACTGTGAATAGAAAAATGTTTTTCTAAGTATCATTTTTTAATTATTCAACACAATAAGCCAATCCTATTATTATTTAGTTTTAACACAAGCATCTATACAATTACTTTGTCTATATGAAAACTTATTAAACATTACGAAACATATCATGGAGAAATCTGTTCAAGGCATTTAATGCAATTTTTAGATAGTTTCAATACTTAAAATGCCACAGAAACATTTTGATCAGCCCTTCCACTCAGTGCACCAGTTAGCCCACTCACTACTAATCATGTCAACTGATGAGTTTCTAAAGTTAATAATAACTGACCGTGTTTCTTAACCATCCAGGTGTGAAAAGCAACTTGTAGAGACAAGAAACATACTTGAATATCATGACAGTTTTTATTCAAAGGCCCCGTTCACACTAGATTTATATTGCAAGAGAATGTGAAATGATAAATAGAATATTAGCCATGCGCTGTCTCTGTAATTTGATGTATGAATGGCATTTTAGCCGCTACTTAACTAAAACAGATGGTTGTGAATAGACATACAATACACATAAAATCTGCTCACATTAAAACAGTCTTCATGAGCTGGTGGGATCTAGCTCTGCTAATACCTTTTCTTTCTCTTTTTTGGCTTTTGAGACTCCAGTTCAGTTAGGACAGTATATCTTCTGGAAATAGGTTTATCCATCCAGCTAGAAAGAGCCATTTCCAATTCTTTCCATTACAACCCATAGACATGACACCATGACAGCTAATTAAAATCCAATAATAGGCCACAGACCTCTTCAACTTCAAGTACAGAGATACAGGCACTTTAAATCTTATTTGTCTGAAAGTGGAGAGGACTTCAATGATCTCAGAAGCAGTATGAAAGCCTTAAAAGTTATTTAAGGCTTTCATACTTGGGGACAGGACAATCTCTGTACTTCGAAGTACATGTACTTTACAATACACTGAAATACACTGCAACTTAAAGTAACACTAAAAGTGACATGATGGTGGAAAGGGTTACTTTATAAAGCACTCATTCATTTAGTATTCAGTTTCTTTCTCCACTTTATTGTCGAACCCGACCTGGATAAATCTTTTTTTTTTTTATGAGATAAGATAGAGAATAGCATCACTGGCAGCATGTTGCACCAACAATTAACAAGCAGCTGCAGTCAAAAAATAAGTGCAGCTTTCTCGTACTTTACCAGTTCATATTCTGCATTTCTTGTGATGACGGTGACGCCACATGTAATCAGACATAGCCGGAGTTAGTCATTAGACATATTCACTCACAGACCTGAGACCTGCAGAAATACAGAATATAATTTGGACCTAGCCTATCTCAGGGTCCAAATCCAATACTCTACACTCTGTATCCAGAGGTAAACAATACAAACTAAAAGTTTTACATAAATGCATAATACTTTTTGAAAGAATATCTTTAAAAAAAATAGAATGTTAACCAGTATGTGCACTCAGGGGGCATTTTACAGTTTAAAAATAAATGTTTCAGTTTTCCATGATAGAAAGAAATATGTAGGAGACACTGTTTCTAAAATACAAGAAACATATCTTTGGTATATCTGCACTGACATTGCTTATCACTTGCCAATGTTTATACCAAAACCCATGTGTCTGTGGTAGGCTAATATTGGCCAATATATTTGCCTGGCCAATTCATTTTACTACCTGCTCAAAGTCCAAACCATGATAGATATCTGGGTTTTTTCAAACTGAGTAGTGCTCATCAAGAATAACATCAAACAATTGTGGAGTGACAAACAGGTCTTAAGTCTGCAATGAGATAGGTATTCAAAAAATCCTGTTGTGCAGTTTGTGTTATCAGAGGGTTTCATCAGGACCTGCCCTGGCTTTGTTGATGTGGGTGACAACATGAGTATGTCATAGATACGTAAAAGCAGAAACAGCACTATGAAAGAAGTGACTGAGGAATGTACCTGTGTAGACATGCAACTGCATAATTACAGAATGTTGCAACCATAAACCTTGGTACTGTCAGACAACTCCAGAAGCTTTTATACAGACTCTGTTATGGCAGGGATTTATATCAGTCCTGGTGTTTACTATGTGTTCTATTCATAGAAGCAGTTGGTTCAGGGGAGGTACTGCTCTTTTAGCTTTATGGCATAGTGCAAAGTAACCAGTGACGTCAGTTCAGATGTTGACATCACTGCAGCAACATTTGAGTTCAAATAAAAAGGGGGAACTTGAGACAGATTTGCTGCTACATTTCTCCAAGGCAGAAGTGGTCTGTCAGTTAAATGTCATGGTGCAGGCACACATAACCACAGTGTATCTGGGAAGATGTCTCACACTGATCCTTTAGTTGATAGTTTGAGGTATTTTCATTTTTAGAATGCATTATGTGCATTATGGGCCTGATAAAGACATGGTGAATACACTCCACAGAATGTGTAACACCTAATTATGTATTGTTTACATGGTAAATGGACTGTACTTATATAGCGCCTTTCTAGTCTTTACGACCACTCAAAGTGCTGTGTGTGTTACATTACATGTTATTCACCCATTCACACACATTTATACACTGATGGCAGGGGCTACCATGCAGGATGCCAACCTGTTCATCAGGAGGAAACTAACCATTCATTCTCATTCATACACTGTTGGCACAGCAACAGGAGCAATTTGGAGTTAAGTGTCTTGCTCATGGACACATCGACATGTGGACTGGAGGAGCCTGGAATCGAACCGCCAATCTTCCAGGATGACCGCTCTACCTCCTGAGCCACAGCCGCCTTATGGTATTATCCTTCTTAATTGGAACATTACTAACCTTTATGTCATTATCAAAAGTTGTTACTCAAACTAATTGTAAAGTTAGCAGCTTTGAACACTATTTACTACGTCAACAAGCTTTTTAGTTTTCTTAGACGTGCAAATGAATTTTGTTGGGACATTTTCCTAGCTTGATCAAGCAATAAACCATAAAGCCTGATCTTCATTCATTCCTACCTGTCAACTGAGGCAGCCCTTTAATATATGTAAGCAATAATACTGTCCTATTTGTCATACTGTGTCACAGAAAATGTCATGGATTGAAAGAGAAACCACATTCTTAACAGGACAAACACAGCTAAGATAAAGTTATCTGGGTTCACAAGCTAGCCTGCTAACCTTCAAGGTTATCCTGGTTCCAGTCCGCTGAGTAACCAGACATATCTTGTTCAGAGTTATACAAATTGGATAATCAAGTTACTTAATAGGACAATTTCAGCCTTAAAAAATGTTTAATGAAGTAAAACTCACTTTGGCTGGCCAGCAGACTGTTGAGGGACTCGGCCCATTTCTCCAGCTCTTCTCGACTGATCTTCCCCTTCTTACTGTGGCCCACCTGACTCCACTGACGCATGAAGAGAAGGTGAGACCTCCTTTCTGTAGCGCTGTGGACCAGGACCACATGAGGATACATTAGAAAGAGGAGACTGAACAAGAAGATATCATCACATCTCAAACTACACTTCAGGATATATGTGTTGCTTCACAGGGAAAAAGTGCAATGACAATAATACTTCTTTCCCCCCATCCTCAACAAAGGACAAAAACTAAACGTTACAATCTATCTATCTATCTATCTATCTATCTATCTATCTATCCATCCATCTATCTATCTATCTATCTTGAATCTTGAACAACAGAATGTGTATGTGATGCTCACCTTTCTTTGGGTTCTGTGCTGGACAGGTTGGAGTTGGAAGAATGAGGACTCTGAAACAGACACCACAAAGTTAGCTGAAATCCCAGTACAACAATTGTAACAGGTTTCACTGTGAAACCTTCACCTTCACCTTCACTACAGCAATGACAGATGAACGTTTGTAAATATTTAAGATAAGAAGATCAGGAAAGTTATATATAGTGTGCATATCTATGTGTCATATTGTGAACAAATTACTGGCATCTATTGTATTTGTGTCTTTCTTTTCAACTCTTACAGTAACTCTAACAATAAACACATGCTTTTCTGTTAGTAAATTGCTATCAATTGATTCGGGACTTATTCTATATAGTCGTAGTATAGTAGTATATAGTCATTTTGTCCTCAAGCCCAAAGGATTCTATGAAGATTAGTGACATTGTCTTGTACTTCACAGAGAAAAGAATTGCATACAGAATTCACTTTTCACCTCACATAGATGAAATGGTAAATGGACTCTACTTATATAGCACCTTCCTAGTCTTTGCGACCACTCAAAGCGCTTTACATGACATGTCATTCACCCATTCACACACATTCATACACTGATGGCAGGGGCTACCACGCAGGGTGCCAACCTGCTCATCGGGGGAATCTAACCATTCATTCACATTCATACACTGTTGGCACAGAAATGGGAGCAATTTGGGGTTAAGTGTCTTGCCCAAGGACACATCGACATGTGGACTGGAGGAGCCGGGAATCGAACCACCAATCTTCCAATTGGAGGACGACCTCCTGAGCCACAGCCGCCCTGATGAAGTTAAGATATCTGAAAAATCTTGACCTATGCCAACTTACCAGTCTTGAAGTGCCATGGATGAGATCATAAACACTACTGAGCTTGTATGTTAACAAATCCATTATAATAATAAAATTAATAACTTAACTCTTAAGTTAAGAATGAACTTTGATGCCAGCAGAACTGAAATCAGCCCCAACTGTGAATATTTTAAAATCCAGGTTAAAAACACTTCTTTTCTCCTGTGCTTATGATTGAGGTCGTTTAAAGCACTTTACATTTTGCACTCTATGCCTTTTAATGATTTTAAAACAAATCATGCATTGATGCTGCAATCTTATATTTAATGCTCTATTCTAGTATTTTATTTCTCTCTTTCTATTTTTATTATTAGTGTGGCTGTGGGGGTTAATTGTATGTTTTAATGTTTCCATGTGTTTGTTTGTTTTTTATTTCTCAAATTACATGTTTTTCTGTTTTATGTAAAGCACATTGACGTGCCACTGTGTATGAAATGCGCTATATAAATAAAACTGCCTTGCCTTGCCATTTAAAAATGCATAGATTCATGAATTACATTTCAGAAATCAATGTATATATTTATTCCATTTTATAGCATATTGAAACATAAGAAACCAATGGAGCTTAAAGAGTACGGTTTAGATGTGCTTTATGTGTAAAGTGACTTGAGATGACTTTTGTTGTGATTTGGCGCTTTATAAATAAAGATTGATTGATTGATTGAGTGAATGGCTGTCTGGGAAGTGGAATTAAATAATTTTCACAAATCTAAGACCTGCCATTTCAAGAACCTGAGTATACACTGCTCTACTGTATAGATGGAAATCTTAATTGGTATCCCACCTGCCCAAACAGACTCTTGAGGTGCAGTTTAGCAGCTGACAGCTTGGCTCTACGCTGGTGCCTATGCTGGGATTTGAGGGAGAAGGGGTTTGAAGAGGGTGAAGGAGACGGTGAAGTCAGGTCATCTTTCTCCACACTCTCAGTGCTGCCTTGGGGGTCTGGGGCCAGCTGGCTGTCACTGTAGGCCCTGCAGCCTTCACTGATGACGGACACACCAAGGTGGCTTTTGTCCAGTTTTCCTAGCTCTTTCAGGTTCTCCACACTGATGCTGTGCTCCTTGGTCAGCTCCCTCTTCCCCACTTTACCAGGAAGGGCTTTGGGCTCCTGGATGATGGTGGGCAGGCCAGCTGACCCCCCATCCAGTTCATCTTCAACCATATGAGGCGTGTAGGTGCCAGAGTCCCGGTTCTTCTCATTATTTTGGTTCCTCAGTGCCACACGCCTCCACGGGAGAAAGTCCAGATCCAGAAGGGATCCCTCTGAGCTGAATCTACGCATGGTAGTTGTATGACAAGTGATGCAGGAAAGTAGGAAAAGAGAGTGCTGCAAAGAAGTGAAAAAGATGAGTAAAGGCAAGAAATGAAATATAGAACAGAGCTAAAGTGAAGCACTGCCTGTTGAATAATGCAGAGAAGATTGGGATGGGGGTAAAAGGGGGATCAACAAAATTGGATAATCATAAATATGAGTCACAAAAACAGTAAATTGCTCCACAGCAGCCCACTGGGACCACGCTCCTACTGTGCTTACAAGCTCTACAAACATCAATTAATAGATGCAACACCCAGTTTTAGTGTTTCAACTCTCAATTCAGCACAATTAGGACTGTAACTCTTTCTCCCATTGAATCCCCATTCGTAGTAGTTATCTCCATGTATATACATAGACTGCAACAAATGAGAGATTGTACTTGTTCCTTGTAACACCATACTACAAAATAAATATTTTCATAAGAATGTAAATGATATTTTACAGGAGCATCATTTTTAATCATTTAAAGTGTCTGATGTAAATTATAATCATACACTTTCCAAAGCATTTGTATACAGTAACTGTGGAAGCCCAAATCCACCAAGTAAAGAAAAAATTGAAGAGATTTTAGACATGACAGAAATGAAAGACTTAAATTAAGTAAAAATGAGATACTAGGTCAGAATTCTGATTTTTCAGATTACAGTTGTATCAGGGTAAAATGCTGAAATGGTACATAACTATACGTCAAAATTGTAAGGTGTGAGGATATAAACGTGGTCATTGTTAATACTGTCAGCTTGTAGGGACCTAATATTTCTACACAGCTTGGTTCTATCTTTCAATTCACAGTATGACATCCAGTCCTCATGGACCTTTGCTCACCATTACGACGAGAAAAACAACACTGGGTCAAACTTGAACTTATCAAGGCTAAGCCATTTAGAGTACCAACGCTTTATTTTGCTGAATTAACGCCAATATGTTTACCTCTTAGTCCATGAGTGATTCAGCGTTCTCCATGATCATTTGTCGGGTTCCTACAGATCTCAAGGGCAACATGAACATGAATTCAAGATTTAGGATTTAGCGATGCCGATTTCTTGTTGCCAAAGAAAGCGAAATCCAACCTGTGACGCCCCCGCTGCTGCTGTCTCCAGATTTGTTTTCGGCTAAAACACTATTATATGCCCACGGACGTTAAATGAAAAGTGACTCGAAATGGAGATCAACACCAGGAGAAGTTCCACAAAGTTTCCTCCGTGACAGTTGAATGTATGTGTCTCCTCCTCATGACTGCCACCACACCTTCACTTCTGTCTGAACTTGTCCGTCAGAGACTTCTTGAGAAGAGCGGCCACACACACACACACACACACACACACACACACACACACACACACACACACACACACACACACACACACACTCACACACACACACACACATACACACAAACACACAATCCGTAATTCGAGGTGTGTCCTGGAAAACACGACGCCCGTCTAAAACAGGCTACAGTGAGTGAACTGCAGACAAGAGCGCTCACATGTGCATGATTGTAAACAGTAAACACTAAAGTCTGTAGAATAGAAAATATCCACAACAACCAATAGGATACGACATTTACATAAATCTGTTACTTGGCTACTACTATTACTATTGCTATTCATACTCCTCCTCCTAATAATAATAATAATAATAATAATAATAATGATGATAATAATAATAATAGACTAATAATGATGATGATGATGATCCATAATTCGTTTATTTGTTAACGGAGTTTAGATATATAGTTAATCAGATAATGTGGTAAAAGGTATAAACAATCAGCATGTTCAATATGTTGAACACTTTTTAATGAACAAAGTGACATCTGATCAGAACGCAAAAGCGCTCAGGCATGACACAGGCACTTCTCTTTTACGTCATTGGGGTCCTTTAACGTTGCATTCAGTGTCGTGTTTTCTCTGGGAAAATGAATTTAGTCAACTAGCGGAGCGACTTGGATGCGCTGACATTCCAAACAAGAGTCCCCTCTACAGTAAATATGCGCGGGCTGTGGCACAGTTTAGCTGAGTGTAAATAAAAATACAAGATCTCTATCCCTTTTCCCCTGAACGTGGACAACACTCTCCCCGGGAGAGGTAAGCTTGTTAGCAGTATTAGCTTCCCGGTAACTGTGATTAGATAACGTTAGCTAGCTGGCTGATAACCTAATAACAACAACAACACGACTGTGGAGCTGCCTGCAAGTAGGCGCTGCCTCATTTTTTAACTGCATTTATTTATTTTATGGCGGATAAAGGTCACTAACTTGATGGAGTAGCTGCAGTTTAGTTCCTCTTTCCCCCACTCTCCATGTCAAAGATATTCCCTAATGAACAACGGTAAACATTAGCTGTCCAACGCTTCCTTTATTGCTCTGACTTAGTGTTTCATACATTCAGGAATATGGCGGAGTCAAGTGAAATGACTGAAGTCACGGTTAAGACTCTGGACTCACAGAGCAGGACCTACAAAGTCAGAGGCGAGGTAATCCTCCTGGTTTAAATACTGCCCCTCCCTCCGGTTTTATTCTGCCACCATTAGCTTGACAGGTGGTCTTCTGTGTTCTGTCCTGCAGCTGACAGTGAAGCAGTTTAAGGAGCACATTGCATCATCAGTGGAGATCCCAGTGGACAAACAGAGGCTCATCTACCAGGGCAGAGTGCTGCAGGATGACAAAACGCTGGCAGAGTACAGTAAGTCAGATTCTATATATGTGCAAACTGTGCAGTACATTTCACTCACTACTCCATATCTGATGTAAAATTATACCAATGGCCCATTCATACCTTCACTGTGACATGGAATGAAACTAAAGAGGAAATTAATTTTTTCGCTGTCATCAAGGTCAGTTGCTTGCTTTATTGTATTGTACTGCAACGATTGCTGAAACAAAGCCATATTTAATTATGTTTTGATATATTTGACATTTGACATTGACAATTCAATCAAATCTGCATCCAGCAGAGTTGCTCATGGGATTCTTCTGGAAAGGCTAAGAAACATGGTGGATTTGTCTGGCATGATTCTCCAGTGGCTTGAATCCTACATGTATAATCAAAATTTAATTGTGACACTTGGGGATTTAGACTCCAACATACAGAAATTAGCGTGCAAGGTCCCACAGGGCTCCATCCTTGGTCCCCTTCTATTAAGTCAATTTATGCTTCCCCTTGGTCACATTAGCAGCAAACATAATATCAGCTAATTATGCTGATGTCATGCAGCTTTTTTATCTCACTATCCACAGATACCTTCGAACTCATTCCCTAGTCAGATGCTTGGTAGAAATCAACCACTGGATGGCAGTGTACATCCTTCAGCCGAACAGGGAGAAAACAGATTGTGGTTGTTGGTGCTAAGGCCCAGAGACAGCTAGTCCAGAGGCCTGTACTACGAAGCTGGATTTTCTCTTATCGAGATAACTTCAGGGTTAACTCTGGGTTTTCCGTACTACGAAGCTGGTTCACTTCTTACCGGGATAAATCACCATGGTAACTTATGCTGAACGGCTAACCTGCTCCGGAGCAGGTTATGTTCTGGATAAGAGATCAATGAGTACAAAAGCACCACCTCCTGACCAATCAGTTCTCTTAGAAAATGACCTGCCCATTCCTAGAAGATCCTGTCAACATTGGTGCGCGGATCATGAGAGGAGCGCTTAGGAGAGAATGAGCTTTTAGGGATAGATGCAATTTTTTAATTGGCCAAAATATAAAAATAATCCTTGAGGCACATGAGGGATATTATTCTGTAGGTTTGACATCCTGAGATCAAAGTGTCAGGGAGCATAATAACTGTATTTATTTATTGTAGGCCTAATTGTAAAAAAAATGACGAAAATATATATTTGTAAAATAATCCTTGAGGCACATGAGGGATATTATTCTGTATGTTATACACTTGGTTTGAAATCATTCACTCAAATGGTTGAAGCATAATAGGTTTGTATTTTGAATGTTGAATATTAAACTAACTTAATGTCTCTTATGAAAGGAAGGGCACTGAGGAAGCGCTCTGCCCCAAACGTCTGTGCCGTAATAAAGTGGCATTGTGTGATCAGAGTGCTGTCCGTTTATATTGTCTGATAAATTGTATGATCTCATGAATTTACACATTAACAGAGTCGGCAATTTTCTGCCAGCATTCCTTCCTGGTTTTTGCTGCTGCATCATCAGTGTTGCTTTTGGCCTGGATGATGTGATTGAATTCTTCATATTTATGAAGAATAATTGTCTGCTCCTCCATGGTAAAGTAGGCTGCTCTGCAGAGTTTCTCCATGTTTGTGATTGGTCAGACGCTGCAAACACCTCCCCTTTATGTGAACGCGCAGAGATCCAGATTGGAAAACCCTGGGTTGATTTACCGAGTTGATATCCAGCTTCGTAGTACCGCTTATCCTAGACTGCGAATATCTGGTTAAGTCAACCCAGGTAACGGAGAGATATCCTGGATAGGTTAATCCAGCTTCGTAGTACAGGCCTCAGGACTACCTGAGGCCTGTACTACGAAGCTGGATTTTCTCTTATCGAGGTAACTTCAGGGTTAACCCTGGGTTTTCCGTACTACGAAGCTGGTTCATTTCTTACTGGGGTAAATCACCATGGTAACTTATGCTGAACGGCTAACCTGCTCCGGAGCAGGTTATGTTCTGGATAAGAGGTCAATGAGTACAAAAGCACCACCTCCTGACCAATCAGTTCTCTTAGAAAATGACCTGCCCATTCTAATAAGATCCTGTCAACATTGGTGCGAGGATCGCGAGAGGAGCGCTTAGGAGAGAAAGAGTTTTTAGGGATAGATGCAATTTTTTAATTGGCCAAAATATATATTTAAAAAATAATCATTGAGGCACGTGGGGGATATTATTCTGTAGGTTTGACATCCTGAGATCAAAGTGTCAGGGAGCATAATAACTGTATTTATTTATTGTAGGCCTAATTGTAAAAAATTGACGAAAATATATATTTGTAAAATAATCATTGAGGCACATGAGGGATATTATTCTGTTATACAGTTGGTTTGAAATCATTCACTCAAATGGTTGAAGCATAATGGGTTTGTATTTTGAATGTTGAATATTAAACTAACTTAATGTCTCTATGAAAGGAAGGGCACTGAGGAAGCGATCTGCCCCAAACGTCTGTGCCGTAATAAAGTGACATTGTGTGATCAGAGTGCTGTCCGTTTATATTGTCTGATAAATTAATATTGTAGGATCTCATGAATTTACACATTAACAGAGTCGGCAATTTTCTGCCAGCATTCCTTCCTGGTTTTTGCTGCATCATCAGTGTTGCTTTTGGCCTGGATGATGTTTGAATTCTTCATATTTATGAAGAATAATTGTCTGCTCCTCCATGGTAAAGTAGTCTGCTCTGCAGGGTTTCTCCATGTTTGTGATTGGTCAGACGCTGCAAACACCTCCTCTTTATGTGAACGCGCAGAGATCCAGATTGGAAAACCCTGGGTTCAATTACCGAGTTGATATCCAGCTTCGTAGTACCGCTTATCCTAGACTGCGAATATCTGGATAAGTCAACCCAGGTAACGGAGAGATATCCTGGATAGGTGAATCCAGCTTCGTAGTACAGGCCTCTGGAGTCCACATTACCAAAAACCAGTGACCAGATTAAAAAGAAGATAGAAGTAATCATGGATGCTGAACTCAGCTTAAAGCTCATATCAATGGCATCACCAAGGTTTTTCCAGCTCAACTAAACTTAAGCATTTAGCATTAGCATTTTCTTAAATGAACACACTGTATCTGTACAGTATGTTTCTATATATGTTTCTGTTTATCTGCTCATTTTTGCCGTTTGTTTTTTGAAGTACTTTGAATTGCCTTTGTATGAAATGGTGTTATACGAATCATTTTGAACTGAATTGAATTGAGAAAAAATGAATTAATTATGTTTTTTTATGACTGTGCCAGTGACAGCTGTGGATAGAGGCAGTCATTTTTTTTAGGTGTCAGTCCATCTATCTGTCCAACCCATTCTTGTGAACATGATATCTGAGGAGCCCTTGGATTGAATTTCATTACATCCGACACAAACATCCACTCGGACTCAATGATGTACTGATTCAAATTTCATGGTCAAAAGTAGGGGTGTGACGAGATGAGACATGATTTTGTGTTCACTATACTATAGTTTTAAGAACTATATTTTTAAGAAAACTTCAAAGAGGAAAAGACTGTTCTTTTAATTGAAATTCACAAAATGGAAATTGAATTGAAATGTTTTAACTAATCATCTTGTAATGAATCACTTTAGTTCTACTTTCTAAATATATAATTATCATATGGGGCGACTGTGGCTCAGGAGGTAGAGCGGTCGTCCTCCAATTGGAAGATTGGTGGTTCCATTCCCGGCTCCTCCAGTCCACATGTCGATGTGTCCTTGGGCAAGACACTTAACTGTGCCAACGGTGTATGAATGTGAATGAATGGTTAGATTCCCCTGATGAGCAGGTTGGCACCCTGCGTGGTAGCCCCTGCAATCAGTGTATGAATGTACCATTTACCATATGCAGTATGCAGCACTGTAAAAGGTTTCTCCATATAGGTATTTTATAGATGGATAATTTTGGTATTTATAGAAATAACAACCATAAATACAAAAGTTAGATACAATCACAAACACTAAAAGGTAAATTATAAAGAGTAGAAAAAAATTCTAACATATAAATATAAATTAAATAAAGTATCCAATTATCAAAAATTATCACATATTGCTAATAAAAAAAACACAGAAATAAAAGTAAATAAATATACACAAGTAGAACAACATATAAATTGTGTTATAATTTGGTAGTGTGACTCATTTTACTTTTTGCATCATTAGGCTTCCATAGCTGGACTCCCTGCTCCTCCTACCTCAGGCTCAGTGTAGAGACCTGAGGTCAACCTGCTGCTCCTCATCTCATACTTCTGACTGTGATCTTCTTAGCAGGTAGAAGCTGTAACAAGGTTAATGATCCACACGTGACATTATAAAAAGAAGACATGACGTGCAAATGAGCGATAGAAAACCGATCATCTTTTTTTCTTCTTCTTCTTCTTCTTCTTCTTCTTCTTATTATTATTATTATTATAGCTTCGCAAGACAAAATTCACTTCGATGAGAAATATCGTCGCGTTTTCGTCTCGCGAGATCTCGTCACACCCCTAGTCAAAAGTCAAGACTGACTTCATAAAACATGTTTTGCCTGTAACTCAATAATTATTCGCTAATGATGACAAAAGTTTCACACAGATGTCTAATAGGATAAAATGATGAAGTGATGACATTTCATATCCAAAAGGTCAAAAGTCAACTTTGCCATAACTGAGGAACAGAAGAGGAGATTTAACATTTGGTCAGATACTGGATTGGTGACACCTTGAAACTGTGGTGTATATACAGTTGTGTTCAAAATAATAGCAGTCCCACATCACTAGCAAGACAAATCACTGTTTTTGTTAGAATTTCAACTTCTACACTGCAAGTAAGTTTCTAGAAGGTTTAGTAAAGGTATAGAAAATCAACAGACCCAACAGGCATGATGTGCATGCTGCTGATTCTGTGGAACTGAATCATTTACTGAAAGGGGCGTGTTCAAAAAAATAGCAGTGCTGAGTTCAATTAGTGAGGTCATTGATTATGTGAAAAAAAAGGTGTTAAACAGGTGGCCCTTATTTAAGGATCAAGGCAACTGACGATGCATATGCTGGCTGTGCATTTGTCCTTGAAAAACAGAGTAAAATGGGTCATTCAAGACACTGTTCAGAAGAAGAGTGTTCTTTGATTAAGAAATTAATAAAAGAGGGGAAAACCTATAAAGAAGTGCAGAAAATGATAGGCTGTTCAGCTAAAATGATATCAAACGCTTTAAAATGGCAGCCAAAACCAGAAAGGCAAGGAAGAAAAAGAAAAACGACTATTCGAATGGATCGGAGAATAACCAAAATGGCAATGGCTCAGCCAATGATCAGCTCCAGGAGGATCAAAGAAGATCTAAGATTGCCTGTGAGTACTGTAACAATCAGACGACGTCTATGTGAAGCCGAGCTACCAGCAAGAAGCCCCCGCAAAGTCCCATTGTTAAAAAAAAGCAGGCGGGGAGTTCTGGTCCTCTGAAAAGAAGCCAATGCGGAAGTAATTTAGAGCTGCATTCTATCAAAAGGCCACCAGGGGGCGACTGGAGAATTCACCAACTTCTCACTTGATTTCTAACCTCAGTAAACATTTTCAAAATGTGTTTATGGTCTCAATCGCTAGTTTAAAGCCTTCTTCAATGCAGTCTGATGTTCATTTGTGAAATTTTGGCCTCCCTGATTTTATATGTGACGATAAAGCAGGCTACGTGGCTACGTTGTGATTGACAGGTTGATTGACCAATGTCCTTGAGATCCAGCCCTCGCAACCAATCGCAGCCTCCCCGCTCCGCGGTTGGTCCCGCCCATACTTCCGTCCATGACTCCGCCTCATGCCCATATAAGTAGAATCCGTGTTCTTTTTTTCCCAGCATGCACCTGAAATTTTCAAGATGGCGCTGCCTAGATTCGATACTATTGGCTTCCGATCAGCAGTCCACAAACCAATGGGTGACGTCACGGATGTTACGTCCATTTCTTTTATACAGTCTATTAAAAAAAGGCATGTGCTGAAGCGGTTACAATTTGCCAAAGAACACATTGACTGGCCTAAAAAGAAATGGCGTAATATTTTGTGGACTGATGAGAGTAAGATTGTTCTTTTTGGGTCTAAGGGCCACAGACAGTTTGTCAGACGTCCTGCAAACACTGAATTCAAGCCACAGTACACAGTGAAGACGGTGAAGCATGGTGGTGCAAGCATCATGATATGGGGATGTTTCTCGTACTATGGTGTTGGTCCTATTTATCGCATACCAGGGATCATGGATCAGTTTGAGTACATCAGAATATTGGAAGAAGTCATGTTGCCGTATGCTGAAGAGGAAATGCCCTTGAAATGGGTGTTTCAACCAGACAATGACCCCAAACACACCAGCAAGCGAGCAAAATCATGGTTCCAGACAAACAGAATTCAAGTAATGGAGTGGCCAGCACAATCCCCGGACCTTAATCCCATTGAAAACTTGTGGGCTGACATAAAAAATGCTGTTCATGAGGCAAAACCAAGAAATGCAGAGGAATTGTGGAACGTAGTACAATTGTCCTGGCCTGCAATACCTGTTGACCGGTGCCAGAAGTTGGTCGACTCCATGTGCCACAGTGAAGCAGTTATCAGAAACCGTGGTTATGCAACTAAATATTAGTTTATGATTCTCAGGAAAGTTGAATCTTCAAGCCTTTCTTAGTTTATACAGTACATTTTTGAGTTTTGTAAAGAAAGATGTCAACACTTTTTTTTTGTTTTATATTTCTTGACTTTCTGTAAAATATTATCAAATTCAATTACTTTTTTCCAATTTTATGGCTTTGAAATAGAATGTGCAGTGTCCCCAATGCATTTGTGTTCATTAAAATACAATTTATTTGAAGAATTTTGAGGTTTACTCACCTTTTTAAACACACTGCTATTATTATGAAAATAACTGTAGATCTGTGCTGCTGGGTTGAAGATGTGTATGAATCCATGTTTTAGAATTTGAAACTTGTTTGCAGTAACATTGTCTAGTGTCATGGCTATAACTTTATATTCTTTCAGAATCAGCTGTATTTTGGGTTTTTTTTCTCTCAATTAAATAACACATTAATAGACACACAACAGAACAAGAACAACAAAGCTGAGACAAGGCGAAACTCAATAACAAGCTGGATAACAACAAAAGGAATAGTTTTCCATATACACTTGACTAGGGAGGGTTGCTCACCACTGTAGCTGAGATAACCATCTTACAATGAATGGTTGAAGAGCCAAGCCTAAATTATTCATTTGAATCATGAATGTCAATACAGAGATAACTTCCATTTTGCCACAAAATACACTTATCGCATTTTTATTAAATTCTTTCAAAGTCTAGATGACCTGTATTAGTGTGGACAGACAGGAGTGGTATTTCTAGTTATAAGATGAAGTCTGGCCTTTTATTTCAGAGGTAGATGGGAAGGTGATCCACTTGGTGGAGCGTGCCCCACCTCAAACCACCACAGCATACTCTGGGGGTGCAGGAGTGTCCTCTGAAGGGGCAGAGGGTGGAAGCAGCACCAGCCATGCCTCCACCTCCTCCCAGGGTCCACCACATGACCGCAACAGCAACAGCTATGTCATGCTTGGGACCTTCAATCTGCCGGTCAACATCATGGAGCCTCAGCAGATACAGGTGGGAGTGACTTTGGCTCCTGTAGACCAACACTTCACTGTTGTGGTTTTTTGTGTCATGTTTTGTGACACATGGGATTTGTTTTGTAGATGTCTGTCCAGCAGATGATGGCTGGAGTTGGTGAAGCTGGAAGGAGTGCCAGGGTCAGCACCGGCTCTGGGGTAAAGCCTTGTCATCAACACAATCATTTCCTAGCTTCTGTTTGACTCTAACTGTAAAACTGACAGATGTTTGTTTTTATAGAGCAATGGCTCAGTGGATGTGCACATTAATTTGGACCAGTCACTGCAGAGTGAGCCCAGGATGAAGCTGCAGCTGGCTGACAACCTGCTCAGAGATGCTTGCTCTCTGATCCACAGGCTGGAGGTACACTTTCTGCTTGCTTCTCACCCACTTTAGCATTGTCACTACATATGTCATTAATCATTTTTAGACTGCTCATAAATGTCATTAACATCAAATACATGTTTTTAGATTTTGTTACTGTGGTAGTTTTTTGGTGTTTGCCATTTATGTAAATTTCATGATTGAGGAATCCCGGCCGGAGGTCCTTTGTTGCATGTCACACACCCCCCCCCCCCCCCCCCCCTCCCATGTTTCCTGTCTGTCTACTGTTGAATAAAGGCGTCTATGCCGAAAAAATCTTTAAAAAAAAAAAAGAAGTTTTAAAGGGCGCCTTTTTAACACGATTTCCCAAAAAAACATTTTTAATGTTCCTTGTCTACTGTATGAATATGAGAGAAATATCAGTGGTAAACCTAGCTTTTTCCCAATAAAGAGGTAACTCTAACCCCACAGCTGCACATGTTTCCCCAGAAGCTCATTGTCTCCAACCAACAGGTGTATGTGTTAACATTCATCTACTTGTGTTGTAGAGTGTGTCCAGTGACAGCAGCTCCCAATCAGAGTCAGACATACCTCACTCTTCCTCTTCCATGCCGCCATCTTCCTCTTCTGCAAGATGGGCTACAGCATCACAGCCCATGGACACCAACCCTTCTCCTGCCCCATCATCCTCAACCTCCACACAGACTGACAGACCACCCAACACTGGACCCAAGTAAGTCAATTTACACCAAGTTTACTCTCAGTTTCATCTTGTAGCTTGTTGTTTCTTTTTTTAATTCATGAATTTGCTTTCTTTTCTATACATTTCAAGGGACAAGAGAAAACTGACTTTAAATGCAAAGTTAACATTATTACTGATTACAGCTATTGCATTTAATGCCTTTAGTAGAGCCATAAAGACACTTAGGTTTCTCTAGAGCATTCTTCAGGTAATTAAGTTCATAACAGCAAAAATGAGAAATAGCAAATAGATCCAGGCAGATCTAGGATATCTATAATATGTCACAGTGTGTGTTTTTACTCAAATGTGTTTATTACATTCAGACAGGTTACAGTGGATTCAGAATCCTTTTTTTTTCTTTTCATCTTTTTGGGTGGTTCCTTTGGGCTAGATGTTTTCATTGGTCCTGATGTGATGGCGGGGACATTTATCTGCTGAGGTGAGAATGACTGTTCTCCTAGGGAGGATGTGTCTTCTTGAAGAACTTCATTTGCTTCTTAATCTTCTTTGAGTGTATTATCTTCCTCACTTGATGATGTTACGTCCAACACAGCTTTTAGCTGTTTCTGTCCTTTGTAATACTTTTTTGAATTTTACCACCACTGTTTTTTCTTCTTTTCTCTTTTCATGTTGCTTTTTTGTCATATCTTGAGGGTTTTTTTGTTTTGTTTTTTCACCATTTTGCTTTCGTTTTTATGTTTGGAAATGGAAATTAAGCATGAAAGGCATGAAACTGAGCATGGCTTGAAATACGGGAAAAATCGTACTGTTATGGACACATACTATAGTAGACACTAAATAGCTATGTGTGTGTGTGTGTGTGTGTGTGTGTGTGGACATCCTATAGTAAAAGCTAAATGGCTTACTGATGGGTGTGTGATGAATGTGGGTTATTCACCTCCTATTACCACTCCTGCTGTCATTTCTCCAACTCTTAACCTCTCTCTCTCCTTCCTTCTGTACTTTTGCAGCAGTTCTGGGTTGGTGTAAACTTTACCTGGACATTTTCTCAGGTTTCCTTTTGTCACTTGCAATGAAACAGGACATAAAACAAAATATCACAACACTTAGTAAATAATGTCTAAATTAATAGTTCATATAACATATTTAAAATTAGTCTGTATAATTAAACTCTCATTACTGAAACAAAAGTTATCTCTACTGCAACTGACCTTAAATTGTAGCTGTAAGTGAGAATGGTGTTGCTAACAACAGGGAAGCCATGATGACTAAGCAAAGTTTTACTCAATGTACATAATTAGACATTAATAAAATATATTTTCCCTTCAAAAAAAAATGTAAACTAACATTTTTCTGAATTACCTGTGTCTGTAATGATAATCAATACTGTCATGTAAGCAATCTGACGACAAGAGAATGTTTAATTTTAAACTGGAAAAATTAATTACCATAGAGTATTCAATTAATAAATGTTCTCTTATTTTGAAACATCCAGTTGAACATCCATTATTTATTTGTAATAAGAATTTCAGCAGAAAATGTAATAAAATGCATAAATAATTCATTACAATTTTAAAAATGACTCTTTGTGCAAGGTAGAGAACATTATTATCTTTATTATGATATTTTTGGTATATTAGTATATACATTAAATGTTCATTACTGCCTTGGTTTTTTAATGGTTTCATGAGAATGACCCACATCAGCTTTCAAATGATAGGTAGAACTCAACTCCCGTACAACAAAGAATTCTCCAGCAGAGCTCCTGTAACACTCACTCCTTCTGTCCTGTGTGTGTGTGTCCTCAGCCACCCAAGTCCAGCAGAGTTTGTGGAGGTGCTCTCTGAGGTCAGGAGGGTGGAGGAGAGGTTACGACCCTTCATAGAGAGGACCCACTCTATCCTGGGAGCAGCCACCTCAGCAGACTACAACAACAACGTAAGCCCTCCCGTTTTTACTGGGATTCTCTCGTATTTAAAAAAAAAAACCTGTTTGAACAATTTCCCAGAAAAATCCTGTATTTGTACGTTGTCATTTATTAAGATTTATTAAGAAAGAGAGTGGAACCTGGTAGAACTAAAGCGTCAGTGAGGGAGGTCACCTCCATAACAGTCACACTCGTGGCTAATACAAAAACTGTGATTATATCAGGAGATATATTTAATAAAGTCATAAAAAAGTGCAAATTTTCTCTTATTTTGGGTCAGAATCCTGGTAAATCTCTCTTATTTTCAAAGCTCAAAGTTGACAGATATGAAGGAGTGCTGTTGCTAAGAAAAGGCACATCACATTATGACTTCTCCAAACAATAGTACATCCAAAACTGTACCTTGTTTACTTATGCCTGCAAATATTTTTACAGTTCAGCAGGCATAACTTTCATTGTTCTTTATCTGTATACTGAAATTCAAAACCCTAAAAAAGGATTGTACAAAGGAGGTTAGTTAGCTCAGTGCCACAAATGTGCTTCAGTGTGATTGCTGAGTTAGAAATAATGTATAATTTTACAATTGTACATGTCATAAGTTCTTGTGTGTTTAAATGTTTCTGAATCCTTAAACGTTGTGATCATTTCCTGGTTTGCATGAAAATAGATCTTTTCAGTGTAGTCCCAGACTTTTGGACCCCACTCTGTACATGTATTGTTGCAGATTCATTTAATAGTGGGCAACTAATTGATTAACTAATTGTTGCAGTTCTAGACCTGTTAAGTCATGGTTTTCACAACTTTGGAACATTCCAGGGGCGTTGGTTAGTTGATTATTGTTCATCTCCTCATGAACAGCTGATGTTAATGAGGATAAAACAATTCATGTCATGTTTGTGCGGCGAGGAGAGTTTGTTGAATCCAACTTCGAACACTCACACACAAAAAAGTTAGAGATTTAAGAAAAGAATACAAAATGTCTGCAATGCTACTTTCAACATTAATTCAAAGTGAATAATTGAACATACTGTTTATATCATTCTCCCTACTAACATTTAATGTAAGCCGTATCCCATTTGATACACTACTTTTTTTTAACTTTTTCGCTAGAATTGGGAATGGGGTGGAGATTGAAATTGCTATGGAATTTATTTTGGAAATTCATACTCCTCAGAGGATGAGTCCTAATTATTTTGAAGAACTTACGATCATAGCAAAGTTCACTTGTACCCATGAAACACTGTAATCTATCAGCTCTTTGATGTGAATGACTCCATGACCTTTCCTTTAATATTTCCATCTGGACAAACTTTACATTTAGAGCCAGTGATGATGAGGCTCTTTGTTCCTCTGTTCTGTTGCATGTTGAATGGTGCTAACAAAGTCATGAAATGTATTGTCATCATTCTCTAAAACTGTTGCATAACAGAATGTGCCTTCAATCACAGACGCAGGAGCGAGAGGAGGACCAGCGCATTCTCAACCTGGTCGGCGATGCTCTGCGTCTCCTTGGCAACACTTTGGTTGTCCTCGGTGATCTGCGCTGCAACCTGGCAACCTCTCCTCCACGTCACCTGAATGTTGCCCACCCCACGGGCCACTACACCCACCCAGTCCTGCTCCAGACTGGTCTTCCACACATGCCCATTCCAGTAAGTCTGCAGCAGTGAGCTTCATGCAATAACTGAACATTTCTGTGACCAGTGGGGAGATGATCAAAGAAAATGATACATTATTAAAATGTAAATTATGAAAATGAATAATACGGGACACCACCTGGAAACTGGGACCAACAACCAAGAAAAAGGATAGTCTCATAAACTTTTTCACTGTAAAAAAAAATCAGTGTATAAGACACACCATGTTTGTTCAAAGAACTACGGAGTCTGAGTGACTGAGGTTGGGCCTGATTGTCTGACGCGCTTAACAAAAGACTTTTTATTAACAAAAGAAAATGATGATCAACTCATGATAAAGTGCACAAACTCATAATCAAAGTAATCACAGTGATCAAAGTAAATAGCGGTCAACAAAAATATAGCGACCCAGCTCACCCTCTCTCTCTGACAATTAACTAATATCCCCGCCCATATAACCCTAACCCTAACCCATGTGACCCTCTATCCCACTACTCAATATGACCACATAATAAATGATATCATAATCAAAACAAACAACACCAAAAAATATATAATATCCCTTCACCTTGTTACAATAAAAAAAACACATGCTGATTAATTCATGGCTCCTACACACCTTAAATGGGATTTCTTTTCATTTAGAAGTGGGGTGCATCTTATACATTGGTGTATCCTATACACCAGTAAAATACAGAGAGAAGTTGGATCTGGATATCATTATAGGTCTGTAAAGGTCCATCCACACTAAGGGCAATAACTATAATAACAATGTGCGTTCCAGCTGTGTCGGCAACTAATGAAAATAGACTGTTGATGATCTGTTACTACTGTATGTTGTACAGAAAAAGTTCACAGTCTGGTTCACTAGTTGCTGTAATGTTTCAGTATTTACAGGTCAAACTGATGTTGAAATGAAATGTGCAACGGTTCACAGATGACCAGCTTTTGCACACTGGCAGGCAGAACCGATCTGAAGCCTCAAAGATTCACTAACTTGGTTGTTTTTCCAATGAATGGAACAGAGGATGATGCTTTGTTTGACTCTGGGACTGAGTTCAGCTACTCGGGTGCAATATTTGCGCACAGCGACAGTTCTGATGAAGAGTTTTTGGGACTGGAGTAAGCACACAGCTATACACTGTATCAATTATGTAAAGTTACCGTGTTCTTTTAAAATGTTTCATTGAAACTCATAACCGAATCCAGGGGTGTCAAACATGCGGCCCGTGGGCCAGAACCGGCCCGCCAAGAGGTCCAATCCGGCCCAGTTTCCTTCTTCCTTTCTTCCTTATTTTCCTTCCTTCCTTCCCTTCCATCTATCTTCCCTCCCTTCCTTCCTTCCTTCCTTCCTTCCTTCCTTCCTTCCTGCCTTCCATCTTTCCTTTCCTTCCTGTATTCTCTTCCTTCTCATCCCTCTTTTCCTTCCGTCCTTCCATCTTTTTAGTGATCTGGCCCACACGAGATCAAATTGGGCTGTTTGTGGCCCTTGAATGAAAATGAGTTTGACACCTCTGACCTAATCTGAACCAGGTCTGAGTTAACATACAGGTCCAGTTCAGTTAAGCAAATCATTACCAGACCATTAACCACTAACCTGACACACTTATTCAGGTGGAATATGTGTGTTTTGATTGTGTTTCAAATAAAAGTACATTGAAAAAGTTTTGGAGTAACTTGTATGAACATATGTTACATTCAAATAAACCGCTCTTCAATAGAAAAGCGTTTTTCCCAGCATGCCCCCCCTCCCCCCAAGATTGCGTCTTACACCGCTGTGACTTATAAACCGATTTTTACGGTACATTTTTGGATATATTATTTGGAATTTAAATGGCTACTATTTTATCTGCTAGTGTTAAATATTTAATATATTTAATATATAGTTTGGATAAAATGAAAAAACTTCTATATGATATAACATATAATAATATGTTTTATAATTCTACTCTATTTATAATAATATAAATAGAGTCCCCTGGAAGCCTGATGTGGAAGTTAATTTCAACTGTAATATTAATTATATGCTGACCTTTAGATAATACTTTCTTATACTGTGACACAGCTATAAATTGCTGATATTGTGCAAAGTTTGGCTAAAAAGCTTCAAGAGTCAGGCCTATAATTTGATCTATGTCTTATTTACTAGTTGATTAAATAACATGTCTCGCAAAAATATATCAATCTTTTTCATCCACGAAGAGTTACTGTAACCCTTGAAATGTCAGATGCCCATGACCATGCACACATAAAATATGAAAAAGATCTCCTGTAAGTGGAAGACACAAACTTCACTTTGTGTCATTCATCTGTGTTTGGACAGATTCATTCTGTAGCATATACACAGCTGATGCTTTTTCAGGCAGTATTTGATTTGTCTTTCTTGTTCAGGGCGACCCAACCTCAAGGTGAAAGGTGTGGTGTTGAAAATGAGTATTGATTCAGGCCCATATCAGCATTCAGTTGTAAAGCAGGGGGAGCTTCTCAGAAGGCATTAGACACATTTCTACTTCACTTTTGTTTTCCATTTTGACATCACAGTGTTGTGTTAATATAGGATATAGCTGAAATAAATGGGATGTTTTTTCCTCAGATAAACCTGGGGACAACGTTGACCATGACATCAAATGGGAGGCCTACACCTGAAGGACAACGCCAGCCTTCTCAGGCCACTGGCCAACCAGATAACCAGACTTCAGGCCAGGCTCCTCCTCTTCAGTCCAATGGAACTACTCATCATCAAGGACAGGGAGGACCCCGAGTGATCCGGATCACCCACCAGACCATGGAGCCTGTAGTCATGATGCAGATGAACATTGATGGTATGGGCTGCCAGGTCACCATAGAATGTGATTAGATTAGGGCTGTCAACGTTAACACGTTTTCTTCCATTCAAAGGTACTTTAGTTGATAATAGTAAAAAAAGAAACAACTACATTATGGGCTTAAAACTGCCTTGAAATGTAAAATAACAGGATTTTAAACATGCAATTCAAAACGCGATTAATCGCGATTAACTATGGAAATTCAGCGATTAATCGTGATTTAAAAAATTTATCGTTTGACAGCCCTAGATTAGATACACTGTTATTCACATATCTCTCCCGTTCATCCAATTGATTTCAAACGTGACAGGTGTCTTGCTAGGAGCACGAGTAAGTGCAGTGCCAATTTTGGCGTTGTTTGGATCCATCCATCCATCCATCCATCTTCTTCCGCTTATCCGGGGTCGGGTCGCGGGGGCAGTAGCCTAAGCAGGGAAGCCCAGACTTCCCTCTCCCCAGCCACTTCGTCCAGCTCTTCCAGGGGGGACCCCGAGGCGTGTCCTGGGTCTTCCCCGGGGTCTCCTACCGGTGCGACGTGCCCTGAACACCTCACCAGGGAGGCGTCCGGGAGGCATCCTGATTAGATGCCCGAACCACCTCATCTGGCTCCTCTCGACGTGGAGCAGCAGCGGGTCTACTCCGAGCTCCCTCCGGATAACTGAGCTTCTCACCCTATCTCTAAGGGAGAGCCCAGCCACCCTACGGAGGAAGCTCATTTTGGCCGCTTGTACCCGCGATCTTGTTCTTTCGGTCACTACCCAAAGCTCATGACCATAGGTGAGGGTAGGAACGAAGATCGACTGGTAAATCTTTTCACCACGACGGATCTGTGCAGAGTCCGCATTACTGCAGACGCCGCACCGATCCGCCTGTCGATCTCTCGTTCCATCCTTCCCTCACTCGTGAACAAGACCCCGAGGTACTTGAACTCCTCCACTTGAGGCAGAATCTCATCCCCGACCCGAAGAGTGCACTCCACCCTTTTCCGGTTGAGGACCATGGCCTCGGATTTGGAGGTGCTGATTCTCATCCCGGCCGCTTCACACTCGGCTGCAAACCGATCCAGTGAGAGTTGGAGGTCACGGTCTGATGAAGCCAACAGGACCACATCATCCGCAAAAAGCAGTGACCCAATCCTGAGGTCACCAAACCGGACCCCCTCTACACCCTGGCTGCGCCTAGAAATCCTGTCCATAAAAATTATGAACAGGATCGGTGACAAAGGGCAGCCCTGGCGGAGTCCAACTCTCACTGGAAACAAGTCCGACTTATTGCCGGAAATGCGGACCAGGCTCTGACACCGGTCATACAGGGAACGGACGGCCCTTATCAGGGAGTCCGATACCCCATACTCCCGGAGAACCCCCCACAGGATCCCCCGAGGGACACGGTCGAATGCCATCTCCAAGTCCACAAAACACATGTGGACTGGTTGGGCAAACTCCCATGCACCCTCAAGGATCCTGCAGAGGGTGTAGAGCTGGTCCACTGTTCCACGGCCCGGACGAAAACCACACTGCTCCTCCTGAATCCGAGATTCGACTATCCGACGGACCCTCCTCTCCAGCACCCCCGAATAGACCTTACCAGGGAGGCTGAGGAGTGTGATTCCCCTGTAATTGGAACACACCCTCCGGTCCCCCTTCTTAAAAAGAGGGACCACCACCCCAGTCTGCCAATCCAGAGGCACTGCCCCTGATGTCCACGCGATGCTGCAGTCGTGTCAGCCATGACCGCCCCACAGCATCCAGGGCCTTGAGGAACTCGGGGCGGATCTCATCCACCCCCGGGGCCCTGCCACCGAGGAGCTTTTTAACCACCTCGGCGACCTCCACCCCAGAGATAGGAGAGCCCACACCCAAGCCCCCAGGCCCTGCTTCCTTACCAGAAGGCGTGTTGGTGGGTTGAGGAGGTCTTCAAAGTATTCCCTCCACCGATCCACAACGTCCCGAGTCGAGGTCAGCAGCACACCGTCCCCACCGTACACAGTGTTTACGGTGCACTGCTTCCCCCTCCTGAGACGCCGGATGGTGGTCCAGAATCTCTTCGAAGCCGTCTGGAAGTCTTTTTCCATGGCCTCACCGAACTCCTCCCATGTCCGGGTTTTTGCCTCAGCGACCGCCCTAGCTGCGTTCCGCTTGGCCTGCCGGTACCTGTCTCCGGAGTCCTACAGGCCAAAAAGGCCCTATAGGACTCCTTCTTCAGCTTGACGGCATCCCTCACCGCCGGTGTCCACCAGCGGGTTCGGGGATTGCCGCCCCGACAGGCACCGACCACCTTGCGGCCACAGCTCCGGTCAGCCGCCTTAACAATGGAGGCACGAAACATGGCCCACTCGGACTCAATGTCCCCCGCCTCCCCCGGTACATGGTCGAAGCTCTCCCGGAGGTGTGAGTTGAAACTCTCTCTGACAGGAGGCTCTGCCAGACGTTCCCAGCAGACCCTCACAATGCGTTTGGGCCTGCCAGGTCTGACCGGCATCCTCCCCCACCATCGGAGCCAACTCACCACCAGGTGGTGATCAGTTGACAGCTCCGCCCCTCTCTTCACCCGAGTGTCCAAGACATGCGGCCGCAAGTCCGACGACACGACTACAAAGTCAATCATCGAACTGCCGGGGTAAACTCCAACATACAGGCACCAAGCCAGGGGGCAATAAGTATTGCCACCCCTGCCCAGCGCCTGACACCAGTGGCAACTCCAGAGTGGACGACAGTCCAACCCCTCTAGAGGAGACTGGTTCCAGAGCCCTTGCTGTGCGTCGAGGTGAGGCCGACTATATCTAGCCGGAACTTCTCAACCTCACGCACCAGCTCAGGCTCCTTCCCCACCAGAGAGGTGACGTTCCACGTCCCTAGAGCTAGCTTCTGCAGCCGAGGATCGGACCGCCAAGGTCCCCGCCTTCGGCCGCTGCCCAGCTCGCACTGCACCCGACCCCTTTGGCCCCTATCACTGGTGGTGGGTCTGTGGGAGCGGGGTCCCATGTCCCTTCTTCGGGCTATGCCCGGCCGGGCCCCATGGGGGAAGGCCCAGCCACCAAGCGCACCAGTTGCACTGTTAATACACTGATTGCGGCAGCCCAATAAAATCCGAACTAATGCCTTTAGTCTACCGTAATTACTGCAGTAGCAGCAACTAAAAGGCTCGATTTTGTTAACTTGCTCAAATTTAGTTGATTTTGTATTTTTATTTGATTTTTTCCTTATACCATGTGTCAGTAGGCTACGTAGCTAGATGGTGTTTTTATCTGTCTGTTTTATTCCTGCTTGTTGCTGAACTACAATCGGGAGCCTGCATGGGTGGTTTTATTTTGAAAGACAGACTTTTTATTATAGCGATTATGTGTCTGACTTCCTGTCTGGTGCAATCTGCTCTGTTGAGCTAGTCACGATTTTAGAAACGGCTCCATCAAATATAGAAATGCTGCAGATTGATAGCACTGTGGCACAGAGAGTCTCCTGAGACGTGCCACTGTGCTCCTGGTGGACATTGGGCTTTACAGAAGCTAAAATGTGAAATACACTTAAGTCCCTCAAAAAAAATGGATGAAACTGAAAACACTTTGCATAGACATCCCAACCTGACCCCCAAGTGTGCTCTGATAAGTGGCAACACGGAGCTATCAGGACGCTTCTGCCTGCTCCAGATTCCGTGAGACTGGATCTTATTTGTGGGTGTCAAGGAACCGCTATCAATATGTGGGAAAGTTGGATGTCTGACTTTGTAGTGAAAACATACGCAAAAACAGATTTTGCACTAGTATGATTTAATGAGCTGCAACTGGACATGATCTGAACCCATGGGGAAAATGAGGCACTGCATTAATAGAAGAAGCAGATGTGTGATATATATAATATATACATGTATATTTTGTTTTGCACAGGTGATTCAGCTACTGGCTCTCAGGTTCCAGGACAGCCAAATGCTCCAGGTCAAGGGCAGCCTGGTGAGTGCTGCTCTGTGATTGGATACTTTGTTGTCATGGTAGTGGCTGCTTCTTCCTTAAAGCCACTTCCTTTGGCCACTTGGGTGCAGAATATGTTAGATATGTTTATGTGGAGGAATCTCTCACTGTATGCAGGAGTGTCACCTGTCCACTTCCCAGGACTGCCCCCTGAGTTCATGCAGGCCATCATCCACCAGATCTCCCACCAAACTGCTTCCATGGCTGCTGCAGCCTCAGCGGGCCACCCAGCACAGATGGTTTCTAACCCTGGTTCCACACCCAGTGCTGAAGGAACTGCTTCCCCACACCACCCCCCTCCTGCTCAGGCCAGAGTGGTCATTACCAGACCCTCCTTCTCACCCCGAATCCCTCAGCCTGTGGGAACCAGAGGAGCCACTATCAATCTGAGGGCTACAGTACCAACAGCAGGCCAGCAGCCAGGACAGGTAAAGCAGACTTAACACATTAATGAACTGTTCTTCCATAAACATGTATGTGCTTGTTTAATTGTCCCTCCTTTTACCCCTCTGTGAGCAGGGCACACCTCTGGCTCCATCCTCTCTCACCCAGATGATCAGTGGTCTGGTGGGACAGCTCCTGATGCCAGGACTGACAGGTCAGTCCTGCATTCCTATTACAACAGCTGTCAAACCAATTGTTCATTGTTGTCACCTTAAGAGACAGTAAGGTTACTCAGCACTGTTATAAAATGAGGACTAACATGCAGACAGATGTAAGGAATTATAGTGCATCACTATATATAAAGGAAGAAATCTCTGTCTGACTGTATGTATGTATGTATGTGGGAAAATAACAACGGTTCCTTATTTTACAAAGACAAAAGCCTGGACAAAATTATTGGTACAAGATCATTGATTTGTAGTGATACTTTGACTATTGCCGTTTAATTAGTATTGTAAGTGTTTTCAATCTTAGATTAGAAGAGTTTCTAATCAAGAATGTAAACTCTGATCCTGTGTCTAGACAGAAAGTTTAAAGTTAGCAGGACATTTAGCCAATTAGCAGTGAGTGACTACACAGTGACGTTATTACAGCCAAAGCACAAGTCACACTTAGCACATCAACAGCAGCATTGGCTGAACCACTTTTCTTGTCCTTTAATCACTCTTTCTTTTCTTTTCTCTTTGAAAAGTGCTTTCAAACTACATGTCACATTCAGACATTCACACACATTCTTACACTGATGACAGGCAGGGATTAAGTTCTCCGTCACTACGTTGGATTTCCGTCAATGGGACTGCCAGGCCATATACACAAATATCAATAAATTGTTAAAATGGTGTTGGAAGCCAGCAGACCATTACTGCATCTAAATGACTGAGTTGTTACAACTCTTCACCTCTGTCCCTGTGTCTGTCTCTGCTGCACTGAGGCATAGCTCCGCCCCGCTGAGACAGAGGATAGGAGCAGCTAACATTAGCCTCTGCTGCTGTTTGTTCTCATCGTGTTGCTCTCCTCTGCTCTCAAAGAGTCTGTTCAATGCAGGAATAACCCTAACCCTAACCCTAACCCTAACCCTAACCCTATGATGATAATCTCTGCATTAAAGAGCCGTATGGGTGATGGAGCTGAGCCCTCAGTGTGTGCTGCTCACACACAGACAGTGAACCAGGTGAAAACTGCACTAGTTATGTTACTGTAAGTGCAACAAAATCTATCAGAGTAAAAAAAACAAGAAGAGTAATTATTGAAATACAAGCTGCTTTACTTTTTCCTGGTTAAATAGGGATGAGCAGAAATTATAAAAATGGATTGATTTTCTTTTCATATTTAGAATAATAAAAGATAAAATCACAGGCAAATAATTACCTCTTTTCTCATATTCTAAGACTGGATGTTGTCATCAAGGCAAGAGAGCATAAAGATCAATAAAAAAATAAAAATCCTCTCTGTGTCACCACAAAGGTCTGACGGACCGTTTGAGTTTTTATAATGTTAATAACTATTTTGTGAAGCCCATAAGGTGCTAAAATAAAACACAAATCATTTATGAACATTTCTACCTCCAACCCCCATTGTGGTTATACAGACTGCAGTATACCTTATTATTGCCTGTAAGCTTTTCCATTTCATTTAGAAAAGAGCAGCAATGGTTATTGGATGAAATATAATCTTGTTCAGCAGGAGAACAGTCTGAAGTTTTCTCAGCTGTTTCCAACTTGTTATACCTTAAATCCTAGGAAGAGGCCACCAAAGGATTTCTATGAAAAGGTAGATGGTGAACAGCTTATGACTTGGCCAGAAAAAAAAATTCCGTCAGTAGATTTTTTTTTTTTTGCTTTAATCTGTGTGACAGGAGCTACCGCACAGGGTTCCAACCTGCTCATCAAGAGGAGACTTAACATTGACACACTGTTGGCGCAGCCATCAGGGCCAATTCAGGATTCAGTATCTTCCCCAAAGACACACTGACATGCAGACTGGAGGAGCTGGGAATTGAATCTCCGATCTTTCGATTAGTGGACGATCTCATGAGCCACAGCTGCTCCACATCAGCTCTATTGATTTTTGTATATGCCGAAGTAGCGGCCAGAGGACAAACAGTAGCAGCCACAACAGCTACGTTTTGAACAGTCACTGCACTAGTGTTATTGAAATGCATAATAAACACTGAACATTTATTGTGGTGACCTTAGCCTGTCATTAGGGCACCAAAGGATGCTGCTGCACCCCTCTTTTGAACCACTGTATTGTCCAACTCAAGTGAAGTAAGGTCATTTTCATCATTTGCTGAACTCATTGGCTAACAGGACGGTAGTAAAACACAGTCTACTCAACTACTCTGTAATTCAGAAAACAGTCAACATATGCATAATGTATATGTTCAAGATTGAAGATTTAGTTTATTGTCATTAACATGTGTACAACAGAAAGGATAAAGATATATGTATAAAATTCCCTTAATGATAAAAACATAAATCTCAAGAGGAAAACCCCCAGAAAGAACAAATGGCACAGTGCATTAAACTGTTTGTTTCAGTTCGATGATGGCAGCCGGTAAATGTCATGTGACTAGTTGTATTATTTTTCTCTCCATATAACAAACAATATCTAGCAGTTTTGTATGGGTTAGAGCAAACAAATCAAACATTCTTGACTTCAATCATTTGTAAAAACTGGATTTAAAAATGTCATTAGCAGTGCAGACACTCGTTTAACTTTATTTACTTAAAGAATAATTACTGTTTTTTACTTCTAGCATAAAATATGACCATTTACTCACCCAGACAACTTTGGTGTCATTTGGAGTCGTTCGGACGAAATTAGTTCCAGTGGAGCGCTGTGTATATCTGTATAATGAGAGTACACGGGGCACCGAAGCGCAGCCTCTATATAACACATTATCTGCCACGAAACTAGTTCATTTCACCAATATTTAGTTATGATACGTTAGTGCTATTATCCTCCGAGCCCGTGGTGGCATGTTATCAACATCCGGGGTCTGTAGGTTGACCTACTAACCTCTGATATAACGGTACCCCGTGTACTCTCATTATACAGATATACGCAGCGCTCCACTGGAACTAATTTCATCCGAACGACTCCAAATGACACCAAAGTTGTCTGGGTCAGTAAATGATCGTATTTTATGCTAGAAATAAGGTCCAGGTTGTAAAAAACGGTATTTATCCTTTAATTAGAAGGACAGCTGCACATGATCAACAGCTCATTTACATTTTGTCATCATTTTTTCTTTAGCTCACATTACATTTCTGAGCTGAGTAGTTTATCTTTAAACAACTTTTAAAAGTAGTACTTTTTTCCCCAGGTGATCACATGTCCTCTTCAAGCAGTTCTCAGTCCTCCTTCTCTACCTCTTCTTCATCTGATTCCTCCACCACGTCTCCTCTTCACCCCGCCAACACCTCTGGACAGACATCCACCTACACTACCAGTACTACCTCTATGGGCCAGCCAGAAGAGGGCAGTCCTGAGGGAAATCTGGTTCAGCTCCTGGGCTCTCTGCTGGGAGGAGCAGCTGGCCCTGCAGGTCCTGGCTCTGGTTCATCACCCTCCATCACTGTGACTCTGCCAAGGGTGCCCAGCTTCTTCCAGAGCATGTCTGACTTCACACAAGTGAGTTCAATAGAGAAGCAGAACATGGTGGCATTAGGGCTGAGCTATATGATGATTATCGTGTGACCATAGAAAAACATGTTATGCTCTATAGTTTATTTCATTATGCAAATGGAAGGTTTCAGGATCTGAGCAGTAGGTAGCCAGACCTGGCTGGTGCTGAAATATCGAATTTATGAAGTAAACCTCCCGGACACACATTTGAGCTAGGAGTAAATCACCAAGCTGCACAGGTCAGTTCATTTGATCATGTTCTCCCTCAGATAACCGCTCATCATCTCAGAGTCAGATGAGAGTCTGAGATGACCGGCTGGCTTTTCACATGTCCGAAAACATCACAGATGATTTACAAACGGATGTTCCTTTGATAAACTGACCACATGTTGGGAATCTACATTGTTACTTTCTCGCCTGAAAAAATATAAAATCTTACCTTATTGTAAAGGTCACCTGGAAGTAGGCGTGGTTTAATTTAGACTGGGCTGGGTGAAACACCAATAAGCATACTGCCACCTACTGGATACATGTAGAACAGGCACTCCTTTTTTGGCACACTCATCTGCGAGAATTGTGCCAAAAATCACGTGACAAGGATGATGCAACTGAGCTCGCAAATGGGAAGGTTCATATGTAAATCATTGGGTGCAAGTTTGCAGATCAGAAGTTACAAGTGCAAACTCGGAGATGCACTTTCACAAGTTGTGAATTACGCTAGCAAATACACATTTTATAAGTGCAAATTGTGGTCTGCTCTCCGATTTAATGGCACTATAATTCCAGGGTTTCCCATAGCAATTTACAGCTAAGGCGGCCGCCTAAGCAACACACGCCTGCCGCCTTAACTAACGTCTTCAAAAAAATAAATAAATAAATCCAACCAACGTCTGCAGCCGGCCGGAAGCGCTGTGTCCGACTGTCTGACTTCGACCCTGAACACACCTGTAGCTCTCTGTACCTCCCGCTAGCATAACACAGAGAAGCTAACAGTGATATTAAGTTTAAGGAAACAAACACAGAGAAGCTAACAGTGATATTAAGTTTAAGGAAACAAACACAGACCGTTATCTGCATCATCTGACGCAGAACCTGCTCAGAAAAAAACAACGGAGCCCAAAAAACTAATGAAAACAGCGCCATGTTAGTAACAAGTTTCAGGCTAACTGGCTCAGAGTAAATGAACAGCTCCAACTGAACAGGTGATATTAGCGGCGCAATGTGTAAAATGCTGCTGCTGCGCGTTTTATCAGCTGATGTTACAAAAACGTCAATTTTAAGTCACTCAGATGTTTTCTCATTCAACAGTCCTGAAGAGAGAGAGTGAGCTATTCAACAAAAACATGACGCTAATGCTACTGAAGCTGAATATCACTGCTTAACTGTATGATACTATATAACTTGTAATTACTATAAAATATAGTTCAGATAATAAATTAACTATATAAAATAGACTCACTGGCTTAACCTGTGCAATCTAATTTAATCCAATACAGCAGCTCTACCATAAATTCTACATTTATGAAGCCTTTACATTTTTTGACAAGAAGGTGAAAATTCTGTTCATTATTGAGTGATTGTGATGTATTAGGGTGCATTATATTGAATGGTGTTCCTAATATTTTGTCCACTCCATTAACATACATGAGGAGGTACACCACCACCACTTAGTACAACCTCAGTAATAAACAAAGTAGAATTAGCACTTTTTTGACAATGTCAACAAAAACTGAAAATGTATAAATTCCAAAAAAGAGTGTTTCCAATGAAGTTGCAGGTGACTGTAGTTCAGAGAATAAAACTACTAAATAACTAATTACTATATAATATAGTTCAGAGAATACCTTAAATTGAAGGAAAGTGACAGAATACAATATGCGGTAGTAGTAGGCTATCTGAAGTTATTATGATAGGTGCAATGTTTTATTGTCAAGGCTAGTTGCGTTTACCACTTACACATGGCAACATCGCTCATCCCCCAGCCCAAGAGTGTAAATCCAAATGTCAAATGATTGGCTGCAGTGTTCAGTACTCAAAGGGCCTGATTTACTAAAGGTTTGCGCTTGTAAAAACGTGTGCACACTTGACGTCACCCGCAAAAAATATGCAAGCTGATCTAATAACGCAGCACACCGAGGTGTGCGTCTTTCAACTGTGTAAGATAATATGCGCTGTTCATTTAGTACTTTTGCCATAATGAATATGTAATATGAGGTGTTTTTTACCCCAGTGTGCAAAATACAGGGAGGAGAAAATGCAAATATGTTATTTAGCACACACATTGTGATTTACCAAACCTGAAGGTAGTTTTTCTAACTGCGTCTATAAATAATAGGTTTAAAGGGCAAGTATTAACCAGCTGATCACTGTGCACAGATGACTTCTGTTACTATCGAGAGGCGGAGACAGAGGGATAATGACAGAATACACACAGGACAGAGTGTTTCCACCTGTGTTAATATTTTTGGAGTGGAATATTTTTGGTTTTACTAACAGCATCAACTTTGTCACAAATAATCTCCCATATGTGTGTTTTTCTGGTAATATTAGTTTTTGTTATAACTCAATATATTAGTTAACCTCTTCCACTAGAACCTGATCTCATTTCATTTTGCACTTGCAGCTTTCTGCTCATCCAAACTCTCCATTAAGACACAAAACCCTCATTTAAATACTGCTGTCTCCACCCTGTTGCACCTGTTTTCATTTACGCAGTTATTCTTAGTAGATCACCCACAAAGCACACACAAACGAAACACGCAATCTATTGCACTGTGCACGCAATGTAGTACCCTTTATTTGGGATCTTAGTAAGTCAGGCCTAAAATCTCTCAGATGCAGGGAAACTCTTGATCTGTACATGTTTGTTAGCTGAACAGATTTATGAGCATGTTTGAATTTGTTGATTAAATGTGTTTGTTTGTTCCTGTGCAGCCACCTCCAAGCAGCCCTGGTGCCCCAGCTCCCCCCCAGTCCCCCGGCCCTGCCCGACCACATGCCAGCAGTGGGCCAGCTGGAGATTCTCTGAGCCCAGAGCTGTTCACCGGCATTGTGCAGGGAGTGCTGTCCACTATGATGAGCTCCCTCGGGGCACAGCAGGGCAACGAAGAGAGCATTGCCCAGTTCATCCAGAGACTTTCTCAGACCAGCAACCTGTTCACTCCTGGCTCTGGAGATGCAGTGGGTAAGTCTGAAAACAATCAATGATGCTGCTTACGCTGACCTTATAGTAATCACTGTCCAAACACTTTCTTATAATTCATTCTAGATGTTCTTTTCTAGTTGACCCTCATTGTTATTGATGTACTGGTAAACTGGCTCTCATCCTGGCAGGGTTCTTTGGGGACCTTTTGTCCCTGGTGTGTCAGAGCTTCTCTATGGTAGACATGGTGCTGTTGCTTCATGGGAATGCCCAACCTCTAAACCGCATCCAGCCCCAGCTCACTAACTTCTTCACTGAACACTACCTCCAGGGAAGACAGCCCACTGACGCTAACATAGTTGTAAGTACTGTGGAGAATTTGTTCACACTGTGATCTGCTTGATATATTGGTTAACAGAGAGCAGTATACATTTGCCTATATATTCTGCATCTGGGTCAGCAACAATTCAAAAATATGTTAAAAACTACTTTTGAAAGCAGCATCAGGTTTGTATTTTTGTTGGGTTTATGTTATTTGAAATGACATTTGCACCATATTTTATCAAAAGTAATGAAAATGCCAAATGGTGTAATCATAAAAGAGTAATAAATATTCAATATTTTATCCACCTATAGTGTATTTAAGTGTACTTATAGAAAATCTTTTAATGCATTTTGCTAATATAGAGCAGGACATATCCTAAAAACACCCCTTTGTTCTAAATCATTTTTGACAAATTGTGTAAAATGTGTTCAAAACCACAGTGCTGTGTTGCAAAAGTGGATCACATCAGCATGTGTTTCCAGGTATTGGTGAGCACAAATAAAGCCTTTTGTATCTCCAGAGGGAGCTGTGTGAAATCTGAGCCTGAAGATTACAAGTTTGAAAATGACGAACATCTGTGAGTTAGAAACATCTGTAGCCCCTTCATCATCTCTGCTGAAGGCTAGCTGCCCGAGGCTACATTAGTCACTACTAGCATAACACACCTGAATCTTCCACCCAAATGTCAGCAGTTGAGTTGCATTTAAGATGGAGTTCTCTTTTAATTGATGAAATCAAAACGCATTTATGTTAAGTGACGTCAATTTGATCACAAATCACAGATTAGCCTCAGGGAGTTTTATAGTCTGTACAGCAATAAACAGCAACGTCCTCTGTCCTTAGAACATTGATTCCAAAAAGAAAAAGAAAGACACAATACAGCATTGAATAAGATACATACAAGAATGTGATGAAGAGGATGACAGGCAGCTACCATGTGCCACCACAACAGAATCAGACCTGAGTCACTATCAGTAGTTACTACTCACTGCCAATCTCAGCAATGAATACATTCTCTGAACATTGTATTTGGGTTGCTATTTTTCTCTTATCTTTCAAATAAAAGTTAGAGAAACTGTAAAGCTACATTACATTGGTAAGGATGCTTTAGTCCTGTGCACATTGTCTTGTCCAGTATCACATGCTTGTGGAGTGTTGACACATGAGCGAGTGATGAATGCTAGATGCTGTTGTTCACTGTATAGATGTGTTGGTTTAAGACTTGAACACATTGTTGTGTGTGCAGACAGCAGCTGAGGAGCTCATCAACGGTCTGGAGGAGTACATAGCAGAGAGCTTTGTAAGAACAGCCCCTCACCCACAGTACTACAGTGTGTTAGATATGCAGTGATTGACATAACTAAGTTGTGTGTTGTGTCTAGGCCACAGTGACAGTGCAAGAGGGAGTGGACATCGTTCAGACCAATCTTTCATTCCTCAGACAGCAGTTCACACAGATGGCCTCACATATCCTGCGCTGCAATGGTAAGCTCAGTTACACTTTATATCCAGTCCCAAAATAAACTAGTCAACAAACATGGTGATCTTAGAAGTAACAGTATTCATATATGCAGAGCTGAATTATGTTTCAATAAGTTGTTCACAATATGATGTGTTGTTAGAGTTTCTGCAACAGTTTCTCTCCTGATGTGATTGTTGCACCAGCTGGTGACTGTTGTGACATGTGTGTGTATTAGTACAGAGCTGGGCTCAGACTGTAGTATAAAGACTGAAAGAAACCACTACCAACACTTCTAAAGCTCACTAATGAACATGTTTTATCTGTACACCAACAGAAATATAAAATGCTGCTTTTGTGTCATGCTCTCTCTTTTTGAAGTTCAGGTATGGACTGAGAGAGAAATGCGCATTTTGTTCCACTTTTTAACGTCATCAATAAATATTATTTCAGTCTTCATCTCTGATCAGTTGTTGTGAATGTTCCTATTTGACATCAGATCAGTCTACTTTAACCTTCTTACAATCACAATAATAACCTGATTGGCACTGCTCACTATATGTGTATCACTATATTTTTAATTTGCATTCCCGCCAACTGCATGTATGAAAAATAAATGTCTACCAAAACACTTGTAACAGCATGTGAGCTTAAAAGAGTGAAAACAACATAAAACAACACCCATGTCTGACTGACCAAAGGCAACACTTTAACAGATACATGAAGCCAGTGTTTCATGTTTTTCATGGTAACAGTCTCCCAGACTGGGCCAGTGACCAGTACTGGGCCTCGGAACATTTACTACCAGGCTTCAAGGACACTAAATGATGATAATACAAGTTTATAGACTTATCTCAGCTCATTTTGCAGTCATTTGTAGGTCATAAATGGGAAAGGTATTCCGTCACCCATCATCATTACCTTTAAGCAGCAATCAGTCACACATGCAGACTGTGTGAGGACACTGAGAAATACAGAGAGGTCTGTAGTTCTAAATGTAGTCATTAAACACAGACCAAATAAGATTGTAGTGTTTAGTTCCTATGCTCAGTGTGTCTGAAACAAAATAGTTAATACAAAACAATCCATGCTGCAAAAAGGTTGGTAACCCCTGGTGAAGGCATGTACACATTTGTAACCATAGTACTTCTGTGTTTTTCACTTTGATATGAAGATGAGATCTGAGTCAGTAGTCAGTTTTGCAAAAAATAGACATCCTGTCTCAAAATTATGCTGAAAAACTAGTCCATGCATTTGTTACTTCTAGGCTGGACTACTGTAATTCATTATTATCAGGCTGTCCTAACAAGTCTCTAAAGACTCTCCAGCTGGTCCAGAATGCAGCTGCTCGTGTTCTGACAAAAACTAGAAAGAGATCATATTACTCCCATCTTGGCTTCACTGCATTGGCTTCCCGTAAAATTCAGAATAGAACTCAAAATCCTTCTCCTCACCTTCAAAGCTCTCAATGATCAGGGTCCATCATATCTTAAAGAGCTTATAGTACCTTATGTACCTACTAGAACACTGCACTCCCAGCATGCAGGTCTACTTGTGGTTCCTAGTATCTCTAAAAGTAGAATGGGAGGCAGAGCCTTCAGCTATCAGCCTCCTCTCCTGTGGAACCATCTTCCAGATTTGGTCATTTAAGAGTAGGCTTAAAACTTTCCCTTTTTGATAAAGCTTATAGTTAGGGCTCTTAGAGCTCTTAGCTTATGCTGCTATAGGCTTAGACTGCCGGGGGACTCCCATGATGCACTGAGCTCCTCTCTCCTCCTCTTTCTCTCTCTCTATCCATCCATCTATATCCATTAACATTCATGTACTATTAATTGCATTCAATAACCTAAACTTCTTCCCCGGAGTTGTTTGTGCTTTCTGGTCTTACAGGTAATCTGGGCCTGTAGACGTCCGGATGACGGATTCCAGTCCCGGACCTTCTAGCTTCATTGTTGATTTTCATTGTGCTTCTCTCCTCAATCCTTTCTTTCTCTCCTCTCAACCCCAACCGGTCGAGGCAGATGGCCGCCCACTCTGAGTCTGGTTCTGTCTGACGTTTCTTCCTGTTAAAAGGGAGTTTCTTCTTGCCACTGTTGCTCATGTGGGAATGTTGGGTCTCAAGTTAAAACCTGAAGAGTTTGGTTTAGAACCTGCTCTATGTGTAAAGTGCCTTGAGATAACTCTGTTGTGATTTGACGCTATACTCATAAAGATTGATTGATTGATTGATTGATTGATTGATTTTGTGTCTTGTGTTTTTCTTGTTTCAGATCATACATTTGGTCCCCGTCTGCTGTTACTGTGCACTCAGGGCCTTTTTGAGTGTCTGGCTCTCAACCTGTACTGTCTCAGAGGAGAGCAGAGAGCTCTGACTGCTGTCATCAACCACCGCATTGTTAGTATACTTTCCCTCGTCTAGAAAAGTGCTATATAAGTACAGTCCATTATATAAGTACAGTCCATTTACCTGCTATCTTTTATAACCAGGGTCATGTTGTACTCATGTAGTGACTGTAGTGTAGTGTAGTGTTTTTGAACCGTTATGAACATTTGATCATATGAAATGTCCAGACACAATATAAACCCCTGTACAGCTGTATGTTAAGGCATGTTTCTTTGCGTGTGTGTGCGTGTGTGTGCGTGTGTGTGTGTGTGTGTGTGTGTGTGCGTGTGCGTGTGCGTGTGTGTGTGTGTGTGTGTGTGTGTGTGTGTGTGTGTGTGTGTGTGTGTGCATGAGTGCAGAGGAGGATGTCTGCAGAAATCAATCCCAGTCTGGTTAACTGGTTGACCAGTATGATGTTTATGAGGCTGCGTGTCATACTGGAACACAACCCAGTCACTGAGGACCAAATCCAGCACTATGTCATCTATGCACAGGTAAGAAGCACTAATGTCAGTAAGCAGGCCTGGCAACATGTGCTGGAGCTGGAGACAGAAAGGGAAAGTTCATGTTCAATCAGTGAATTGCATCTCTGTGCTAAACTAGTTTGTTATTGGCATAAATACATGATATTTTAACAACAAACTTTGAATATTTAGGCCGTTTTTCAGTGAAGAGTATACATTAATGTTGCAGTGATGCTGTTTCAGGCTGAGTTGAACCCGCGGACGGAGGCTAACATTGAACAGTCATCAGAGAGTCAGAGTGTGGAGGTGAGTTTTTTCATGTTAACATACAATGGTCAAACCTCAGTACATCTCAGAGCAACAATGTGTTAAAGGAGGGATATTTGCACATTTTCATATGTAATCAATGTATGGATCATTTCAGTAAACCAATTAATTATACAAGTTTATTGGTTCAATTGAGTGATATTGATAAATTGACAGATTTAGCATTTGCTTTACATGAACACTCAGATGTTGTGTATCTGTGCTTACATCAATCAATCAATCAATCAATCTTTATTTGTGTAGCGCCAAATCACAACAAAGTTATCTCAAGGCACTTTACACATAGAGCAGGTTCTAAACTGAACTCTTCAGGTTTTAACTTTAAAGAGACCCAACATTCCCACATGAGCAACAGTGGCGAGAAAAAACTCCCTTTTAACAGGAAGAAACCTCAGGCAGAACCAGACTCAGATGTCCATCACACAGATGATGAGAGATTAAGCTCAGAGATGGAACAGAAAACACTGGTTGAATACCTCAATAGTCTTAGTATGAGAAACTCAAATTCCTCATTTACAGTAGTAGAGATCTTTAATTTATGGTATGTATCAGTGATGGATGATTTTAGGTTTCAGATTTTGTAATTATAGAATAACTACTTAGAAGGAAGGGTTAAACGATAAGACTGGCAGTTTTCTATAGTGTGCTTGCTGTCAGCAAATAACTGTAATCCTCAATGTCACCCAGTGCAGCGGCGTGGCTCACTGACATGTTTTTAATATTTGTTTGACAATAACAGAGGTATATAGCACAGAGGGATAAAATAGATCAAGCCTTGGAGGCACACACAACATTTGAAATAAAACAGCTTGTTGCTAGTTTGGCTCTGCACATGAGATTTGTTGACAATAAAAAAAGGAAAATAGCCAGCAACATCCTTTAAAACTAATAATGACAGCTCCTTTTGCTCATAAGGATGAGACCTAATTATATGTTAGTCCTGTCAGTTCATTTACAAACCAATGTTCTGGTTTCCTCTGCAGTACAAATGTAAATGAGTAACTCTGTCTTTCAGATGGATGAGAGTTTATCTCCTGCTGCAGCCACCACAGCAGAGGAGGCCATGGCATCATCAGGTGACAGTGGAGAGAGGGGAGAGAGGGGAGCATCTCCTAGAGAGACCACACCCTCATCAGGGGACACTCAGCGTCCTGCTAGGGCCCCAACAGGACGTGAAGAAGTGGCCCCTGAGGTGGAGCCATGGGCAACAGCTGTTCCGCCTGTAATGAATCTTTTGGGGGTTTTTTTGTTTTTTTTTTAGGGTTAGATTTCAAGTGTAGCTCATAGTGTTCCCTCTCGGTTTCACCAAAGTCTTTACAGCACTAACTTGTCAATCTCGGACTGAGATTTAATGATCTGCATAATTTCCGCCCCTTAAATGTCCATGACAGGTGATCTGTTCCACTGCAGTTGGGAACAAGTTTCACTCACAAAAGAGTTCCCAGGGACTAAAAAGAAGAATTTCACACTGAGTTCCATGCGCTGCTGTCAGATATCAGTGGATAAAACAATAACAAATGTATCAGTTAGGAAATATGAATCACCATTTAAACTCCAAATACATTCAGAGTTCAGTTTGTTGGATTATGACTGATATAATGTTTTATGTCAGGAATGGGTTCCCATCATCAGGCATGATATGCTGTCTCAGAGGAAGATCAAAGCCCAGCCGCAACTGTCTGATGCCTACCTGCATGGGATGCCTGCTAAAAGGAGGAAGGTGAGCAGTGTAGTTTAAATGTTTAGTTAACACAAGAGAGGGGGAGGCTACCAGCCTTCCTCTGAGCTCCTGTCCTCAGAGTCTGTGTTATCTGTTAATCTGCTAAATATTTCCTCGATTCATTGTATGGTCTCTAACCTAACCCTTTTTTTTGTCTACCAATGAATAGTTGCAGCTGTGAAAAATGGACTATTGGATTGATTGCTTACTTCAGTTTTTTTTTTTTTTTTTTAATGGAACAGAGTTGATAGAAGGAGGAGCAATGCTAGCAGTTTCCCCTCTTTGCAAAACTAGGCTGAACAGAAGCTAGACCTCTGTCTGTAATGGATGCACAGAGATTAAGCTAATATCTATCTGAAACTTGTTCAGTAAGAAAGCAGATATGTGGACAATCTGAAATGTTTCCCTATAAAGCCCTAAAAACTTCAACTAGTATATCCTCTATGGCTAATAAATAAGCAAAGATCACATTTAAAGTAGGGCTGTCAAACGATTAATTTTTTAAATCGTGATTAATCGCAGCATTTCCATAGTTAATTGCGATTAATCTCATTTTGAATTGCATGTTTAACCCTTGAACAGGCAGCGTGCATCAGGAGATACAGACTCTTTAACATCCTGTTGAAAGTTGTGGTAGGTCTATACTCAACTCAACTCAACTTTATTAATATAGCACTTTAAAACAACCACAGCTGAAACAAAGTGCTGCACATAAATACATAAAAACAACACAGGAAACGTAAAACAATTAACAGGAAATAAATACTAAGATAATTGTTTATTGTTTTTAAAATAAATTAAAAACAATAAAACAATAATTAAAACAAACAAACCATAAAACACTAAAACAGGAGCAGAGTCTCATGCTGGGTTGAAAGCCAAGGAATGAAAATGGGTTTTAAGACGAGTTTTAAAAATGGACACTACTACACTTTGATAGAATTTATAAAAATCATTATTATCATATCATTATCACCATTTTATACCTTAATAAGGGCAACGCATCCTGGTGGAGATACAACTCATAAAATCCAAAATATTGTAACGAACTGGGCATGTTACTGTTTTGTGTTATAAAATTTGATAGTTTAAGCCAGTTTCTGTTCTGTTCAGTTAAAGTGCTGTTTTTCCCGAGTGTCTGTGAACGCGTCTTGAGAGTGAGACTTGCAGCTAGCGTGCAGAGGCCTGTACTACGAAGCTGGATTTTCTCTTATCGAGGTAACTTCAGGGTTAACCCTGGGTCCTACGATGCTGGTTCACTTCTTACCGGGGTAAATCACCATGGTAACTTATGCTGAACGGCTAACCTGCTCCGGAGCAGGTTATGTTCTGGATAAGAGATCAATGAGTACAAAAGCACCACCTCCTGACCAATCAGTTCTCTTAGAAAATGACCTGCCCATTCTTAAAAGATCCTGTCAACATTGGCCAAAATATATATTAAAAAAATAATCTTTGAGGCACATGAGGGATATTAGTCTGTTATACAGTTGGTTTGACATCATTCACTCAAATGGTTGAAGCATAATATGTTTGTATTTTGAATGTTGAATATTAAACTAACTTAATGTCTCTTATGAAAGGAAGGGCACTGAGGAAGCGCTCTGCCCCAAACGTCTGTGCCATAATAAAGTGGCATTGTGTGATCAGAGTGTCCGTTTATATTGTCTGATAATTAATATTGTATGATCTCGTGAATTTACACATTAACAGAGTCGGCTATTTTCTGCCAGCATTGCTTCCTGGCTTTTGCTGCATCATCAGTGTTGCTTTTGGCCTGGATGATGTGTTTGAATTCTTCATATTTTTGAATAATAATTGTCTGCTCCTCCATGGTAAAGTAGGCTGCTCTGCAGAGTTTCTCCATGTTTGTGATTGGTCAGACGCTGCAAACACCTCCCCTTTATGTGAACGCGCAGAGATCCAGATTGGAAAACCCTGGGTTCAATTACCGAGTTGATATCCAGCTTCGTAGTACCGCTTATCATGATTGCGAATGTCTGGGTAAATCAACCCAGGTAACAGAGAGATATCCTGGGTATGTTAATCCAGCTTCGTAGTACAGGCCTCTGATGTGTTGTTGTTGTTGTTAGCCTCTGAGAAGAAGACGGCAGCACGTGTGTGGCTAAGGAGCTACTACATTAGGTTTTGTTGTTTTGGCGTTGGCTACAGCCCACAGTAGGCTGTGTAATAAAAAGGAATAAAGAGCCAGCTAAACCGGCTAACGTCTCGGTGTTTATTAAGGGACGTTACAATATATTAAAAATATGAGTGGAAATATTTTACTTACATCTCATTTTCCATCCCTGCCTATTGAAGGGTTACTTTAAATCCTGTTATTTTACATTTCAAGGCAGTTTTAAGCCCATAATGTAAAGCATTTCTTACCAGTGTCTTAACTGGGAATCGATCACGGCTCTGCTGCGACTCCCACACTCCAAAATGCTTGGCTGCACCTGGGTGTTTACCATGGAGGTGCTAACTCAAACTCAACGTACTCTGGTGTAGTTAAACTCCGTTTGACACAGGTTGCATTTTACTTTTGACTTGTCAACTGAACCGTCTGGAAGTGTTTTAAAGTTAAACAAGCCGTTCAAAAGTCCAGTAGCTCTCTTACTTTCCATCAGCGCGGTAGGTTTACTGCAGGAGGCCACTTCAAAGCATAGCGCTACAGCTAGAGGAGCCGTCTACGGGTGAGTAGAAGGGACAAAAAGGCTTGCAACATTAAAATTTTTGCGATTAAAACAAATTTACGCGTTATGGATTGCATTAATCTAATCGTGATTAACGCGTTAACGCTGACAGCCCTAATTTAAAGTTATTTTTTATAAGTTGTATAAGTCACAAACTCAGCTGATCAGCTTCACTAGGACTGTGTGGGTGTATTTTGACCCGATTTGATTGGCATCAGAAACAACTCACTAGTTTTCATCAGCTTTTGATTCAAATGTTGCTAAATCCCAGTTGGTGTTGGTGTGACATTACATTCCTGAGTATAACATACACTGAGTATAACATTTCCAAAAACACAAATCTCTCCTGATGTAACTACAACTTTTGACTGTGACAGTATGTTTGTATTTGTTGTTCAGACAACACAGTGTGAAGGACCACACCTTTCCCTGTCAGAGGCTGTGAGTCGAGCTGCACGCTCTGCAGGAGTCCTGCCAGTCACTGCTCTACACAGCCTGCAGGGGGAGCTGGAGGGACCAGACCTGCAGGAAGCATATGCTAAACAGGTAGAGCATTTGACCTTCTTTATACATTACTTACAAGGTGAGGAATGATTCATCTGTAAGTTATGCTGATAACAGTGCACAGTTACTTTGAACTAAAGGCAGCAGAGTAGAGGGTGGAAACAAGAAACACATGAAAACACTGAAAACAGGAGACAATTCAATCATTTTAATGACTCAAATGATTCATATCATTTTTTTATAGCTTCATTACAATGAAATGGGATGTTTTAAATGTTAAATAGAATTTAGTAGTCATAAGGGGTTCTAAGCTTGTGACCGGCACCTCGGCCCTGAAATTAATAGAATTTACTAGCTAGTAACTAGTTTTAATATAGAGGTAATTGTGTTAGTTTTCTCTCTCTCCTTCTGCCAGGTTAAGAGTGACATCAAACAGCGTGTGAAAGAAGATCCAGACTACAACTCCCAGCGATTCCCCAACACACACGAAGCTTTCTCAATAGAAGACTCCTAATCCTCACATAGGAGTAGGGTCCAGAAGGGGATTTGCACACATTACATGCAACAGCATGGAACCATGTAACATGTAGTGTGGTAACATCCCATTCCAAATATGATCTGAAAGGAGTACACTGAATCATTCTTCCTCTGACATCACCTGGTGTAATGTGGGAACAATGGAAAAACCCTTCATGGCTCATGGTTGCAAGATTGTGAGCTACTTGAGTTTTCTCATGCTTTAACGTTCCCTCTATTTTTTGAGAACCTAAGATTGAGTCAGTCAGTGAGGCACTGAATATGAGAGAGATGATCTGACACCAGTAGGTCATTAGAGAAGAGGGAAAATAAAGAACTGGATTAATAATCAATATTGTAAGAATGATGTCAATTCCATTTGTATTCAGAAGTCGTACATTTAAACTGGAACACCCCTAAAGTCAAATTTCTGACTCGGAAAGTCCCCACCAGCCCCGACCTCAAAATCCCGGATTGCTGCCCTGCGTATCACAAGGGTGAAAGTTGTAGTAATATTCTGTTTATTAGCACTTCTGTCTTATTTGTGTCTCACTAAATCAGTCACACAGCACTGTCCAACTTCTATCTGTGGACATGTTGCTACACTGTTTGCACAAAATATAGCGTAATGCATTTTTATCAAATGGTATTGCTATTAATGGCTAACAATAGCTAACCTGGCTAGAACTGGTTTTCTGACATCCTGACACATGAGACTCGGGGGTGACATCATTCCTAGTTCCAACTTTTAACTTCCAAGTTAAATGGAAAGCTGCTTATATGCAGAATTAGACTGTCCTGTAGTCTAAATTATGATAATGACACAATCTTTTGAGAAAAAAGCTCAAAATACCAGAGAATTGTCCAGCTTTGATATTTGAAAATGAAGTTTTAATATAAGAAAAAAGTAACGAGAGTAGTGATGTTATAAAAAGGCCATATCATAATGTTACGAAGAAATAATTCATGAGAATTAAAAATTGTCATATTGTTGCAAACAAAATGTTGCAACACATCATGTAGCAAAAAATGTCAGAACCTTATGAAAATAGTCAATGTTATGAATAAATATGTGTAAAATTATGAAACTCAAAATGTTACAAGAAAGTTAAAGTAAATAATACTGTAAATAATACTGTAGATAAAGCTGTAAGTTTACAAGCAAATTTGTACTACATCAAGAATAAAGTCATAATATGAGAAAAAATCTGTTTGTGTGACAGTGACAGCAACATGGACAGCCAGAAAAGTTAAAAAATACACATGAAATGTAATCTACCTAATTTATATTCTCATGACTTTTTCTCATTAAGATGAATTTATTATTGCAACAAGACAACATTTTTCTTCAAATATTGTGACTATCCCCAAAAGCTGATATTTTCCCATTAGTGGTCCTGATACTTATTGAGTTATATCATAATGCTGCAAATTTAGTTGCATTCTGTGTCCAGCTAAACCGTAAATGAGAGCAAATTGTACATAGTAAATTAACAGTGAGTGTCATAAAAGGCTCTTATGGTGTCAATCCAGTGACTAGTGTTATCACCATAAATCAAGGATGATTAGTTCATGTTTGCATTTTAGGGCATTATCTAGCTCACACTGATGTGGTCTTTAATTACAGTATAGTTTATATATTTAGTATAAAACTCTGTTACTGCCTGGATGAGGCCGTGCTAATGGTAGAAGTGTGTGATGTTTGTTGGTGAGCACAGCTGCAGTTAGAGGTCTGAATGGTCAGTCTATGAGCATTACTGAAATAAATCAACTTCTAAATTGTTTCTGAGTTCCTTTATTTTTCAAAAAAATCTTAACATGAAAGTTATTTCATATGTTAGCAGTAATATAGCAAGCCAAAATATTCTAGTGTGAAGACAGATCGGGACTGAGCTTCACAAAATGAATAATTTACGTCAATATTAGTTTTCTTTATGTTGTGTGTTCTGGCTCAGCTCCTAATGAGAATTTGACAAACAATGCCCTGCAAATTCAAACCACTTGCTAAATTACTAATTTCACTGATAATAATGGTTCAGATTAAACAATCATAGATTTCTACAGAGAAGAACCGAAGATAGTTAGTGAACCCTGAGGGAAAAACAATATTATTGACAGAACTATCACATTAAACCTGTTAAAATAAAAACCATTTGAACCTGTAGCATAAGTGTTTGTCCCATCTCTGACAGACGGGCATACAAGATCATTAAAGTTGTATAACATAATTTTTAGGGGAAAAAATCCAATAATTATTAATTGATCTTTTTTTTTAGGGTTGCTGAGATCAAATTTAGGGGTGCTAAATATATATATATATACACATACACACATATATATATATATATATATATATATATATATATATATATATATATATATATATACACAGACACACTCACACACACTCTCACTGTCTGTGTCTGTCTGTGTTAACATTTAGACTGAGTAACTGAAATTAACTCCAGTGAAACCTGTAGATATGTTTGCAGGTCATGCTCTTGTAATTCGTGTTTGATCTAGACTTTGACAGCAATGTCACTGAAATAGCTGACAGACTGCACAGATATCTAAAAACATAATAATACAGTCAATAAACTTGAACTAGAAACAGAAAACTGAGGCACCTTTTCCTCATCAGGTAGCATGAGTCATTAGTGGTTTTCTCCACTGGGTGGCACATTAAGACCAGAAATGAATCAGGATGACTGCATAGCACAAATGAGCCAGCTGCGCGCACACACACACAGTCGTTGCCATGGTAGTTCATGACTGGACAGCATGAGGACAGAGCATGCACAGACAGTATGGAGATTTGAATGGGAGAGGAACAAGGTGCACATGTGGGTCCGCAGATCAAGAATTTAAACTTCTTGATCAGACCAAATTACACACATCTATAGATGAGACTTGTGGCTACATTTTGACGTTTGAATGGAGTCTGTAGCTGAAAGTATGCAGGAATAATGTATGTATTTTGAAATGCCTGAAAAATTGTCAAAAATCATATATTTAAAGGCAAAATGTGCACTTCCTGTTGGATTTAGGTCAGGGGTGTCAGTGTGTGATTTGTAGGTCTTGATAAGACAAATAATTAAGTTTTGGTTTGATCTTTATGACATTCCTATCAGGAGTAGTGGCCGTTTTAGTGTTTCTAGGTGGCGCTAGAGAGCACATTTTGGCCCTTTTGGGGTCAATTTTTCCATTTGATCAAATTAACGGGCAGTCCTGATATGCTTGGTGAATTTGGTCTGTCCTGGAGCATGTTTAGGTGGGCAAATTTAGGGTCAAAGTGGCATTAGACTCTCCTCCCATTCATTGTCTATGGGAGCGTTTTGGCGAGGGTTTTTGGGCCCCTTTGAGGGCTTCTAAAATCCAAACCGGACGAGTAATGAAAAAGTTGTTTGGTGAAATTTGGTGAGTTTTTGAGCAGGTTTAGGGGGTAAAAGTAAGGCTCAAAGAGGCGGTAGAATAATAAACAACACAAAAACAATAGGGTCTTTGCTTCCAGGCAAGGGCAGGACTCCTCTGGAGTCTTTGCCCTCTTGCCTTTCGGCTCGGTCCCTAACAAGACAGACAAATCACAAGCAACAATCAAGTCTGGCTGAATTGAAACCACTAAGAAAAGAATTTAAGACTGTGATTCAGTATTGTGCAAATTTAGCAGGGTTATCGCTTGGACAAAGGAGTTTCTGGTCCTGTTACATTTGTAAAATGGAACTCTAAATCTCCGGCCAGAGGGGAGAATCTCAAAGTTGCAGTGGAGGGGGTGGCTTACACAGTCTAGGATAGACCTAACTTTATTGAGGACCTGCTTCTCAAAGATGGCTGTCAGAGAAGTCTGCAGGGTTCTAATAAGCTTACTTGCTACCTTCACAATGTGACTCATTTGGTTTTTATCCCTGACACAAATGCTACCAAACCAGGCGATAAAAGAAAAAGTAAGCACAGATTCAGTAAAAGACTTCAGTTTCTTGTGCACAGAATTCAGCTTTCTCATGAAGTACAAACGTTGTTGTCCCTTCCTATAGACAGCCTGAGAGTTAAAACCACATTTTAACTTATTATCAATCACTGTTCCCAAATATTTATATTGGTCAGTGAATTCTATTTGACTCCTTTTAATGTTTGTGGGTAGGGTTGAGCAGGTTTGGGTTCTTCTAAGGTCAATAACCATGTCCTTAGTCTTAGAGGGATTAAGGAGGAGAAAGGACTTGTCACACCACTGTACAAACTCCTCTACCACTGACCCATGTTCAGACTTGTTTTTATGGAGAAAACTGATAACAGTATTGTCCGCAAATTTAAGGACATGCCTATTCCCATGCTGGCTTCTACAGTCATTGGTGTAGAGGATGTAGAGCAATGGGGACAAAACACCACCCTGAGGCGAGCCAATGGAAGAGAGGCGTCTTTCTGACAGACAGCCCTTGACCCTCACCCTCTGTGACCTCTGTTAAAAGAATCAGTGATCCAGGCTACAAACAGCCTGTCCAAGTTAAAATTCATTATTAATTTTCTAGCTAAAACGTGGGGCTGAATAGTATTAAAAGCAGATGAAAAATCTAGAAATAACAACCTGGCATATGTGCCTGTTCTCTCCATGTGGCTAAGTACCTGTCCTAAAGGCAAACTGCATAGGATCTAGTTTGTCCCCACTCTTGCTAGCAGTGCAACCTTAACCAACCTTTCAAAGGACTTCATAACTTGTGAGGTCAGAGCTACTGGCCTAAGGTCATTTAGGTTCCTAGGTGTATTGTTTTTTGGTACCGGAACAATAGTGGATTCTTTCCATACTGCTGGAACCATTCTCTGTTCAAGAGAACTATTAAAAATACTGGTAGTTGCTCAGAACAATGTTTCAGTATTTTACCTGAGATCCTGTCAGGCCCTGGGCTCTTATTGCACTTACAGCCCTGACATCATCCTGAGTAAATGAAAGGGGGCTTGACTCAGACTCAGCTGGTCCTCTCCATAATTCATCAATTTCATCTGGAAAATCATAAATATCAACAATAAAAGGCATTTAGATAGGTCACTATTTTTCTCATAACCTCTCATAACATGTTTTGTGCTTATTGGTCATGTATTTTACTCCCTCCCATGCTGCTTTCAAATTGTTACTCCTCTAATTTATTTTTATATTGTATTTTAGCCTTCTTAATCTCTGCTCTAACTTCCCTTACTGCTTCCATTTTTTCACTTTCACCACCATTTTTAAAAGCATTGTGTTTCTTAAACAGCCCATGTCTCAAGGATGAAGTAACCCAAGGCTTATCATTTGCCACACTGTCCTCACAAAAAGAAATGTAGCTACACACAGTGTAAGTCCATTCATCCATGTTTATAGCAGAGTCCATAAAAACAGACTAAGACTCTTGTTCAGTCTACAGTTGTTAAAATCTTCCATTAGTAAGCAAGGGGCGTCAGGGGAGATAGACTGAAGTTTTTGAGTGACCTCGTGAATAGTGTCGGCAGCAGATTGAGTGTTTGCTTTTAGGTGTATATACACCACAGTCACAAATATCTAGGGAAATTCTCGGGGGAGAAAGGGCGAACGGATAGACAGCAGTTTGATGTTGGCAGTGCATATGGATTCCCTCACTGTAATATTACACCACTGCTGGTTAATGTAAACACAGACACCACCCCCTTGGCATGATTGAGACATCATGCCTGGTGTTAAAGTTTAGTCTGTAAAGGGAGCAGTCTGGCTCAGAAAGTTGGTGCTCATTCATGATGGTAGGAGTCAGTACCTAAGTTCTGCAGCAGTCCACGGGGTCACAGGTACAGCAGCACATAGAACAACTGCATTGTTCCCATTCAAGTTAGCTGGAGGGCTAAACTGGAAGTTAGTTGTCTGGGCCAGAGGAGCTCTTACTGAGAACGCTCAGTGGGCCCACTGCCTTCTTTGGTTAGGTTTAGGAGTGGTGAACAATATTAGAAATAAAGGATTAGGATTAAAATATCAGGGCTTGGGCCAACAGAGGCAGAGTACCAGCAGTTCTTCTTCACAGAATGTGGGTGGGGAAAAAATAATGTGATCCTGACTTGCTCTGACATACACACATGGACAACGATGATGTCATAAGATCAAGCAGCTGCAGTTTTGGGATCCAAGTGCTACTTCTGCTCACAAGACCTCAGGGCAGACCTGCTGTCACCTGCTCTAAGAGCTGATTGGCTCAACAATATAATAGTTGATTATTAAAATTGGTTGATGAACTTTAAGAGAACATTCAGTGGCCACATATTACAGATACACAAGATGAACTTAACATAATAATTTCATTCTTGTCAGCGCTATGAATTGGAATAACAAAGCTTGTAGTGTGACATGAAGAATCTCCTCTGTACACAGGTGAAGTGCTGACAATGTGAATATTTGACAGATAAATGATACAGTGGGGCAAAAAAGTATTTAGTCAGCCACTAATTATGCCGTCAAGAGCAGCTCAAGCCCACGTTAGCCAATCAGCAACGTCACTTCATTCCTCCACATAATACAACACTTGTATTTGCAAATGCAAACAAATACAAAGGGATTGCACCAGCATAAATGCAACTGCTATTCTGCATCCATGATCACCATAGATTGTAAACATAGACTGTAGATTGTAAACAATGTCGCATTCAACCCAGGAGCAGTTTCCGGCTCCCCAAATCTCTGTTTTTCAAACGGAGTTTTCCAAAATCTCCTCTCTGGCCGGAGTTTTTAAAAAGCATCGTTTTCAGGAACGAATTCTCCGTTTGCGTCTAAACGGAGGGTGCAAACGATGGTTAATGTCTCCGTTTTTAAAAATAACCGGGTACATATAAACGGGGCCTTACAGAAGAAGTTACAGGTCTGTGAGAGCCAGAAATCTTGCTTGTTTGTAGGTGACCAAATACTTATTTTACCGAGGAATTTACCAATTCATTCATTAAAAATCCTACAATGTGATTTCCTGGATTCTTTCCTCCCATTCTGTCTCTCATAGTTGAAGTGTACTTATGATGAAAATTACAGGCCTCTCTCATCTTTTTAAAAGGGAGAACTTGCACAATTGGTGGCTGACTAAATACTTTTTTGCCCCACTGTATATTCTGTCCTCCTGTCCCCTTGCATTTTGAGTGATGTATTTGTTTACACATTACGAGATACAATTTTATACAGTATTTAAAGATTTGATCAAACAAGACATTCACATGAAGGTTATGTTTATGTAACCCAGTGGTTACCAAGCCAGTCTGTTATTCAGTGTCAATAGGCACACTGTCTCTTTAAGAGTCACAACAGTAAGCTCTGCTTTACGGCTGTAGAGCAGCGACCTCAGAGCAGGAGAGTTCGCGGGTTTCCACCATATACTGTATATAAGAAAGGGTTTCCACTTGAATAATGCTAAGAGAGGATAAGGCATGGCCGAGCAGTAGCCAGTCTCTACTATTCATCTTTCACATCAAGTCACCACTTTTATGTTGTTTTCCTGCTAGGCGAACACATATATTGATATGTGATTGTGCTTGTGTTGTAAAAAGAGGTTGCTGGTGTATGTGTAAACATGTATGTGTAAATGTGCATTTGCAACGTTAGATGCTAATCGCGAGCTAACCGCTAATTCATAGTTGAGAGAAAACAGCCAACAGGCTTGTAAACAAGTCACTGTAATGATTTAGTTGTTTGTGTGTGTTCAATATGGTTAACACTGTATAGAGTTTAAAACTTTTCCCACTTGAATAATGCTGAGAGGGGATAAGACATGGCCGAGCAGTAGCCAGTCTCTACTATTCATCTTTCACATCAAGTCACCACTTTTATGTTGTTTTCCTGCTAGCGTGGGTGGACCTGAGCGGTCCCTGCCGCTGTTTCTCAGGATGTGGCACCAGTTATCACCCAGCTTTGCTTGTGGATCACTTGAGTATCAGAAACCATTTTTTTCTATAGAGCTCTATAGTAGTTTTTTTTTTGGGTACCCAAATTTTTATTTTTTTTCCTGGATTAAGAAATACCAAATTGTGGATCACCACAATTTGTGGAGAGGACTGACTGTTCAATTATTCAAGAACAAAGGACTGATTTATTTTTGATAAACACTGAAAGAGACTGATTGAAAAGAGACATTACAGAAGGTTTAATTTGTATTGTTGGCATCTATTTGTGTGATCACTTATATTGAAGCTGAAGAGAATGTATTTATTTTATTTTATTATTTTAGGTCTCTATTTTTGTTTTTTGAGTGCTTGTGTCACTTTTTAATGAAAGAACATATATTGAGTTAAACAAACAGACACTGATTTAAAGGAAAGGTACGTTCCAGTCCATAAAATGTATTAGTTTATTTTATTGGACTAGGTAGCACACTACTGCCAGACCCAGAAATAAATTCTTGCTGAGTACATTTGAATCTCATCCTTGTTTGTTGATACTGAAAGAAGGACAAATTGATATTTGGTTACATTTACATAACACATACTCAGCTTTACATTCAAATTAAATCATTTTTGCAGAAGAGGAAGCTAAATGCTTTCACCAAGAGCTCTGCCAAAAACTCAAGAAACTGAATAACGTTTACTAAATATAAGTCCCTTTTTGTTGGAGCCATAATATCATTTTTTGTTTCTTGTTTTATTTTTGTTTCTATTTTTTGTTTCTTTGTTATACTGAGGACTATATCTGTGTATATGACGTTTTTGTGTTTGAAGAGTGGTTGGAGCATAGTACCGGAAATGCATATAGGTAACCCAGGTAATGAGCACAGTTTGTGTTAAGGGGAGGGCAAACAGTTTGTGACGGTGTCAGTGTAGCAGCATGACCTCTCTTTTCCTTGATGAATGGAAAACTTACCAGTAGCACAATCGAGTGGTGACCTTTATAGTTGAAAAAATCACTCCCGGCTCTTGGAGGGGCTCGGATCGATATGTGTTTGCCGAGACACAGGGGGAAGTTCCATAGCCTCCAAAAATCATCTGCAATCATGCCCAACTGTGCCGCCGATGGGAACGGGACAAACTCGGGCTGGAGAGCCTCCCAGATGGCCTGGCAAACTTCGGGGATGATATTAGACACGGTGCACCCAGCCAGTCTGTAGCTTGCAGCCACACTGATCTGGGAAGCCCCAGTAGCCAGGTACCTGAGAGTGACAGCCAGCCTCTCCACCGAAATCGGGGCCTGATGTGTCGATCTTCAACGAAATTCTCCTGGCCAGGTTGTCAAATTTGGTGGCCGACATCCGAAAATACTGGTGGTGCTTCTCGGGGTCAATTGAGCGCATTTCTCGCACCAGCGTGCCAAATTCCCCTTGACGCACTCGATTCACATGAAGAGGACGCACACACCATCTCCTCCTCCTTTGTTTTTTCTTTTTTGATGTAAATACAACAAACAAAGAAGCTCTTCTTCAGTGTGTTTTGCCATTTTATTTCCGCTCACAGGCGCGCAAAGCAGAAAAGTATATTTGGAACAATTTGATTGAAAGACTCTACACTTTTATTCAAAATTTTGTTTCAGAAATGAGATGTGAATGAATTTTGGATTAGTTTGATCACCAGGTGATTTATGGTCAACAGGTTGTAGTCCACCTGTACAGCTGTTGAATTTCTATGTAAAATGATGTAATAGCCTATATTTGACATTACAGAATAAACGCTGTCATGATTATCAAAATGTATCAGGCCTGTTTGGTGTGAGGGTGGTGCAACAGGAGATATTATGGAGTAGGCAAATCCTCTGACAACCATCAATAAATTTCCACTCAAATCTGTGTTAGTTTTGATATTGCTTGTGCTCAAGTGGAAGATGAGCTTTGACAGTGGCATGACAGGAAAGATCAGGAAGTCTTCAAAAACATGAGGGGTCGGAGCACCCTGGTGGTTGAGTGGGTAGAGTACATGCCACATAATTGCAGTGTCCCTGGTTTGAGTCCGGCCAGGGACCCAAGCCCAAAAATAAATCTAAACAAAAAAACATGAGCAGTCTATGTGTACAATGAAAACAGTAAATGTAATGTCAACAAGGCCTCAAGTTGCTGATACATGTTCCTCTGGACGTGCAGGTTGACACAATATGACAAAACAATGATCAGAATGAATCATCAATAATATTTAATTTTATTCACATAACCAGGATTCACACAGGAGTTACTGCAGCAGTACATATGGAAGTTAAATAACAGAACCTGACACAGTTATGACTGATAAATACACACCGGAGGATATTCATTCTGTGATGTACCACAGCTACTGCTACTGTTTACTGGTTGCTTTGAAGAAGCATTAACAAGCATTATCAAGCAGGCACACTGCTGTGTGAAATCTTACAGTGAAGTTACAGCCAATGCTTCATCATCCAGACTGAGTATGTACAGCTTCATCTCTACACAGTAAGTAAGTGTTCAATTGAAACTGCTCCTACCGAGAGATTCTTTTGCATTTAGCGTTAAATGACAAACAAGGAGGCATTTCTCTACAGTTCTACATTTAGGTCAGGTCAGGTCTTTTCTAAAGGATATTTTGAGCCATTCATTCACTGTATAGTCTATAACTGAGTAACTATGTATGTAGTATGTGGTCACACTGAGTAACTCTCTGTTGGCAATTCAATTATCCATTAGCTTTCTAATGCAGCACATCTCTCTGGTCTGCTAACATGCTGATCCTGAAAAGTTATATAGTGAGTGCATGGCCTAACATTTTTTGTTAGCTTGTAATCTAAGTTGTTTTGACAGCTATAGAAGTCAAAGCTCATGTGCATTATTTACACTAACATGACCAAAAGCATCTGGGATTGCAACATCCTGTTTTCTCACAAGTTCACTTTACTTGGGTTATTTTATGTTTTCTTTTGGAACTGACCACAGTGACTGAAAACACAAGTGTCTTACCTATTGAAACATACATTACATCCTCATATTCATGTATCTGTTCATAGTGCTACCTAGCTGTTCGTCAAGCACATAGTGCCAGTGGAACAGTCAGTGGTAAAAGGCTCTGAGCTAATTTCTTCAGTTCTGAAAATATTAGTGAAGAACTACCCTGCAGCTGTCTGCAGTTCACCAAAATGTGAATGGAACTAAAGGGGTTATGCATGGGGGTAATTGATATCTTTATTTTGTATGTCCTTTTCAGATGTATACCTCTAATTTCACACTACTGATGTAGCTGAAAATCATTGTTGTTAATAAAGGATAAAACAAATGCTGCATGTATTTAGGTTGATCTCCCACAATATCAAATTCTCCCAAATGGTAAAAAGGTAGCCTCTGTGAACATATTTCTCATCATTTAATGACACTAAACAGGCCTGTTGTTCTGGTTGCTCAGCCAGCCAGCCAGCCAGCCAGCCAGCCACACACACACACACACACACACACACACACACACACACACACACACACACACAGAGTCACCATAGCTACCATTAAGTATTACTACCATTGCATGCTGGGCTCAGATTATTTGATATTCAGACTAATTGATATAATCTCTCTGAAGGAACACCAGAAAGTTCTCGTGTTCACTTTAGAATTTCTGATCACATTTTTGACCTCCAGAAAGTTAGGGCCATAGCAGTTCAGTCTGTTTGGTACTGAAGAGAACTCTTCTTTGGACAAGAGCAACAATAAGATATTGCAAAGAAGAGGAGAAAGGACTTTTGAGGGACAGCTGGTGGCCAACACTGCAGAGAAAGCGGTTTTCTAAAATATGTGAAAGTGTCCTGTAAGGACAACCGTATGATTTAATTGTAATGCTTCTTGGATGATCTAAAGGCCAGGGCATGCTGGGAGCTAATTCATACATGTCATACCATGTTTCATTGTGAGGGTTGAGACATGTGGAACTGTTCAAATGGGATAACATTTTTAGACTGTCCCTCCTTTAAGGCATTCATGGTGTTGCACTAAATTATTCACACAAAAACTGACAGAAGTAGTTGTGTGAAGAACTGAGGCATATTGAGGCCCAGAAAGCATCTGAACTCTAACTCCAACATCCACTCCAGAATCCACTGCTAATGGCTGAAGTCTTCCAGAGTAAAACTTTTCTTTCTCACTCCAGTTCAAACAGACAGACAAAAACACCCAAATCTCCTTTTCCAAACACAGCACATCAGCAATCAGGTGTTCCTATGTGTGACAATTCAGTCTTTTGATGCAATTTTAGTCCAGTAGCATAGATAAATGATGTGGGTCTGTATCATGCAGGTTGTCTGCAGAGGTAACAAACTTTGTGGCTAAGATAAGTAACTGATATATCCAAGCCACTATATTATATACCAGAAATATCCTCATGAAGCTACTGTGATAGTGGGCAGGCGATTTGAAGGGAAAAGTGCATGTTCTATGAAAAAATGGATATCAATCTGTGGATGAAGTATAGTCCTGTTGGGAGGACATGCTTAGTAACATTTGGATTTTTATCCATTGCAAAGTTGCACATGTTCCTCATATGGAGTCTGTGAGAGTCACATCATGAAGTATGTTGTGTTTCAGGCAGCCTCTTTAGTGTTGGATGTGTTAAATGTTGACTTCCAGTTTCAAAAATGGAAAAGCAAAGTTTCAAATCCTTAAATTTCAAATCGTCACATAAATATTTGAACAATAAAATTGAATCAAAATCTGTTAAATTACAGCTGACTGGCACAGAGAAGACGTAGGAGACACAACCCAGACATGCGATCAGATTAACATCTAAAATGATACAAATGGTAACACTAAAATCAGAAAAAAGAAAAGCAGTATGAAGTCTTGACTGTATTTAATTCAGAGGCAATAATAATCGATCTCAGGATACAGAAGTGATCTTTCCATTTTTAAGCGTTCCTATGTTGAGAATGAATGAGACCTGTCAGAGTGGCATGGACTTTGACACACTGTTGACTCCACTGGCCGTTACTCCTCTAAACTTCGTCCTTTTTTCAGTTTCTCTCCTGTCGCACTGAAGACAGGAGGAGGGGCAGCAGGTTGAGAGCAGGTCGATGCTCCTGCACTCCCAGAGCCACCAGAGCGCCAGCAAGGACTGACGTTACCCTGGGCAGGACGGGGGGCTGAGCTGGCATCACCTGCAACAGAGACAGAGGACATACTGGAAGCTCAGACAGACACACGACACAGCTGTCCTTCACTGAACACACGTGCAGCTTGTTTAGATAGTAATAACTTGAGTATAACAATACTGACCATTGTGCCTCTCAATTTCTCTGTGGTCATTCATTTCAAACACAACAAATCTCACAGCACTGCTGCTGTCATTAACCTAGATTTTCATTACTTTTGTCAGATAATGTTGTACTCATTACATCATAATTTGATCTCCAGTACTGAATATATTGGTAATAACTACTGGTTATGGTAGTATTTATAACCTGTGATCAAATTTCCCACTACAAAAGAATAAAAAAAATGTAAATGCTGAATATGATGAATTCAGCTGCATTAAAACATGCACGTATGGAATCAGCCTCTCTTATTCTATTTACAAACCTGAACAACCTATTTAGGGGTGAAAGACCTAGGTAAGAGAGGTGATCAAAAACCGTGACTCTGGCCAAACTTCACAGACCCTGTGTGGAGATGGGAGACACTTCTAGAAGGACAACCATCACAGCAACATTACACTGATCTGAGCTTAACAGAAAGAAGCCTCTCCTCAATGAAAGACACAGGAAAGCCTGCTTGAAGTTTGCAAAAAGCACCTAAAGGACTCAGTTTGAGAGTCTTCAGACTGACTGAATGTGGTTCTCTGGTCTGATGAAACCAAGATTGAAATGTCTGGACTCAATTCTAAGTGTCATGTCTGGAGGAAACCAAGCACTGCTTTTCACCTGCCCAATACCATTCCAACAGTGAAGCATGTTTTTCAGCAGCAGGAACTGGTGGACTGTTCAGGGTTGAAGGAAAGATGAACAGAGTCAATTACAGAGATCTAGTTCATGAAAACCTGGACCTGTGCCTGGACCGAAGGTTAACGTCAAACAGGACAATAAATCCAAGCACATAGCCAAGTCTAGTAGCGTTAATCTTCACTGTCCTTTGATTACGGTTCCCTGCTCCAAGCACTCAAACACTCCTATAAAGTTATTCTATAATTGTCAGTACATAAAAGTAGAAAACACTGCTCACCTTTTCTACTTTATGACAGTGAATGAGTCCATCCTGCCCAATGTAGAAAGTAGAGAATGCATCATATGACCTGGAACAGATGACATTTAGATTCAATTAGTTTACAACCATGAATGACAAAGACACTAGTAACAGCTGCAGGTCCAGTCTGTATGTACTGTGTGTTACCTGTACAGATGAGATTTGTCTTTGCGGTAGAAGCGCAGCAGCAGAGAATGGAAGGGAAGGCCCCTGATCCTCCAGCGAGCCTTAATGGTCCCATCCTCCATGTGCTTAGTCAGCTTCAGCACCTCCAGCCAGGCCTTGGTGTAGTAACACAGAAACAGGAAGCGCCACAGGGAGAGTGTGAGCTGGTACACCACACGGCCTCTACAGCACACAGGGATGGATAGGTCACGCAGGAAGTGGTACAAGCAAAATGATAACCATCATAAGAATGTTGTAATAATGTAAAAAAAAAAAAAAAGTGAGAATGTACAGTTTCACCTGGTCTTGGTATTGAGAAGTCCATTGATGAATTCCACATCATCTGAGTACATGCTGTAGTCATGTTTGTTCGTAAAGAAATTTGGAAGCTGCAAAACAAACAGTTCATCTGTACAACCACTGTGCAACCACTGTGCAATAAATACAAACTCAGTACAATAACTAACATTTAATCATTTTTTCGATGAATTAGATAATAATAATAATAATAATAATAATAATTTCCACCCCTTCATTCAAAAACAAAACATTATTTCAAACTGACAATGTAAAAAAGTGCTCAAACAACACGTTGCTGCTTGGAACGTCCCTGAGCTGTTAAAGTAATATGAAATTATAAATAATACTTTAAACAAAACAACTAAATGTTGATGTCTGATAGCTTTAACAAAAAAAACACACTATATGCTATACAAAAAGAGGTATTTTCTGTTGTTCAATCAACCTGAGCTGTTGGAACAATAAATAAAAGATAAATAATAAAGAAAAATGAAAAATTATAAATCTATTAACAAGATTTGTTTCAACATTTAGTGGCGGTTCTAGTATATAAATTAAAAAGAGTTATATTATATATCGCAAACTCTAACATATTGGTAATAAAAAAAAACTTGTCACACAAATAGAGCACACTTATAAATCAATATAACCCTCCAGCAGTGTCAACCTATCAGAAAGTCTAAACCAGTTCATCTTGGTGGTGTGTAGACTGATTTGATATTATTCTTAATGACTTCACACACAACCCAGAAAAAAATACCACAATGGGTCTGTGAAACTACATATAAACAGTATGAAATGTGGTTTATTTTGTAGTGACCAGGTATACTTTTTCCCATCACTCTTTATGTTACAAGACAAAAAAAGTCAATTTAGAATCCAGACAGAGTGCAGTCTTACCTCTATCCTCAGCCTTTCATACATCACGGCCAGTTTCTCTTCTCCTTCACTTTCTCTTTCAATGTGACCCCCCTCTGCTCTCTGTGCATGGCTACACAGAGATGTAGGATGCAGCAGAGGCAGCTCCACAGGCTTGTTCTCAAGTCCAACATCCTGCCTAGATTTCAGGCTGCCGGTAGATGCCGGCTCTGTTCCCGGGCAATGGAAACAATAAAATTGAGAGCCATACATGAAGGGTGCAGGACACCTCTCTGCTTCAAACAGGCTTCGGAAACAGCCATGTTCTCGTTTTACAGCGTCAATACTGTTTCTCTTGAAGCCGTCGACGCTAATGTCATCCACTCGACTGCCATCCACCATGGTCAGGGGGAAGGAGAACTCTGAGGACCTGTGAGCCCCCTGAGCGAGGAGCTCTGCTAGTTTATTCTGACCAAAGAACAAAGGGATCTCCAGCAGGGTGTGCGGGCTGCCTGACTCCCCCTGTCGTACCAGCATGCACATGCTGAGTGAAGTCTCTTCCCAGTCCTCCTCGTAGAAAGCACCTCTCTGTGGCTGGCTAGCATGATGGAACGGGTGAGACAGGACAGGCTGCTTAATGTTCTGATATCTCAGGCTGTTGGGAGGTGCCAGGGCCCATGATGCACTGCTCAGGGGGCGTGTCTGATAGATCCACTGCAAGTCAACCACCTGAAGGAGCAACAAGGGCTCAGTAAGATTATCTGTAACATACAGTACACTTAGAAGTACACTGACATGTTGTGGTACAAGCAGCCTGACATGACAAATATTGTTATTGGTCGGAGAAGATGAATCTCAGTTGTGTCTCTGTGTCTCCAGGACTGAGACAGGTCAAACTGTCCAAGTAACAGAGGAAACTAACTGGCCACCATTGTGACTCAACCCACAATTAATCTGCATACAAATTACTCATGACCATTAAATGGTAGGCAGCAGTACAGTGCTAGTAGTAAACCTCACTCCCCCATACCTGGAAAGACATACAGGCGACAGATGCTAATGCCCATGGGTGTGAGCCTCCTTGCTCGCATGCTCGCTTCACATAGCTGGCTAAAAGCTCTGTGTGTTTACAGCAGAGAGCAGGAGCACCTGTATTACTGCTGCAGACATGGACTTTAGAACTGCAGAGTCCGTTGTTCAAAGACTAAATTCCAGGATGGGCTTAGCCCCCCAGAGCCCACCCAACACACAGTCTGCATAGCATTTGTGCCATTACTTTCTAGACGTTGTTTCAACATTTAACTCCCCTCTTTAATCATGAATTGTATTTATAAATGTATGGTTATCTTAACCACATGTGTTACCAGGGTGTATACAGGTATAAACAAGTTAAATTTAAGACTTTTTAAGACCTTTTAATACCACTTCTAAATGAAATTTAAGACCAAACGTACAATGGAAATACAGTAATATTTCCAAGTAAACACACTGACAGTATGGTAAAATGACAAATGACGGTTGAGTTTAAGAACATCGGCTAAATGTGTGTCATGCAAAAAGATCACAAAAATGTCATCACTGTCCTAAATTAAATTACTGCGGCTGTACTAAGTGGTGGTGGTGTACCTCCTCATGTATGTTAATGGAGTGGACAAAATATTAGGAACACCATTCAATATAATGCACCCTAATCTCTCAATAATGAACATAAAGCTGAATTTTCACCTTCTTGTCAAAAAATGTATAAACTTCATAAATGTAGAATTTATAGCAGAGCTGCTGTATTGGATTAAATTAGATTGGAAGCCAGTGAGTCTATTTTATGTAGTTAACTTATTCTCTGAACTATATTTTATAGTAATTACAAGTTATCTAGTATTATACAGTTAAGTAGTTATATTCAGCTTCAGTAGCGTCATGTTCTTGTTGAATGCCTCACTCTCTCTCTTAAGGTCTGTTGAATGAGAAACATCTGAGTGACTTAAAATTGATGTTGTGTAACATCAGCTGATAAAACGCGCAGCATCACAGCATAGTGTATAGTAACGTCACGGTTAGCCTGAAGCTTGTTGCTATAGTAACGTCACAGTTACCTGTCTGAGGATTAACGTTGTTAATGGTGACATCACATGGAGCTGTTTTCATTAGTTTTGCGGACTCCGCTGTTTTTTTCTGAGCAGGTTCTTCCTCAGATGATGTAGATTTATGTTTTAACCAGCGGTCTGTGTTTGTTCCTTAAACTTAATATCACTGTTAGCTTGTCTGTGTTATGCTAGCGGGAGGTACAGAGAGCTACAGGTGTGTTCAGGGTCGCAGTCAGACAGTCGGACACAGCGGTTCTGGCCCGCTGCAGACGTTGGTTGAACATTAATACATCGCTGTAAATGTGTGCGGGAATTTCCCACATTATAAGTGTTGGATTTGCGGGAATCAATTAAATTGTGCGCAATACCCGCAATCCCGCGCTGAAATTCAGGCCCTGATCGGTGCCTGGCAGTGTGTATGAAGCTGCTTCATACACACTGCCAGGCACCGATCGTAACCAAGAGTATTCATTCCTGTCTAGCCATTTGTGATTGAACTTGCATTTCCCCATGTTTAAGTCGAGTGGCTATCAGTGCTGAATTAGGCCCACCTGTAGATGCTTTACCCTACGCCATCAAGAGCTGCGCAATACGAGCTGCGCAGTAGACTACGCTCTGACCTAACCATAGACAACGCAGCACAACGCAGCACCGGAGAAAAAATATTCGACCTAACAAAACAGATTGCCCGCATTTTCGCGGCGACGAGACTCACATATTTAAGACCCAAGCAATCTGAATTTAAGACAATTTAATACTTTTTAAGGCCTTATTTTCATGAAAATTGATTTACGACTTTTTAAGACTTTTTAAGGACCCGCGGCCACCCTGGTTACACTGTGAGAAAATAATCCACATTTAGGTGCTGCTGAGTGTTTGTATTAGTTAGGGATGGGTATCTAGGACTGGTTCCAATGTAGAACTAGTTCAAAATTGTCCAATCCATCAGAATTGTATGTCTCAGTGTACGCGGTTTTCTTCAAAAACGGCAACGGCTGCAAACATGTTCTGATCGAATGACTTAATAATTCCCTTTGTGAGACTAACATGAAGTTTACTTTGAACTTTCTACACCCTCACTCAGAGGCTAACATTAGCAGAGCGCTGTAGCTAACTCCAGCAGCTGACCAACACACACTGCATCATTAAACTACTTAAAGCAACTCTGAGCTGAAGAAAAGAACTGGGTGATCAGTTTGTCTCACCTCAACAACCCTGCAGACACTCAGTAAGTAAGTTTCAAATTAATTAATTCAGTTCATTTTTGGCAGTTATGTGTCATATATTCATAAGCATGTTAAATTATTGATAAACAGTGAAGATAATAAAACAGTTGTTTTGAGTAGGTTCAGCTCAATGAACATACATGGCTTCTGGACACACACACACACACACACACACACACACACACACACACACACACACACACACACACACACACACACACACACACACACACACACACACACACACACACACACGACTGGAATGAGAAATCCAAGAGATAATCTATGCACATTACCTGACTGAAACTCCAGCTCTGGTTTGTGATGGGTTGCCTTCGGCCATGGGTGCGGACACAACCCACCCAGAAGGCGACACCACCTCTGCTCACAGCCATTCACCACAGGGGCCAGGAGCTACCCCAGTCACCAGCTGACCATCACCCACAGCAGAGCAGCACAGAGGACACCACCGGGACACACTGAGCAGCTCCGTCAGATGACTCTGGACACTTCCAAACTACAGCAGCAAGCTCTCTACCCTGACAAACCTGGCCACACAGAAAAGAGAGCACAGCTAATGACAGAGTGCTCTAGACCAGAGAGCTGACTGTAAAAGTGATATGGTATAAAACTATATCTATTAAAACTGTTCACTTGTCAAAGATCAAATGGGTTTGGTGACATACAGTAGCTAATGAAGAGAAAAGTGTCAGTTTATTGTGCTTTAAAAGTAATTGGGTCAATTTTAAAATGAATATATCATCTAACTGGAAATGAGTGCTAATTGGCGGTTTACAGCTTCACTAGCTTTTTGTGCTGTATATCACAACCTCTTAACTTGTACCAATTTGTACATTATACATTTCTAAAAGATGTTTAGTACAAAGATGTGATCTTTGTTATTGGTCTTTGGAGCCATTTCCAAATGAACTAACATACCCAACCTCTTCATAGAATGATGTACATGCAGAGTTACACAGTAGAAGGCCATTCCCCATCCAATTTTAAAGGGCAGGTTTATGACCATGATGATTATCATAACTAGTTTGGAGCCAATTCTTGTCCAGCATGCACAAGTGTGATATGGAAGCCTCCAGTGCACATACAATATAAATGGACTTTTCATTGAAGTACGAGATATTTTGTGTCCAGCAGGAAGATGGAGCAAGGCAATAGACCTCCTACTTCAACTTCCTCTGTGTATGTGTCCACAGTTGTCTCTAGATGAGCCCAGTTTCCAAGTTACTAAGTCTTGAGGTGAGAAACTAGCTGTACAGATTTCCCTGAATATGGATCCCCGCTTCCATTCACACATGACCTCATGCAGCTGAAAATAGTGCACCTTTAGGTGTATTACTCTAGGGGAACATTGGACATTTTACTTTTCTCTGGGAAAAACTTATCAGACATACATTATTATTATCAGGCTGGCCTAATAAGTCGATAAATACTCTCCAGCTGGTCCAGAATGCAGCTGCATGTGTTCCAACAAAAACTAGAAAGGCCTACTTGTGGTTCCTAGTATCTCTAAAAGTAGAATGGGAGGCAGAGCCTTCAGCTATCAGGCTCCTCTCCTGTGGAACCATCTTCCAGATTGGGTCCGGGGGGCCGACACCCTCTCTATGTTTAAAAGTAGGCTTAAAACTTTCCTTTTTGATAAAGCTTATAGTTAGGGCTGACCAGGCTTGTCCTGGACCAGCTCCTAGTTTATGCTACTATAGGCTTAGACTGCCAGGGGAGTCCCATGATGCATTGAGCTCCTCTCTCCTCCTCCCTCTCTCTATTTATCTATATCCATTGACATTCATGTACTATTAATGCATTCACTAACTTAAACTTCTTCCCCAGAGTTCTCTGTGCTCTCTAGTCTCACAGGTAGCCTGGATTGTGTCCTGGACCCTGTGGAAGTTCTGAGCCCATGACTGCAGCTACTATTATTTCCAATGTTGATTGATTGTTTGTCACTGTGCATTTCTCTCTTCTCCTTCTCTCCCTTTCCCTCTCTCAACCACAACCGGCCGAGAAGTTTTTCCTTGCTGCTGTCACCAAGTGCTTGCTCATGTGGGACTGTTGCATCTCTTCAAATTAAAGAGTACAGTCTAGACCTGCTCTAATGAGTAAAGTGCCTTTGTGATGACTTCTGTTGTGATTTGGCACTGTATAAATAAAGATTAATTGATTGATTATCACACTAAGCTAAGTATTTTATGTCTTCTGATATATCTGGAGGGGATCATGAAGGGTTTGCACCATGTTTATAGACATTTCTATTAAGGAAGGTGTATGAATGACTTGGTAACAGCTTAATAGACATTGAAGCTGCAGTGGATTTTGTGCCAAATAAATAAATAATCATTATGTCTTGTTAGGACAGTTGCCTATTCACACATCAAGCAGACAAAGAGCAATCAACAGTGTTTACGCTACAATCATTCAGTAGCGACAGGCCGCCACTGCTTCAGAATTTATGAAACGTCATGAAAACAAATTACACAACTTTGAAAGTAAGAAAGTGCACTTTATTTCTTATTTTTAAATAACCCTAACATATTGTAACTGCTGGCATACTGCACCACCCAGGTCCAAAAAAACCCAATATTCACCAAATCCTGAGGAAAATTTCTCTCTTTTAGCTGGTGCACCATTTTCACCAGATTGTCTCTAGTTTAGTTTGTCTGCTGTTTGGTGCTGGGCAGGTAGTGTACAGTGAGTTCATAAGAGCTTTTATAATGAAAACTGAAAGGAACAGAAAATTGATGAAAGCAGTTTCAAGGCTGAATTTGTGGTCATGTGTGTTCATGTTTGTGAGTTACCAGGTTTTAATGACGTGGATACAGGCTATTTTTTTCATTCACAACAATGTTTAAGGGAAGACAGTTTCATACCTCATATTGCACTTTGATTTAACATTTTAGTATTAAAAGTTTGATATATTTAAGATTTTATTTAAATATTGGACATCTTGACTGTTTTCATTAAAGACCATCAGCAAAAGTCCCAAGCTAAGTGATTTACATAATAAATGGAAAATAAAATTACATTACATTTATCTTCTTTTTTTGTGCAAATCGTGAAATTATCCAATCCAATCACCCAAAACTGTGATACGATCCGAACCATGAGTTTTAAGATCCATTGCACCCCTAGTTGAAATCTTCGATTATTCCCTGACATTGGTCTTCCACTGGGGTTTTCAGAGACTCTGCCAGGAGCACATGATCTGCAGCAGACCACAAGCTTATAATCAGAGACTCTATGGTGACAGCTAAAACTGAATTAACCAGACATGAACATACAACAATCCACACAGCTGTATCCTTAAAACGTGCCATATCCAAAAGAAAGAGGTACCGTGCAGAAATATACCGTCTTTTGTAAATGAATACATTTAGGTATGACATAGTTTTGGACATTTGACAGCATAGGCAATTACTCGCAAATAAACTACAGGGTGGCTGATAATTCAAGGAACTGTTTACGTAGTCGCAACCCTAACATCATGTACTGTATATGTAATTCACGACAGTATATATTCACTGATGATAGTTAAACCGGTGTTGGTTTGTAGGTATGCACAGCGCATGATTACGGCATTTAATGAGAAAACGGAGACAACACAAATTACCTTACTGTAGTCTTCAACAAATTGCACAAACAAGGAAAGACTGACACCATTATTTAGCGCATAAACGGTAGCTTGATCATATATGATGGCCATCGTAATTTATGTTTATGTTTAGTAAAGTTGCATTTTATTTCAATTATAAACTGCTCACTTTTTAGTCACATGTCAGACAGAATATTCTCCACAAATTACCCGGGCTCCAGCTATCTTCCCTAACGTTGACTTTAAGCTACAGGCTGGTTAGCGAGCGATAGCTGCCTCCTGTGACCATAGACATGCCTGTGACAGCCAATGATAGCTGCAAGCGTTGGGTAACTAGCTAAAAGCTAGTAGTCAGCTAACTACCGGCTTGGTAAACGTCCTGTAATGTTACCTTTTACGGATGAAAACCCACTGAAGTCAGTGTCGATGCAGAGCTTCTCCAAGCCAGGGATTGTACAATAGTCACAGACAGGTTGACACTTGTATCATGCTAGTATGCGTTACTTAGCTAACTCACACAAATGTCACCCTAGCCCTGTGTGTCCTTGCCCGGCCAAACGCACCCCACGCAGCCGCTCGTAATGCTGCCTTCACTGCTGTGGGAAATACAACAACGACCCAGTATCTTCTTCTTCTTCTTCTTTTTCCTTCTTCTTCTTCTTCTGTTTAATGGCGGTTGGCAAACAACAAATTGGCCCATTACCGCCACCTACTGGAATGGAGTGTGGATCGAAGTGGCTATAACACCCTCTCCAAAAAAAATAAATAATTAAAACAAACAAACAAAACAAACAAACAAAAAAAGAACTTATATCCTCCCCATTAAACCACTCACTCTAAGAAACTCTAACATTAATTGCCAACACCTGCTTCCAGCGTGTACCTGTAACATGGTTCTGAGGTCGTACTGTATCTTATTGTTCGTAAACTTTCTAATCTACCTCTGTCTTTCAGCTTCATACCCCCGACAATGCACCATAACATGCTCTACTTTTTCAGCTTGACCACATTTCTCACATTCACCCGTGTTATGTTTCCCTATTTTAGCTAGTGTACCATTAAGTGCAGTATGCCCAAACCTAAGTCTTGATATTATGGTTTCCCCTCTTCTGTCCCGTCCTGTACTTCTCATGTCTCCCACTTTCCTTTGTATTGTGTAAAACCACCGTCCTGTCCTCTCTTCCTCCCATTGCTTTTGCCACCTACTCCTCAATCTTTGTTTGATTATGTTCTTGATTTCTGACTTACTGAGGCTAACTGCCAAGTCAACAACACTATGCTTTGTTGCCTCCTTCATAGCCTTATCTGCCGCCTCATTGCCTTTTACCCCAATGTGTGCCGGTACCCATAAAAACACCACTGTAATCCCCATCATTTGAATCCTGTATAGTGTTTGTTGCACCTCAATCAAAATATCTGGCCTGCTGTGTGAGTGACTGTACTGAAGACTCTTTAGTGATGTGCCTGCCGCCGATCCATACACCACACATCCATAATCTAAAATAGACCTAATCAACTCACAATATATGGCTTTTAGCGCACTCCTGTCTGCCCCCCAGGCATATCCCACCAAACACCTCATCACATTTAAGACTTTTTTACATTTATCCACCACATTTTGAATATTCATGTGAGTCTCTCATGAAACCATATTCCTAAAAACTTAAACTGTTTCACTCTCTCCAGTTCTTGATTGTACAAATCTTAATTTAACTGTGTCACCAATTATTTTCCTTGTAAAAACCATTATCTTTGTCTTATCAATTGAAAATTTGAATCCCCATTTATAGGACCATTCCTCTATTTTTGTGATTGCACTCTGTACATTCTTTATGATAAACTCCAATTCCTTCCCCTCTTCCAAATTGCCCCATCATCTGCAAAGAGAGACACCCCCATTTCATGTCCTAATCTCATAAACACATCATTTATCATTATAGAAGTCAAGTCAAGTCAAGTCAAGTTTATTTATAAAGCACATTTAAAAAACAACCTCAGTTGAGCCAAAGTGCTGTACAGTTATTAAAATACAATATAATCACACACAATATAATAATAAATAAAAACAATAAAGGAACAGTAAGAGCTCAATTTAAAAAAACTAAAATTAGAATAAAAACAAATAAAAAGTAAAAAAAAAAAAAAAAAAATAGAAAACAATAATGGACTTACTATGCTCCCTTGAGGTGTTCCATTTTCAATAACCATTTCCCTGAATATTTAGTTGTATACATCTTCCAAATAAAAAATCCTTAATCCATCTGAACATACGACCTTTAACACCTAATTTCCAAAGTTTTATCAATAATCCCTCTCCCCACATCATATCATACGCCTTCTCTACATCTAAAAATACTGCCACTATATTTTCTCGATTTATCTGTGCCTTTCTCACCTCATGTTCTAGACATACAGCTGGGTCCATAGTATTCCTTCCTCTTCTAAATCCACTTTGATATTTAGATACATATCCTTTCTACGTTCTACATAATAGGTTAACCTGTCATTTACCGTTTTCCAAGGGCGTCAGTTTGGTTTTAGAAGTGGTGGGGACAAAAAACGTAAGGCCCCCCCCCCCCCCTCCTTTCCGTTTTTGTTGTTTTAAAAAAAAAAACTTGTTATATCCACAGTGAGTCTTGAATTAGTGCAGCGGTTCCAAAACTGTTGCCCCACGACCACCCACCATCCGACACAAAAGTAACGCATTCTATTGATGTAGCTATTCCAGCGTCATGTTTAATAAGCTGCCCTTTTTTTGATGAACACCTACACAGTTTATAAGTGATATCCTTTAATTTCATGTTTCCATATCGTTATGATCCGATTCGAAATTATGTATTTATTCATGAATTAATTACAAAAGATTTAAAAAGTTAATTTTAACACCTGTCCGCCATAGCCCTTTTCATCTCGCGTACGTACCCCCTAGAAGCAGCTCGCGTACCACCGGGAGTACGCGTAGGCCTACCACAGTTTGGGAATCCCTGCTCTACAGTGTATTGAGTAGGCCTGCTGGAATGAATGCCCACAGGTGCGCGCGCGGCGCACCACGCCACTGGATGAGGTACTGATGATCACAATCCCCTCCCGCTCATTTGCTCCACACACAGCCAGGCAGGTGTGCATGCAGTGAGGATGTCATAGTGCGCGCCTATCGCATGATTTAGACTCGACGATTTCGGTTGAGTATGTGGGGATTTTTTTTCGGTCGCAATTGGTTTGCACATTTTAAAAGTGGTGGGGACAAAATTCAAATTATAAATAGTGGTGGGGACATATCCCACCCGTCCCCCCCGTAATCTACGTGTATGCCGTTTTCTCCATTATTTTACAAACGTTGGATGTTAAAGCAATTGAACGATGATTTCCTGGATTTGTGCAGTCTTTTCCTGGTTTGCGTATTGGAACTACCACCGCCTCCTTCCAACTTTGTGACAACTTCCCACCCTCCCACACTTTATTATATAACCAAATAAAATGTCCTTGGCTGATTCACTAAGATGCTTCAACATTATATACCAAATCTGATCCTTGCCTGGAGCTGACATCTTAGTTTTGTTGAGAGCGCGGTTTAGTTCGGCCTTTGTAAATGCCTTGTTTAATAAGTCATTAGTATCTTCCTCAGACTGCACCACTCCCACATTCTCCGCTATTGTAGCTTCCCTTCCTCTTGCCCCTTCCTCAGTGATATTCCCTGAACTGTGCACTTTAACAAAAGCCTTCACCAACATCTCCGCTTTCTCTTCACCATCCTTTAATACTGAATACCCATATTCTCTTTTAATACCAGTAATTCTCTTTATCATACCCCACATTTTCCCAATTTCTGTTTCTCTCCCCACCGAATCACAAAATGCCCTCCAATATTCCCTTTTTGTACTTTTTATGACCCACCTTACATGTGCCTGCATTCTCTTATATTCAATCAGATTCTGAAAACTGTGATTTCTTTTCAACATTTTAAAAGCTTTATTTCGAGATTTAACTGCTTTATCACACTCCTCTGTCCACCATGGAACAATCTTCTTCACGTGCTTACCTTCCTTCTTCTGAATGGTCTTTCTTGCTGCATCTAAAATGCCTTCACAAACAGAAAGATTTAATGTGTCAACATCTGTATTAGTGTCAATTGCTTTTATTCCTTTATCACATATGCACCCAAATTTTCCCCAATCAGCCCTCCCAAACGCCCACGTCTCCACTCCTTCGTTATCACCTCCCTCTAACCCCACACCTAACACTGTGTTAATCGGATAGTGATCACTGCCAATCGTAGTGTCTCTGATCACAGTCCATGAACAAATACCTGCCAATGAATCTGTTACAAGTGTAAGATCTATAGCTGACTCTGACCCCGTTCTAATATTAATTCTTGTCCCACTCCCATCATTTAAACCAAATTTCTACTCTCCATTAGTTCCTCAACCACTACACAATTATCATCATTCCTACCACCCCGTAACGTACTATGTGCATTAAAATCCCCACACCATACCACTTTCCCCCCTAAATGTACACTTATTTCATCAAACATCTCTATTGTCATCCTATTACCTGGGTTGTAAAAATGAACTATTTTTATACTCCCAACTTTTGTCCAGATTTCAATTATTAAACACTCCAACCCTGTCCCTTTTCCCAAAACTCTATATTGTAACCCTTGCTTTACAAATGTTACACATCCCCCTCCACTCCCCTCTCCTCTATCTCTACGGATGCTATCATAACCCGTAATTACAAAATCCAATGATGGCTTGAGCCAGGTTTCTTGAACACATATTACTTCTGGTTTCTTTTCTAAGTCTTTAATGAATCCTTTGAATTCTTGGCCATTTGCTATGAGACTTCTTGCATTCCATTGTAGAACAATCAGATTGCTTTATCACTTGAAGCACCTGGTTTCCCATCTATTTCAAGTCGTTTGTTAATTTGTTCCCAAGACACACCTGTCATGCCCAAAAACTTCTCAGCTCCCCTCACAATTATTTTAATCTTCTCCGTTTTATGTTTAACTTGGTCAGTGCAATTAATTACATAAGCCATGAACAATATCAGTTTATCAATTGACAGTTCTTGCACCCTCTTCACTCCTTGCTTTCACTTGCTCAATTTCTACAGCTTCCTTCCTTTTATTTTGTGCATCTTCTTTGCACTCCTCAATTTTATGTTCACCTCCACATTTGAGGCACCTCTGTTTCCCCCTACACACTGCTGCAATATGCCAATACCTTTGGCATTTGTAACATCGAAGCGGTGGAGGTACATAAGCTCTAACAGGAAAGCTCATACACCCTATTTTCACTCTTCCTGGAAGCACCGAGCCCTGAAACTCCAAAAGAACAGACATACTGTCCACTCTCTCCCCATTTATTGTTTTTTGCAGTCTCTTTGCTCTACTCACTTCACCCCCCACAATACTCCGTGTGATCCTTTCCAAATCTTCATCTACAGGAATCCCTGTTATTACTCCTCTTGCAATTTTATTCTCTCCCAGAACCCTTCTTTCACTTATCGTCTTCTTGCAAATACTTTCCATCAACAACGCTTTTTTCTTCTGAACCTCTGTTACACATACTATTAACAAGTTGCCATCTCTCAGAGTCTTAGCCGTCTCCACCTCTCCTAGCTTCTTTCTCAGCACCACCAGGCTCACACTAATATGCCTATCCTCCTCTCTGAATCTAAGGATTATTTTCCACTCCTCCCTCAGAGTCTTTTTCCGATCACCTCTCCTATCTTCCTCTGAACTGTTTCCATCCCAACTTCTCTTGCTGCTCTGACTCCTTCCCTCCTGCCTGTCTCCTCCTCTCCTTCCCTCACTAGCAACACGAGACCATTCCCCAAACTCCATTTCATCATCATCATCATCCCCCCCATATCCCCTGTGCCGCCATCCTGATCCAGTCACAAACCAGTTTATGCCAACCACCACGTCCAAAACCCAAGAAATTGTCGTAAAACACTAGCCGCAATTTCAAAATCACCGCTGTTTGTTTGTCCGTCCATCCGAGGTTGATTCTTCTTCTTCTATCAAGCCCTCAACTACCCAGTATCACATGACAATGTGATAGTTAAGGCAGGGAAAACTGGAAATGGTTCCATGCATTAATTCCTTTTTTAGTGACATGAACCAAAGTAGAAAGCCGTAGGAAAAAGGCTCCTGGACTGTATCAGTTTATATGTCTGAATTATAGTGAATATAAATGTGCAACCCACTTAAAACCAATCATGGAAGCTTCCATGCCAGCATTCACTATGACATTATCAGTGGCAGGTCAAAGCACGTGTCATTCAAGATACTGTACAGAGAAGTTAAAGCAACACATTACATGTTTAAAACAACACAACTGAAAAAAGGGCAACATAAGATACAAAAGCTATACAAAAATACAAATAAATAAGAATAAAAAATTGGATAAAGTAAAACACTAAAATGATAATATTTTTGGGCTGGGGCATTCATAGGATCATCAGGCCGTTGGCTCCTGCTCTATGTTGCATAATGAGCAGCTTCTTTCTGTGTAGATTTTGCCGTGGGCACCACTCCCTTGAGGTCTTGCAGGGATTCATTGCTCAAACATATATTTAGGGCCAACTAAATGTATTAATAAGTAATAGGCCTAAGACTTTGAATCAGTTATGTGGCTTGCAACCATTGGAGAGACTCAAGAACTGGGATGATGTGGACTGTCTTTTGGTTTGTCCCGAACGTCAGACGTCCATTGTAGAGAGCAATTTTGCTGGAGACAAAAGCAGAAATCCATTTTGTTTAATAAACCGTGTTTTGTCATGACTTTGGCCATGTTTTTAAGGTGATAAAATGTTGATTTGTTTCTCTTAACTTGTAAAGGAGGATGGTGACACCTGCTGATTGTTGAGAAGCATGATAAAAATAACATTGTGCTTTCCGAAACACATCACCATCACCCGAGTGAGTCTCTTGTAAAAATATTATCTCAGCATTTTTCTTCTACAAAAGATATAAACTGGTCTCTTTTTAGTACTGTCATGCACCACTGACATCACCCACTGTCCTTCACTTCAACTTTTCAGAAAAGTAGCATTTTATTACATTCGGTGAACAATATTATATGGTGTGATATAATTATATTAATATTTATCAGCTCCAGTTTCACACTTTTTATTTTATTTTTTACATGTTTTAAACCCAGATATGTAATAGCCAGCCAATTAGCGCAAACAGAATTAGGCCTACGTAAATAGTTTATACATTTTATTACATTTTTGATAAATTATTCCATAATTGCCTTTTATTGCTTTGAAAATGAAAATAATTATTAGGCTATGTTATTGGCAATTATTAATTAATGGCAGTTATTACTGTATTGGCAGGTACAACATGTCCAATAGAGCACAATAAAAACAAACAACAACAAAGCAAAACATGTTTGTGTATAGGCTACTCATGGAAAATTTGAAATACAAAGATTCATGTCTAAGAGAATTACATTTTTGGTATTTACAATTTTACAGAAACTTAAAAGTTTCTTTTAAAACTTAGAAGCTTATTAAAAAGAATATTAATTTCAGTCGATATTGGTCAATTGGAAAAGAAAGGTAGAAGAAAGTTAAGCTTTCCTCCAGCCTCGGGGTGGCGGTGTAGCACGGTAAAGCGTTTTGCCAACCATGTAAAATACCAAAAGAATAAGAAAGAAACTTTGGCGAGCAATCCGTGTCAGCCAACCCGGCATCTGCTTCATCACGTCGTGGTGCGGCATGACATGTGTGCTGTAGATCAACTTCTAGCTACTCTATTTCTGTAAAGTCGCAGTTCAAGTAACAAAATGCCGAAAAAAGTGAAAGAAGAAGCAGAGTGGGTGGACGATGAAGTCTCCCCGGCAGCAGGTGAGATA